>NW_027332010.1:306250-612500 GCF_048418815.1 Hemitrygon akajei
GGTGTCGGGAAGTGTATTGTCACATGAAAGAGTTGGCTATGTTCTAAATGGAGAGGAACTACAAAAGTATGAGGTGCGCAAATTAAATGATTCTTGGATGAACGGATTATCATATGAAAAGAGTTTGATGGGACACTCTTCATTAGAAATCGGAAGAGAAAACGGTGACCTACTTGAAACCTATCAACTCATGACTGGCCTTGATAGAGTGGATTAGGAGAGGATGTTGCACATGGTCGGGGAGACTGTGACCGGAGGAAACGACCTCAGAACAGAGGGAAGCACATTCAGAATGGAGATGAGGGTGTGGCGTATCCTTTACCCAGAAAATGGTAAATTGGTTGCCGTCGTTTTCAGGGGCTGCTGTGAATGCCACGTCTTGATGTCTATTTAAGGCAGAGGTTGGTTGCTGAGGACATGAAGGGATTCGGGGGTGACAAGAGATTGGCACAGAGAGGGAAGATGTATCAGCCATGATCAAAAGTCCGTGGAGACTCGATGGGCCAAATGACCAAATTATGCTTCTTTGTCTCATGCTCTAATGTGTATTACAATAACTGTCTCATTCGTTAGGCGATTCAGTTTTTTTTTTCTTTTGCAATGTCAATACAACTATATAAGCAACAATTTATTGAATCCACTGAACTTAATGTCCGGCTATTGTTTCTAAATTAATATTGATGTGTCTGTGAGCATGTTGATTTCCCACGAATGTTTCTGTGATTAAGTATGCCTTGGCAGCGCTTACAGTAAAACTCTTATGATTTACCTGTTTGTAATTTTGTAGTTTCTCTCTGCCTGATAAAAGTCAGGAGGCCTCGCCGTTATCTCCGTTCTTCTGGACAGAGCGCACAAAGTGTAACGTCTGACTTTAACGTTCATGGTTTGTCTCCCTGTGACCAGATCTGTTTCACATCTTCTGAGATCAGAAGGCTGTGCCAACGGCCTGCAAATATCTCCTGGTTTAGAGTGAAATGCATTCATGACTTTTTAAAAAAATATATTTTTTAAAATTATATGAAATCTAATTAAGTACTCTTTTAAGGAAGTTTAATTAGGTTAAAAATCTCTCTCCACCACCTCTACCCTTCTCTGCAAGACAACATCCTATTCGGGGCAGTGTCTTATAACCTCGCCTTACAGGAGAGGAAAACGGCCCTTAGTTCACTCCTGAACAGAGCCAATTGTGGGCGGTCTGCTGTCAACTCCTGATTTTCCTTCTGATGGTTAACGTTTGGACTTGAAACTGCAGAGATCAAAATTGTGCAATAAAAGTTAGAATCAGATTGGTCGGACCAGCCATATCGCCTCTTGGTCAGCGCAGGGGGACTCTTACCCTTGCAGAGACTCGAGACAATGGTCCAATCCATTACTACTCACACAACGCAAATCAAGTCATACCGATCACTCTGCGGTACCTGATAGTAATTATTTTTTTTTATATAACTACTGCAGTTAATTTAACGGCGATTGTGATCTTGCTCCGGGGGAAGTGCGGGCTGTCCAAATGCATCACTCTCTACCTTGTGGCCATGGCGGCAGCCGATCTGATGGTGGTGATCGTTGTTCTTATATTAGAGAGGATAAACTATATCTATTTGTTTGCTCATTTCTTGCTCGTAACGCCGGTGTGTTCTGTGCTACTTGTCGTGAGTCTCGCAACCAGGGACTGCTCCGTTTGGTTGACGGTGGCTTTCACTTTTGATCGGTGCGTCGCCATTTGCTGTGAGAAGCTGCGGAACCGATATTGCACCAAGAGAACAGCGACTGTGGTGGTAGCAACAGTGAGTGCGGCGTGTTGTGCCCAGGCCATTCCATTTTACTTTGCAATGGATCGATGGCGTTGTGTCCCCGTGGCTGAATACTTCACCTCACCCCTGTGGAAAGCCTACCAGGTATTTCACGGCATCACAACACCGTCACTGCCAATCTGTTTAATTTTCTTATTTAATGTTTCCACCGTCCAGCGGGTGATAGCAACAAATAGAGTTCGCCAGGTACTTCGGAAAAGCAGCGGAAATCGTCATGATCCAGAGGTGCAGAACCGGAGAAAGTCAATGATACTGTTGTTCGCTCTTTCTGCGAATTTCATATTACTTTGGATGCCCTATCTCGTACATTCGATGAAGTGGCAAGTGGAAAACTATTCCTACACAGACAGATATTTCAGCAAACCGACCTATATCCTGCAGCAATGCGGGTTCATGCTGTCTTTCCTCAGCATGTGCACCAACACTTGTATCTATGGACTGTCACAGAGAAAATTCAGGGACGAGCTGAAATATGCAGTGAAGTACCTGTTCGCAGCGACGGGAGAAATCTGTAAATAAAAGCGAACGGAATTATTTCCTCCTGCAGCATCAAAATGTTTATTTGGTGTAGTATTTGAATTGAGCAACATGCGACCGCTATTTGGGAATATAAACATGGAAAAATAGAAAACCTACAGCACAATGCAGGCCCTTCGGTCAACTGAGTTGTGCCGAAATGTCCCGACCTGAGAAATTACTCGGTTTACCCATAGCCCTCTATTATTCTACGCTCCATGGACATATCCAGGAGTCTTTTAAAATACCCTATCGTATCCGCCTCCACCATCGTGACCGGCTGCTCATTCCACGAACTCACCACTCTCTGCGTAAAAAACACCCCTGCCATTTCCTCTGTACCTTTTCCCCAGCGCCTTAAACCTGTGTCCTCTTGTGGCAACCATTTCAGCCCTGTGAAAAAGCCTCTGACCACCCACACGATGAATGCCCCTCATCATCTTCTTCACAACTCTGTACAACTGAAAACTGAACTGAAAATTATTATTGCGTTCACGGAAGAATTATGCCTCGTGTTTCATGCATTTGCCGTCCACTCTCTTTGATTCCGTAGTATCTAATATATAAAAAGGGATTAATCTGATTATTTATCCATAAATGTTGCAATCCTCCACCGGGATTCAGGTGTTGCTGAATGAACTGTTGCTGTATTCCTCAGATCATCACAGCCCGGCCAGTTCGTGACGGATGGATCTTCAGACCATAAGACACAGGAGCACAATTAGTCCATTTGACCCATCGAGTCTGCTCCACCATTCAGTCATGATTGATTTTTTGTTCCCTTCCTTACTCCCACTCCCCGGCATTTTCCCCGTAACGTAGCACATAAAACACAGAAATGAACAGTACATTACATGCCATTCGGCCCACAACGTTGTGCGGACCATGAACCCTACCCAGAGTTTCCCTAGCGTACAGCCCTCTATTTTTCTCAGCTCCAAGTACCTGTCTAAGTTGCTCTTAAAAGACCCCATTGTAACCTTTGATGCCGTTGCCACTCATTCCTCGCCTTGAATACTCCCAACGACCTGGCCTTCACAGCTGCCTGTGGTAACAAATTCTACAAATGCACCACTCACAGGCGAAAGGAAGTGCTCCGCAGCTCTGTATAAATGGACGCTCTCTATCCGGAGGCGTCTTGTCCAAAACTCCCAACCCATCGAAAATACCCTTTCAACATTCTAAAGATTTCAGCTCATGCTTTACGTTCGAGTGGGTATAAACCCTGAGCCATCAAACATTCCCCTTTCGTTCCTGGAATGATCATTAGCGAACATCCTGTGAAATGTCTCCAACGCCAGTGTATCATTTCTCAGATAAGGAGCACAAAACCGTTCACAATACTCAAGGTGATGCCAACGCAGTGATTTAAAACTTCAGTATCACATCCCTGCTTTGATATTCCAAACCTCTTGAAATGAATACTAATATTGCACTGGCGTGCGTATCACCAACTCAACCTGAAAGTTCACCTTTATGGCGTTCGATACAATAATTCCCAAGTCCCTTTGCATCTCAATACTTATTGAATTTCCTCAAAGTTTAGAAAATAGTCTGTAGGTTTATTGCTTCCACCAGATTGCTTGACCATGCATTTTCCAAAATTGTGTTTCACTTGTCACTTCCTTGCTGATTTTCCTTATCTGTCCTTCCACAGCCAACCTGTTTCCTCAACACAGACCGCCCCTTTACTAACCCTGTTTCACATGGAATCCTGGCAACAAAGCCAGCTATTCCATCATCTAAATCATTGATATACAGCATCAAAAGAAGCCGTCCCAACAGCGACCCCTGTAGAGCACCAATAGTCTCCGGCAGCCCACCAGGAAAGGATGTTTTCATTCCCACTGGCTGCCTCCGAGCAGTCAGCCAATGCTCTAATGATGATCGTAAAGTACTTGTAATACTCTGGCGCCCTGTCAAGGGCCTGCTGGGAATCCAAATATACTCGGTCATCTGCATCCTCTTTAACTACCCGACTTGTAATCCCCACAGAGAAACCTATCAGGTTCGTCCGAAAACATTTTCCCTTAAGCGCACCATGCTGACTTTGTCATGTCTTGTCCTGAATCACCAAGTACTACATAACTTTATCCTCAGAAATTAACTTCAACATCTTTCCGACCACCGAGATCAGCTAACTGCTCCATAATTTCCTTTCTGCTGTTTTCCTCCTTTCTGAAAGTCCTTAGTGACTTTTGCAATTTTCCAGTCCTCTGTCCTCCAGTGAAGACTGATGCAATATATTCATTTAGTTAATCGGCCATCTCCGTGTTCCTCGTTATAATTTCTACCACCTCATTTTCTACTGTCCTATATCCACTCTCATATCTCTTTTATTCTGATATACTTGGAAAATATGTTTTTCTATCCGACTTGATATTGTTTGCTCACTTGCTTTCATTTTTCATCTCTTACCTCCTAATTGATTCTATTTGTTGTTAGGTTTCAAAAATCTTCCTAACCCTCTAAATTCACGCTATTTTTTGTCGTATGCCCTTTCGTTTGCTTTATTCATTAGCTTTAACTTCCTCTGTCAGCCACGGCTGTACTATTTTGAGGACAGTATTAACTACCCTTTTTGATTCTGTAGTCCTAATGCATCGATACTCACGGTGCTAGCTGCTGCTTTGTCCTGTCAACTGCCTGTCCTTCCCGACAGTCTGACTGCACTCTGTCTTTGCTTTTCAACATGCGTCCTATTCAGAGTCCATTCATTATGGTTTCCACGCTCCTACAGAATTAGATGGAATGTCACCAACAAGATGAGTAAACATCGAGAACAGCGGACCCCGTCTGGTTCAGGTGCAAGCTGTCTCTTTTGTGGAGGTCATGCAATCCCCAGAATATATCGCAATGATTCAACAAACTGAAGCCCCTCTAACTGTACCATCTTCTCAGATCTACACCATATTTTTCTGCCACATCATCCTGATTCTACCCTCACTGGCGCATGCCAGAGGTAGAAATCCAGAAAACATTCACCTAGAGCTTCTGCTTTCAGTTTCTCTGCTTCGCTCTCTAAATTTTATCTTCAGTCTATGTTTGTTTTCCCTTCCTATGCCATTGGCACCAATGTGTACCGAGACAACTGACTGTCCACTCTGCCCCTCCAAATTGTGGTGAGCGCAATCCGTGTTACCCCTGATCTAGCACATGGGAGTCACTATCCGTGTGCACTTTTCACGTTCACAGAATCTCCTGACTGTTCACTTGACTGTTGACCATACCCCACCCCCAGCACTACCAGCTCCCTCTTCCCCCGTTTTTCCCTTCTGCACCACGGACTCATGCTTAGTGCCAATAACCTAGTCTCCGCTTCATTTCCCTGGGAGGTCATCGGCCACTGGGGTATCCAAAAGGGTACAAGTATTATTCAGGGGAATGGTCACAGGGGTGCTCTGCGCTAACTGCCTATTCACCTTCTCATTCCTTCTGCTAACAGTCACCCAGCAAGCCACCTCCTGCAACTGAGACGCGACTACTTCCTGGTAACACCGATCAGTGATCTCCTCACCGTTCGGTAAGAGCGGAAGGTCATCCAGCTGCTGCTCCACATCCCTGACTGGGTCTTTAAGGAGCTGCGCCTGGACGCACTTCAGGCTGAAGTAGTTCCATGGGAAAATCTGTGTCTCCCAGTACTCCAACATCCAGCATGAGGAACATTCAGTGTCTATCTAGATTACTCTGAGTATCGCTGACACAGTAAAAAGAGATAAGTTTCACAGAAACCTATCCGGGTGACGTCCCCAGATCAGACACCGCTTCTGATCCGAAGCCTCCTTTAAGACAAAGCCTGACACTACTTCAGAGAATTCCAACAGATTTGTCAGGTAGCATTTCCGCTTCAGAAATTCTGACCTTGCAGAATTTTAACGTGTGCCCCCTAGCACCCCGAAACCTCATCCTTAGTGATCAGCTCCGACGTCTTCCAACCGTTCAAGACAGGCAAGCTGACCGATAATTCCCTATGTGATGCCCCCATTCCTTCCTAAAGAGTGCAGTGACATTTGCAATGTTCCAGTCCTCAGCATCCATTCCAGTCTCTCTAGGTTCTTGAAAGATCATTGCTGATGCCTCCACAATCTCTTCAGTTATCTCTTTTCAGAACTCTGCAGTGTCGTCTCTGGACCAGGTGACTTACTTACCTTCACGCTTTTCAGCTTCTCAACATCTTCACCTCAATAATACCACCTACAGTCACTTCTGCCTCCTGACAGTCTTGCGTTTCTGTCAGTCAGCTGGTGTCTTCCACAGAACAATCTTTCTGTAACCTCGTTGATGATATTGGCTAGCCTGCTTTCATATTTAATCTTTTCTGTCCTTAAAAACTTCCCAGTGTTCTACATTCCCACCAAATATTTGCTATATTATGTACCCTCTCTTTCGCGTTTAAACTGTCTTAGACTTCTCTCGTCAGCCACGGTTGCCTGATCCTCTCGTTAGGATACCTATTTTTTATATTCGGGATGCACCTTCCGTTCGCTTTCCGAATCTCACCCAGAAAAAAAAACAGACATTGATGCAAAACACCGTCATACTGTCCAGTGTCTCTTCCCAATCTATTCTGACGAATTCCTCGCTGATACTAATCCAGAATTACCCTTTCCTTGTAGGCTCAACCACACGCTGCTTCAAAGGCCATATCGTATGCGTTCTAAAACAATGCCTCCTGGGAATCAGCACTAACGGAACTTTTCAACCTCCCTGCATATTGAAATCCTCGGTGAGTTGTCCAGTTGAAACATTGCCCTTTTACATATTTTAGATCTCTTGTTGTAATTTGTTGTCCACTTCCTGGCTGCTGTTTCAATATCCGTATATAACTCCCATCAACGTAATCTTACACTTGTATTTTTTAACTCTATCCATATGGATTTTATATCTGCCGATCCTATTACACTTTATAAGGATTTGACTTGATTTGTACCAACAAACTACTAGCTCTATTCGCAGATCTATCTAAAGTTTTCGATACAATGCATATCCTTGGATGCCCTGCTCTGACCTCTGTCCCTTTTTTCGGCCATGACTCAGAATGTCCACTGTCTCATACCTGCCAATCTCTAGCTGCGCCACAAGATCACCGACCTTATTCCGTGCACTGTGGCCATTCACATATCACACCTTCAGTCACAGATTCATCATCTTCAGTGATGTAGGGTCCCTTTCCAGTTTAAGATATCCCACTAACAGCCATTTCCAAAGGTTCAAAGATTCATTGATTTTCAAAGTCTGTCGCCAGATACAACTCCGGATAGCAACGAAACAAAGAAAGAGCATGAGAGCCGTTCACAGAGAAACGTCAAACCCACACTCCTGGACAGAAAAGGAACGGCATCCTGATCATCAACCCCAACCACCCAGGAACAAAACAAAGCAAGAACATCGCCCCCCACCCCCGGAAACATATCTAACAGAACACAACACAACAGCAACCCCAAACACCCCGGGACAAAACAAAGCAAGAACATCGACCCTCATCCCCGCAAACATATCTAACAGAACACAACAGAACATCAATCCCAACCACCCCGGGACAAAACAAAGCAAGAACATCGTCCCCCCACCCCCCGGAAACATATCTAACAGAACACAACAGAACATCAACCCCAACCACCCCGGGACAAAACAAAGCAAGAACATCGCCCCCCACCCCCGGAAACATATCTAACAGAACACAACAGGACATTCTTTATGGTGCCTTTAACACCATCCAGCCCAAGATCTTAAGGCACAAACTAACGGAGATGGGAGTAGACTCTCACATGGTGGATTGGATAGTGGACTACTTGACAGATAGACCTCAGTATGTGCGGTTGGGAGACTGTAGGTCTGACACGGTGGTCAGCAGCACAGGAGCGCCGCAGGGAACCGTACTCTCTCCGGTCCTGTTCACCCTGTACACATCAGACTTCCAATATAACTCGGAGTCCTGCCAAGTGCAGAAGTTCGCTGAAGACACGGCCATAGTGGGATGTGTAAGGAATGGACAGGAGCAGGAGTATAGGAAACTGATACAGGACTTTGTGATATGGTGCAACTCAAACTACCTGCGTCTCAATATCACCAAGACCAAGGAGATGGTGGTGTACTTTAGGAGATCTAGGCCTCATATGGAGCCAGTGATCATTAATGGAGAATGTGTGGAGCAGGTTAAGACCTGCAAGTATCTGGGAGTACAGTTAGACGAGAAGCTAGACTGGACTGCCAACACAGATGCCTTGTGCAGGAAGGCACAGAGTCGACTGTACCTCCTTAGAAGGTTGGCGTCATTCAATGTCTGCAGTGAGATGCTGAAGATGTTCTATAGGTCAGTTGTGGAGAGCGCCCTCTTCTTTGTGGTGGCGTGTTGGGGAGGAAGCATTAAGAAGAGGGACGCCTCACGTCTTAATAAGCTGGTAAGGAAGGCGGGCTCTGTCGTGGGCAAAGTACTGGAGAGTTTAACATCGGAGGCTGAGCGAAGGGCGCTGAGTAGGCTACGGTCAATTATGGAAAACCCTGAACATCCTCTACATAGCACCATCCAGAGACAGAGAAGCAGTTTCAGCGACAGGTTACTATCGATGCAATGCTCCTCAGACAGGACGAAGAGGTCAATACTCCCCAATGCCATTAGGCTTTACAATTCAACTGCCAGGACTTAAGAACTTTTTAAAGCTATTATTAATGCTTTTTGAGTTAGTTTTTACTGAGTTAAGTATTGTATGTAATTAGTTTTTTTGCTACAACAAGTGTATGGGACATTGGAAAAAAGGTTGAATTTCCCCATGGGGATGAATGAAGTATCTATCTATCTATCTATCTATCTATCTATCTATCTATCTATCTATCTATCTATCTATCTATCTATCTATCAACACCAAACACCCCGGGACAAAACAAAGCAAGAACATCGCCCCCCACCCCCGCAAACATATCTAACAGAACACAACAGAACATCAACACCAACCACCCCGGGACAAAACAAAGCAAGAACATCGCTCCCCCACCCCCGGAACCATATCTAACAGAACACAACAGAACATCAATCCCAAACACCCCGGGACAAAATGAAGCAAGAACATCACCCCCCACCCCCGGAAACATATCTAACAGAACACAACAAAACATCAACCCCAACCACCCCGGGAAAAAACAAAGCAAGAACATCGCCCCTCATCCCCGGAAACATATCTAACAGAACACAACAGAAAATCAATCCCAACCACCCCGGGACAAAACAAAGCAAGAACATCGCCCCTCATCCCCGGAAACATATCTAACAGAACACAACAGAACATCAATCCCAACCACTCCGGGACAAAACAAAGCAAGAACATCGCCCCCCACCCCCGGAAACATATCTAACAGAACACAACAGAACATCAACCCCAAACAACCCGGGACAAAACAAAGCAAGAACATCGCCCTCCACCCCGCGGAAACATATCTAACAGAACACCACAGAACATCAATCCCAACCACCCCGGGACAAAACAAAGCAAGAACATTGTCCCCCCACCCCCGGAAACATATCTAACAGAACACCACAGAACATCAATCCCAACCACCCCGGGACAAAACAAAGCAATAACATTGTCCCCCACCCCCGGAAACATATCTAACAGAACACAACAGAACATCAATCCCAACCAGCCCGGGACAAAACAAAGCAAGAACATCGCCCCTCATCCCCGGAAACATATCTAACAGAACACAACAGAACATCAATCCCAACCACTCCGGGACAAAACAAAGCAAGAACATCGCCCCCCACCCCCGGAAACATATCTAACAGAACACAACAGAACATCAACCCCAAACACCCCGGGACAAAACAAAGCAAGACCAACGCCCCCCCCCCAGCCCCGTAAACATAGCTAACAGAACACAACAGAACATCAACCCCATACCCAGTCCCATCGCACAATAAAATGGAAAAGGAACGTCGATTTAAAACAGTAAATACAAAATCCTATAGACTGAAAAAGTTCACAGTCCTTAAACGCAATGGACTACTCTGTAAATGGAACCACGATCCCTTCATCCAATAACAGCCACATTCATGGAAAGGGAGGCAGAAGCCACACGAGCGCAGAAGCCTAACTACCTGCCACAGCGAGCTACACAGCGATAGGCCGCTCACAAACTCCTCTCGTATCGATCAAAGGGAAAGGAGGCGGTGCTGAACTCGCAACCGCCATCGGCATTTGTCTCGATATGTCCGTCTTCCTCATTTTGCTGCATTCTCTACCAGTTCTCCCTCAGAGCCTGACAATAAATTACAACTACTTGTGTACCAGCTTCCTCATTCTCCTGTATTAGCATAAATTCATCGAGCTGCAGGTTGAGTTCCTTAACCCATTCTCCCAGGAGCTGCAAAACTCCGCACTTTGTACAAGTGTGTTTATCTGCAAGACTGGAGGTCCCCCAAAATAGCCACATCCCACATATTGTACAAGACAGTGTCCCTGGAACCACTGGCACTGCACTACTACGCCTAACAAACACTCCTGCTCTCTCCACTTCCCTACTGAGCTACAGACACTGACAATGAAATGCAATACTCGAATTGGTAAGAAATAGGTTCAGAAGCAGATGCTTCCAGTGTGCTGACAGTGTGGATATTGACCACCGTGGATGGTATGTGCTCCAGTGTTGTAGAGATACGAGTTGCATGTGATCAGCAACAAAAACGCCTCTTTACTTGTGATTTTACTTTTTATTCTTTGACTGTTTATGGGCGGTTAGAAAAAAAAAAAGCAGAAGTGCAGACAAATATTCGGTTGTGTAAGTTCAGGAGTTCTGCTGTTATAAAATAAAGGTACTGATCTGTAATTGCATATTTTCTCCGTGCCTCCCGGATAATTACTACAAGGGGTGATTATTGTAAGTGAGGTAGTTTAATTAGACAATTAGTTGCTAGTTTTATTAGTTTGGCACAACTCAGTGGGTCGAAGTGCCTGTCTCAATGTTTGCTGTTCTGTGTTTAGTTATATGTTTTACGCTCTGTGTCCCCGAAACAAAATCCCTGAGTTGGGCGACGCTCCGCCTCCACACCCTACCCTTAAACGTAATCCTAAAATCCAAGGGCCCACTCCTACTGATCCCCGACTAACCTTGGCATCACAAACGAACATATGTAACACCACATCCCATCCTCCCCTCTCTCTCTCCCAATGGGGAGTCCTGCATCTCCATCTCTCAACCATACCCCTAAACCTAATGCCTACTCCCCTCCTACAAATCCTACAAACCCTAACCCATACCTCAGGTCCTATTCCCTACAATCCAACATCACCCATATCAATCAAAAGTCGTCACCTCATCACCTTAGCATTTTCATGACTATGATTTATAAAACTTTTGTAAGACTGAAGAATATCCCACTAAAGGCAGGTGTTGGTCCAATTTAAATAAGACGTGAGCCAGAGCAAAATGAGAAGGTTGCGTGAAAGTGAATTTCGAGTGACGTGATCAAGAAGCACAGGAGGGATGATCTTCCCACTCCCGTGTAATCACAGACTACACCCTTCTTACAAATCCCATAAAACCTAGCCAGTACTGGGAGCACCGGTTAATTAAGCCACGTGATATTGGATAATGTTAGTGAAAGGCACGGGCCAGATTAAAGTGGCTACACAACCCTATCAGCCACAGGCACACATATCTCCCGACACGAAACTCCAACACGCTCTTTCCTTCAACCCCATATATACATCCACAAACTTACCCTTAACACTAATTCTAAAGGTCCACAACACAACCAGCCCGGACGGCACCTCGACTGTGCCTGGCCACATACAACAAGCTCAGTTAACGCCAGGAGAGTTCCAGGCCCCTCTCACTCCATGGGGAGTGCTGCATTTCCATTTATCAACCCTCCCCTTAACATCACCGACCCCCCCATATAGATCCCAATAGACACTAATTCAGCAGTCATTCACTACAATCCAACATCACCCCCACATCAATCACAAGTAGCAACACCATCAGCCTAGCATATTAACAACCATAAACCGTAACATTTGTGTTAGGAGGATGAAGACACCAATAAAGGCAAATATTGAATCGAGTTAGTAAAGCTGTCTATCAGAGGAAAGAGTCGGGTTTGATTGACGCCGAATCTCTGTGATGAAATCAAGAAGCGCAAGAGGCATGATTTCCCACTGGCCGCATAATCACAACATAAGTATAGCTTTTGGTGAGGAGGCAGGAACAGACAAATGTTTTTTGCATTACTGGACACGTGGAACCGGCTATTCGGTGCTCAGTGTTGGAAAATTCAAAACAAAAATACACAAATATTAATCCCTCCTACCTACACTGTACTCATCCAAAATGCCTGTTCAAAACCTCTATTATATTTTCCTCTACCACTAAACCCAGGCAGCGCATTCCAGGAATCTATGACTCACTGAGTAAAATAACTGCCTCCACATACCCCTTGAGCCTACCCGCTCTCACCGTCAATGCCTGCCCGATGGTATTAACCATTTCAACCTTGGAAAAAAGGTAGACTCTGTACACTGTATCTACACCTCTCGTAATCTTATAGACCTCTAACGGATCTTCCATCAGCCTGCAACTCTCTAGAAGAAACAAAGCAACTTAGAGGGCACATGCCCTCTAAACCAGGCAGCGTCCTGGTAAATCTCCTCTGTACCCTCTCCAAAATATCAGCATCCTTCCTATAGTGGGATGACCAGAACTGTGTGAAATACTCAAGCATAGAATTATGGCATAGTAGCTTGTGAAACTGTATTGAATCACCGACTCTTACCAATCCCCTCAAGAGCATAAACTCTTGATGAAGGTTATGTTTAGGGGACTCTACCGAGGGGGTCTCCAAAGTAATGTCTGTTTGTGGTGATGAATAAACACTTTCCTATCCATGAAACGCTCAACGACTTCAGTGACTCAGTCATACTTAGAAAATTTGGGAGCTCGTGCAGGACCCACCTCTAACCCTGACATATCGCCAGCAATCTCATAAGTTCAGTGTGGGGAAGCATGTCGTAATCAGAGCACCCTGTATGTGTCAAAAAACACGGCTGAGAGCCGAAGAAAGTCTGTGTGTGTGTGTGTGTGTGTGTGTGTGTGTGTGTGTGTGTCTGTGTGTGTGTGTGTGTGTGTGTGTGTGTGTGTGTGTGTGTGTGTGTGTGTGTGTGTGTGTGTGTGTGTGTGTGTGTGTGTGTGTAGACCCATTGTCTCTGCCTGACCTTGGATGACTATACACTTGTCCGTCTCCAATTCAGTTTATCGCCCTTGGTCATGCCCCTAATTTAATCTCCCCAGGGATTTGATAAGTTACCCCATGCAAGGCTTATTGAGAAAGTAAGGAGGCATGGGATCCACATTTTTTTGTGGATCCTGAACTGACTTGCCCACAGTAGGCAAAGAGTGGTTGCAGACGGGTCATATTCTGCATGGACGCCGGTGACCAATGCTGTTCCTCAGGAATCTGTTATAAGACCATAAGACCAAAAGATTTAGGAGCAGAAGTAGGCCATTCGGCCCAATAGTCAAGAACAGAGAGTAAAATTCAAATTTCATTTATTATTATTTTATGTACAAATGAAACAGCCTTGAGACTCGTCACCTGTCCAGATCAGCAGACACCCCCACATGCACAGAGCAAGAATAATTTCAAATAGTTCACAAATCGGCTGTCTCCATTTAACAAAAGCAAGAACAGAAGTCAAAGTTCATATTGCATTTATTATTGAAGGCTGTATAAACGGAACAACCTTGAGATTCGATACTCCTCAAAATCCAACGTCTCCCACAAGTCAGAGTGCACCCCCGAATCCGCCGACACACCTAACTCTGTGCAAATCAGTGTGAGCCCACAAATCTGTGCTCACTGGTAAACGCGCATTCAACCCTTCATTCAGAGTGCACCTCGAAAGCAATGGACACCTCAAAATCCCTGTGCACCCACCCATTCGCTTCCATACCCCTAAATCTTCGCACACCCGTAAAGCAAGATCAGCCGCCGAATCACTCCTGCCTCCCCAGGTCTCCACTGTGTCCCTTTCCGTGTGCATTCAATATTCGATAGGTTTCAATCTGATTTCTCCCTCATTTTTCGCCCAGAACCATCAAACGCTCCTCAAAGGTTCTCTCTTCCATTCCCTGTTCAACCTCCTCAGAGTTAAGCCCATGATATCGCTGTATCCCTTACAAACAATGTAATGCTATATAGTTCCCCGAACCAGTGTACACACATCCCTCTGTTGTCCTCGCCAAGTGTTCTCAGTAGCCAAGCCGTCACGACAAAGCGCCAGCGTTGTCTGCTAGCTACTCTCTGACACAAACACACACACGAACTCATATAAACACTCAGAGATGCAGACACACAAAGATAGGTTAGTAATGAACACAATATGAACTATGGACTTTTTAAGAAGGTGGCAGTTATTTCGCGAACTGAAATTAATTTTGCTCTCTGAAAATCTGATGTGTCTGTGGCAATGTCAACGGGTTTGGGGGTACATATGGAAATAGGGCTGCACATTTATTTGCTGATGTACGGACGTTTCAGGGTATGTTGGCGAATACGGGTGTGCACACTGATTTCGGAGTGTCAGTGAATTTCGGGGTGAAAACGGCTTTGGGCGTGTGAGGGTTCACAGGGCTTTGGGAGTGTGAATCTATTTGAGGCACCGCACAGAATTGGGTGTGTCGGCGGATTTGGGGGTGCACACAGATTGGGAGCGAACACAGTTTCTGGTTTGCATGCGACTTTGCGGGTGCGCACAGTTCTGGGTGTGTCGGTGGATTTGGCGGTGTCTGCGGGTTCGGCGTGGGCACGGATTTGGGGGTGCACACAGATTTGAGGATTGCTCTGACTTAGGGATGTTTTGGCGAATATGGGGGTGCACAGGGAGTTGAGAATGTGAGCAGACATCAGGGTTTGTCAGGGAATATGGGGGTCGCTGGATTTGGGACACCCACTGATGAGGGGATAAAGATGGGTTTGGTGAGGTACGCAGATTTAGGGGGATGTCAATGATTTTACGAGGAATACGCATGTGAGCGTATGTTTGCATTTTAAACTTTGTTCTTGCTATTTTTAAGGCGGAAACAGCTATTTTGCAAAGTAGTGGAAGTGACTCCTGCTCTGTGAGAGTGTAACGATACGGATTTGGTGGCGAATGTTGCTTTCCGGATGCGCACTGATTTATGGGTATGTCAGAGAATGTGTGAGTACACTGGACTTTTCGGGTGCCGGTAGCGTTTGGGGTTTCACACTGATTTGAGGGTTGAATGAGGTTTTGCGAGTGAGCACAGATTTGTGGATGCACACTGATTTGCACAGAGTTGGGGGTGTTGGCGATTCGGGGGTGAGCACTGGCTTGGGGGAGCCGGTGGATTTGGAGGTGTGTCAAAACTCAGTGTTGTTCCGTTTATAAAGGAATTTATGGAGACAGCTATTTTGTGAACTGCTTGAATTGATTCTTGCTCCGGGATAACCTAATGTGCATGTGGGGGTGTCTGCCGAAATGGAGCTGTGGCGAGTCTCAAGGTTGTTTTATTTCTACATACATTAATAATAAATGCAATTTGAAATCTGCCCTCTGTTCTTGCTTTGTTACGATTCAGCAGCCATTTTGTGAAGCGTTTGAAATGAGAGTTCGAGAACATCTGCATTGCGGAGACAGATGGGAAGGGGCTGAGCCAAGGGGGATAAACTGAATTGGAGGTGTACGGGCACGTGTATAGTCAGGCAGGGACAAGCAGAGACACAGACACAAAAACACACTGACGCACAATAACATTCATAGACAGACAGAAAGACACACACACACACACACACACACACACACACACACACACACACACACACACACACACACACACACACACACTTTCGCACCGTGTTCTGTGACACCTGCGGAGTGACATGATTAAAACATACCGCTCCCCCCACTAGACTGCTCAATTTCATGGCATGCGTTCGGGTTAGGAATGGGTCCTGGATGAGCCCCCAAATGATCTGTGTGTGACTAAGTCACTGAAGCAGATGGAGGATTTAGTGGATATGAAATCGTGTTTAATCATCAACACAAACAGACATTTTCTTCGAGGCCTCTCAGTAGAGTCCCACAACCACAAACTACATCAAGAGTTTATACTCTTGAGGAGAATGGTAACAGTAGGTAATTCCGAACAATTTCACAGGCACAATGACATAATTTACTTCAATATTCTGTGTCCAACAAATGGTTCCTTTGAAGTACATATTTACAGTGGAAGCAAATTTAATTGATAAGACAACTCGGACGGTTCAGTTACCTTTGTTGTAGCAAACTAACTCCCACAAATGATCTAAATATTATTCATTATTTTAATCTCAATCTGTCATCGCAGGGATTGTACCTGACTGACGTAATTGGTTTGTAAATAATTTTAAAACCTTTATTTTTCAATCTGTTGAAATCTGTCCCTGTGGAATTGCTGAATGGCTTTTAAAAGCCCAGGCATGTGCTGCCTTAACATTTCATTCCGAGAGATCGCCTGTCGCACAAAGAGACAAATCACTGGCCAGAGAAAATGGCTGCAATGTTCGAAAAGTATATCAGTGTGGAGAAAATATTGTACATCTTCATTGCCGTCATTGGAGTTCCAGGTGAGTGAGCAGAACATTTCATGTTCGTTATTTCTGGGTTTTCTGAACCTGTTTAAGATGATGTTACAAGCTTACAACCTGATCATCACTGCACAAATATCCATCCGAGCTATCGATCCTGTCAATTTCACACTCTGAACCTTCAGATTTAATAACAAGTGGAACTAAGCTTATTAGTCTCCTCTAACTCACGGGATCTAATTGAACGCTGTTCTTACCTTGAATGATACCGTGTCCAGAGATGTCCCAGTGCTGGGGCCAGGGATCTCTCCGGGAAGTTGTGACTGGGAGATGTTTGCATTCTGAAGTACACTTTTCCTAAGTTATTGATCAGAGGGAAACCCTAGTCCTGTGCTTCACGTCTCCCTGTGGAGTCTGTCCCTGTCGGATCCCACTGTCCGTTGGTCAGTTATTGGGGCTGATCACCTGAACCAGTGTTCACGGATCTACTGCCGTGTGTTATCGAATTAAACTGCGCTGCAGAATTAATCCATTAACGGAGATACTCAGCCACAGGTCACTAAGTGGTTCCTTCTTTCCCTCTAAAACCCGTCATAAATCGGGGCAGCGCTTCGACCTGAAGGAGGGTCTCGACCCGAAACGAAAGAGTATTCAATTTCATGGATGCTGCCTGACCTGTTGAGTTCCTCCAGTTCTGTGTGTGTTGCTCCACCCTGTATCCCTTCTCGGCCTCATCAGATGCTGATTTTCCAGAGTCCTGGTCAGTCACAGTTAATTCAGTGAAACCGGCCTCATCAGCGACTGGAATGGGGATCAGCACCGATCGGTGTTGTTCATGCAGATCGCATTTATCGCCAACGATTCCCCACACATCGTCTTATCTCCACACTGAAGAAGACAGGTCAGAGACAGTGTGACCCGTTTCTGGTGTTAGATTAGCAGCCGTTTACAGATTCTAGCACTCCTAAGTTTTAGCTAAAGCCCGATCCCTTTTTAATTTCCGGAGAATGTTTTCAGTAATGCCCAGTGTCTGTTCCCTCTCTCCAGTGAATGTAGTGGCGACTGCGATCCTGTCCCGGGGAAAGTGCGGCCTCTCTACCTGCATCACTCGCTACCTGGTGGCCATGGCAGCGGCGGATCTACTGCCCATTATCACCAGCGTCATTTTGAAACGACTGAGTGATTTACTTCCGGTGGAGTTTTCTGAGCATCACCCCTGTGTGCAGTGTTATCGATGTACTGAGCTACACAGCCACACACTGTTCTGTCTGGTTCACCGTCACTTTCACCTTTGATCGGTTTGTCGCCATTTGCTGCCAGAAACTGAAAACAAAATATTGCACCGTGAAAACTGTGGCTGTGGTTTAACAACAACTGGCGTACTGTCCTGTCTGAGAAACGTTCCCTGATACTTCACACGGGAACCCTGGATGATCATCGACAATGTAACGTGGCTCTGTATTACAAAGGACAATTATTTCACTGACCCCTAGTGGGTAGGATATGACTGGCTCGATATGGTTTTAACTCCGTTCCTCCCTTTCGCTGGGATCCTGCTGCTCAACGCTCTGACAGTCAGACACATTTTAGTGGCCAGTCGGGTCCGTAAGGGGCTGAAGGGTCAGAGCAAGGGGGAGAACCGCAGTGACCCGGAGATGGAGAGCAGGAGGAGGTCTGTGGTTTTACTCTTCACCATCTCCGGTAGCTTCATCCTCCTGTGGATGACAATGTTTGTAAATTTCATACATTATCAGGTATCAGGGACAGGAGTCGATTTCAATGTCTCTGAATTGATCTTTCACTACTTCGGGTTTTTCCTGATGGATCTCAGCTGCTGCACAAACACATTTATTTACGCGGTGACTCAGTCGAAATTCAGGGAGCAGGCAATCAGCGCGGTGAAATATCCGGTCACTTCGATGCTTCAGTTGATTAATGGCGCCGCATCCTGAGCAGTCGCCAGAGGCGGCGGCAGAGTCTCCAGTCCGGGCTCCAGCTCCTCAGATTCACCGCCTGATCTCCCAGGTGTTATTCCCGGGCGGATTGTCCCATCGACCGGCAGTCCGGGACGTTAAGATAGTGAGTGTGTGGGGAGGGGCAAAGCACCGTCCAAGAGAGTCAGAACCTCATTCTTCCCGCCAGATGCCAGACAAAGAACTACTCCGGAATGTCGCCCGCACATTCGTCTGCGGAGATGTCTATCTATTCCCATTCCGCTCACCAACTTCACTGTCAGATATTCCCACAAGACGGCGGGGGTCGAGTCAGATGCTCATTTACTAACCCAATGTGATTCACACCAGTCAACGCCATCTCGTTTAATGATTGGCAAAATTAAGACATTCCATCTTAAAGGCGCATTCCCGTTATCAACTGGACTGGACAACGGTGTAGAGAACTTGGAAATAAAATCCTCGCTGTTTCTGTATTCTAATGAAAGCTAAATTACCCCCAACAAATCCTATCGATTATACGTAATGAAACCCAGTACTGCAAATTACATTAAAGTCACGCCATGACTTAAGAAAGCGGTTAAATGAAATCAATCAAGCCCCCGAAATTTTCAATGAAGCCTGCATGATTTCTTTCCTGATTTGCTTCACCCTGAAATAGCAATGAAAAAACCCTACACGATTCAGAAGCATGATGTTCAATATGGCATGAGGAATAATTAAGCAGAGTAAGTCATGGGGATATAATTCCTTCCCTCCTTGTTTCTCCCATAAACCCAGCACTTTCATGTTCCCATTCCAGTTCATGTCAATACAATTCCGTCCGTTCTTGTTTTACCCCTTTCTCCCCATACACCCAACACGTTTATGTATTCTGTAAAGGTGTACCCATTTTCCCATCAGCCTTTCCATAAGCTCCTAATTCCCAACATACATAACTCTGAACTTCTGATTTGTTAAGTGATGGGTCTTTATCCACAGTTGAACTTTTGTAACTCACAGTCAACCCACTCATTCCCCTCAATACCTCTGTGTTCAGGGACATATAAGAAGGAAATATATAAACAAGTACTTGAATATGAATTAATTCTTGGTGAGTTTCCAACAGTAAATCTGACCGACTGCTGTAATAACGTGTTTAAGTGTCATCAAAACATAAAAGTAATCTGAACAATTATAATGTTACGTGTGAAGAAATTTCTCCACCAACCTTCAGTTTAAAATGATGGCGACCAGTTCTGCTCTATATACTGATAAATGGTCGCAAAGTAATTTCTCTATCATTGTCATTCCATCAGGCACAAAAGTGGGCTTCTCCAACATTCCAAGTTAAATTATCTTTCGTTCCACCCGTAAAAATGTTAAAAACTTGATATGATTAGTGTAACGCTTAGGGCTATCGGCTTGTATTTGTCTCGGGGAAAATCCGTCCACCCGCCAAACCGTGTCTCCCGTTTGCGTAGATGCTGTGTAATGCACACTGGTACAAACTCGCACATACAACATCAGACAGCACACAATGCACATTTACAGAGGACACTTTATAAATCTTACTGGAACTGTGTAATTCATAGCGATACAATACAAAAAGAAAGAAAAGGGCGCTAAAATGTTTTTAGTGTTCAATGAGTTCCTGCACAACCGTTGGAGCTCAATTATCGAAGCCTCCTGTCCACCATTTGATCTTCTCCGACCTCCTCGACCCGCCGCCTGGGACCAACCTGGGACCAAAGGGTCCAGTACGTCCTTCCTCTTCGTTTCTCCTCTCGAAA
Organism: Hemitrygon akajei; assembly: GCF_048418815.1. NCBI lineage: Eukaryota > Metazoa > Chordata > Chondrichthyes > Myliobatiformes > Dasyatidae > Hemitrygon > Hemitrygon akajei. The sequence continues at coordinate 326,880 of NW_027332010.1, forward strand.
AACACGCGCACTGACGCCGGATTGCCAGACATACAGATAGAACAACATCGCTTCCAGTGGTTAGTTCCTTCGTTATCAATAATTATAACCCAAACATTCCAACTAACCGGAGCATTACCAAATCAGTTACCGACAAAGAAGCCATTTCATTATAACGTTACAGCGAAGCCATTTTATTTCAGCAGTTAACAGTTAACATTACAGTTAATAATCTGAGAAACGCTCATTCTCCTCCCACCGAACTAAGTCATGCCCTCATGACGTTCAGATAATTCGCCAACCCCTCCTGCAGAACACACCGCCCAATCCAAGTGCAGAAAGCAGTGGCATAACTCCCCAAAACAGTGGAGATCACACCCTGTTCCCCAGGCGCCACATAGGCCAACCTGTCTGGGGGGAGCCTACTTCTCTGAGGCCTGCGCACTCCCTCCTCTAACTCTTCCACCTCGGACAATACGGGAGACCCATGGTGACTACGAGGCGAACCCTTCCGCGAGCGGTCACCCAATCCCCTCTGCACCTCGGAACCGTCTAACTCTTGCTTGGGCCCTACATCCTTTATTCCAACGCCCTGTGTTACCCCCGACTGCCCATCACTGGCCCCCCCTTACCCCGTCTAACCCAGTGGGGGAAGGGCCAGGAGCCTCCCCCTCTATCACGGGAGCGTCAGCGAACGGCAGCATGTACCAGTCGTCCAAGTCAACATCCTCCGAGTCAGTATCCCTCCCAGGCACGACTCTCCCGCAGAATCCTGCTATAGGTGCATCCGGCACCTCAGGCTCCCGCTCTACCTGTACATCTCGCCCCAGGGGCAACAGGTGATTCCGATGGAGAATCTTGACGGGCCCCCTCCCATCCTTGAGCCTCACCCGGAAAACCGGTAGATTTGGCATCTGACTTTCTATTACACAGGCCGTGCTGGACCAGCCATCAGCCAGCTTGTGTTTCCCAGGTAGTCCCAAATTCCTTATGAGTACTCGATCTCCCGGCAGCAGTTGGGAGAACTTCACCTGCTTGTCATACCTCCTCTTATTTCCCTAACACTGCTCGGCGGCCGCCTCCCTGGCCAGCTCATAAACTCTTTGTATTTCTTTCTTCATATCAGACACATACCTCAAGTAGGGCATCGGCGTCCGATTAAACCTCTCCGGCTGGGGATCGCCCTGCGGATGACAGGGCGTAGCCCTCGATTTCTCAACCCCCAACATACCCAGTAGCTCGTAGATGAGCTTACTCTCAAACTCTCGTCCCTGGTCACTATGTATCCGCCGGAGAAGGCCATAATGCACATAATAGCATTTTCGCCGCCGCAGTCGCCATTTGATCCTTGGTAGGGAACGCCTGAGCGTACCTGGTGTGGTGGTCTTTGATGACTAAGACATTCGCCGTATTGCTGGCATCGGGTTCCATGGCTGAGAAATCCACACACACCAGGTCTAACGGCCCCTCACTTTGCCAGTGTGACAACGGAGCAGCCTGCACAGGCAGCGTCTTCCGGCGTACCCAGCGAATGCACGACTTGCAATACTCTTCCACCTCCGCCCTCATTCGGGGCCAGTAAAACCTGTCTTTGAGCGATCCACAGATCTACTCCACCCCCGAATGTCCAAAATCTTCTCCGCCAACGCCACATCCCTCTTTTCAACCGCGCACCAAACAGGGCCAATGACCGGGTCATCTCACTGAGCATCAGCCACTTACCGCGAACTGAATTAGGGCCACTGTTTAGTCTTCAGTGTAGTCAGGTCACAGTAAACTGGGGGTAGGTCGTCATCAGAAGCCCCCCAGTGAGTCCACTGCTCGTTCCGGCTTCCCCTTTTCCTCGACCTTCACGGTGATAGCAAACTGCCACATGGCTTTCACCCCAGGGGCAGGAACGCTCTCCCACTACTCGTCCGTCTCCTGTTCCTCATGCTCCCGTCGTGACAAAGCATCTGCATGGACATTCCTGCTCCCCGGCCGGTACGTCAGGCTGAGATCAGATACCGACAAGGCCGCCAATCACCGAAGGGCCTGTGGCACCCAGTCAGGATATAAGTCAGTGGGTTGTTGTCCGTCCTCACCTCAAACCTGGCTCCGGAGAGATGGTCACTCAGCTTATCCATCACTGCCCACATCAACGCCAGGAACTCCAGCTGATGGGTGGGACAGTTTCTCTCGGAGGGCGACAAGCTCCGGCTGACAAATGGGACAGGTCTCAACCGGGCGCCCTGATCTTGATACAAGACGGCCCCTAACCCCTCCCGGCTGGCATCGGGGGTCCGCAAAAGCCAGCACACCTTTCAAATCTTTCAGCGATTTAACAGCATCTTCACATTTTGCATCACACCTCAGTCCGAAGGGCTCCGACGGGTTGAGATATTCTCCAACTTACCGTCCCCAGTTTCCTTTGTTCCCCAAGGGAGGGTAACCACGTAGAAGCTTGTTCAAGTGGTGACTCACTTTGGCGTAGCCCTTCACGAATCTCGGATAATAACCACAGAACCCCAAGAACGAGCGCAGAGCGATCATCGTCCGGAGCCTCGCCCACGTGGTTACCGCCTGTATCTTAGCCTGGTCTGCAGCTACTCCATCCTGCGAGATTATGTGTCCAAATTAACTAACAGACGTCTTGCAGAACTGGCACTTCTCCAGGGAGAATTTTAACCATTCCTTCTTCAGCCGACTTATCACCTTCACTAGCCTCGCTTCGCGTTCTTCCAAGGTGGCTCCAAACACTACCAAATCATCTAAATACACCAACACTTCAAGCAAATTCATATCCCCCACCGTCTTCTCCATGACCTTCTGGAAGGTGGCAGGGGCCCCCGATATGCCCTGGGGCATCATTTTGAACTGGAAAAAAAACAAACGAGAGGTTTTCTCTTTGTCGGCGTCACGCATCGAGATCTGGTAATATCCAGCCCTCAAGTCGAGCAAATTAAACCACTTTGCTCCACTCAAACAGGCCAACGCGTCTTCGATCCTCGGGACAGTGCGCCGGTTCAAGGTCCTATAGTCCACACACATGCGTACCTTTCCATTCTTCCGGGCCATCACTATTGGGGACGCATAGGGGCTTCGGGACTCAGAGATGATTGCAGCTTCCTTCAATTTGCACAAGTGCTGCCGCACGTCTCCACATCTGCAGGGGCCAGTCGCCGTGACCTCTCCCTGAACAGGGTGTCCTCATTCACTCGGATGGTATGGCGAGTGCTCTTGGAACAGCCCACATCAAACTCGCCAAGAGAAGGAAACATCTTCCAGCTTCAACATCTTCTGCAGAAGCCTGCGTTTCCACTCCGGCGGCACAGGAGGGTCCCCAAAGTTAAAGGCCTCATCGGTCAGCTTTCCTCTGTTTTCCAATCCTTCCCGCCTAGTGGGTCTCACAGGGGCTCTAGACATTACCGTCAGCGGGAACAAATGCCCCAGCGGCATCCCTCTCTTAAAGGTGATTTCTCTCTTCGTAGTGTTCCTGACACACACAGCTATCCGGCGAAGGAGGACGCGCTTTATAAGTCTACCGGAGACTCCAAGAAATCCTGTCGTCGGCCTCGGCACCCTTTAAATTATCACCCTGTCACTTTAAAGACATGCATTCTCGAATTTGACATGTCCACCCTCGGAAAATGATTCTGACTGTTCACCTAATCGACACCTCACAAAGTTTCATGAAATTCTGCCAGTAGTCCCCTCAGCCTCCTGCACTCCAGGGGAAACAGTCCCAGCATATCCGATATTTTCTTGTAAGTCAAGCCCTCAGGCAAGTCAACATTCTTGTGAAACCTTTCTTTACCTTTCCAGCTTAATCACATCCTTCCTCTCGTGTGGTGACCAGAAGAGCACAGTGTACATCTGGTGTGACCTTATGAAAGATTTGTACAACTGTATGATGTCCCAACTCCTCTCAGAGCCTTTGCCAATGAAGGCAACCATGCCATTCATCTTCTCAACGAAATTGTCTGCCTGTGTTGCGTTACAAGGTGCTGGATACATAGGTTACACAGAGGAAGAAGTTCTCAAATTGACAGGCATGCCAACAAATCAGGATACGAAAAGATTTATTTGATTCTATAAAGAGTAAAATAGAGTTGAGAGTTGATATTGAATCACTGTCAAATGATGCTGGCGAGGTAGCATTGTGGGACAAAAAATAGCAGATAAATGCAATTGTTACTTTGCATCTACCGTCACTGTAGAAGATACTAGCTACTTTCCAGAGGTCAGGGAGCAGGAGTGACTGTCACTACTAATAAAATGGAAAAGGTGCTCGGAAAACTCAGAAGTCCTGAGGTGGATAAGCCACGGGGTACAGAGGGACGACATCTCAGATTTCTGAGGGAGGTTGCTGAAGAGATACCGGATGCATTGGTCATGATCTTTCAAGAATCTTTTGATTCTGGTATGGTCCTAGAGGACTAGAAGATTGCAAATGTCACTCCACTCTTTAAGAAGGGAGAAAGTCTAAATAAAGGAAAGGAGAGGACAGTTATCCTGACCTCAATGGTTGGGGAAGTGTTGGAGTCTTATTGAAGATGAGGTTTCGAGGTACTTGGAAAGTAATGATAAAATAAGTCACAATCAGCCTGATTTCTATGAAGCGAAATGTTCCTTGACAAATCTGTTAGAATTTTTTGAGGAAGTAACAGGCAGAGTGGACAAAGAAGAGGCAGAGGATGTCATTTACTTGGACTTTCAGAAGTCCTTTCATAAGGTGCCACATATTAGGTTGCTTAATAAGATAAAATCCTATAGCGGATTTCCAGGAAAGATACTGGCATGGATAGCAGATTGGCCGATAGGTAGGAGGCAGCGAGTGAGAATTAAAGGGGTCTTTTCTGGTTGACTGCCAGTGACTAGTGCTATTCCTCCGGGGTTCGTTTTGGGACCTCTACTTTTCACATTGTTTATCAATGGTTTAGATCATCGAATTGAAAGGTTTGTGGCGAAGTTTGCGGATGATGTGAAGATAGGTGAAGGGGTAGGTAGTGCTGAGGGAGCAATGTCTTTGCAGCAGGACTTAGAGAAGTTGGAAGAAGAAGAAAAAAATGTGGCAGACGGAATACAGTGTCTGACAATGCATTTCGGTAAAAGGAACAATAGTGCGGACTAATATCTAATTACCTGCCGTAGATGCTCTTAAAATACCCCATTGTATCCGCTTTCACCACCACCGCCGGCAGTGCATTCCCCACACCCAGCACCCTCTGGGTGAAAAACTTACCTCTGACATCCCCTCGGTACCTATGTCCAAGCACCTTAAAATACCCCCATTGTATCCGCTTCCACCACCACCGCCGGCAGTGCATTCCCCACACCCAGCACCCTCTGTGTGGAAAAACTTACCTCTGACATCCCCTCGGTATCTATGTCCAAGCACCTGAAAACTATGCCCCCTCTTGTCGACCTTTTCAGCCGTGGAGCCTTCTCACCAACACTGTCAATCTGCACTGTAGCTTTGAGTGTCCTATTGAAAGCGAACCCAAGCTCTCTCAGAACTTCTACACTGCCTAAACATACCATTTACATTATATTCTGTCCTCAAACTGGACATGCCAAATTAACTATTTCACACTTATCTGGGTTAAAGTTCACAGCCCAGTTCTGCATCCTATAAATGTCCGGTTTAACCACTGACAGCCGTCCAGACTATCCACAACAACCCCAACCTTGGTATCATCAGCAAACCTACTAACCCACCCTTCTACTTCTCATCCAGGTCATTTATAAAAATCGCAAAGAGGATGGGTCCCGGAATAGATCCCTGGGGCAAAACACAGGTCACCGACCAGCAAGCAGAATATGAAACATCGACAACCACAATTTGCCTTCTGTGGGAAAAGCCTATTCTGGATCCACAAAGCAAAGGTTCCTTGGATTCCATGCCTCCTTACATGAGGGAACCTTATCAAATGCCTTAACAAATATAACATGGTAAAGAGAGGGTTGAGCTTCTACAAAGTGAATAGGGGGTATTAGGAGAGAACTTAAAAAGCACAACTTTCAGAGCAGTAATCTCCAGATTACACGCGGTGCCACATATCGGTGAGGATAAAAATAGAACGATGATTCAGATGAATATGTGACTGAGGGTTTGAGGCAGGGGAAAGATTGAAGTTCTTGCATCACTGCAATTTCGTCTGTGGTAGGGAGACTTGTACACAAGAGATGGGTTTCACCTGAACTGGAGGGGGGGGTGGGGGCAATATCCTGTAGATTTGCGAGAGACGGTCAGAATAGTGTACAGGGGAGGGGCAGTGCGTGTGACCCTGAGCAGAAGATAATACTGTCGTCAAATAGAACAAATTTACTGAACAGGATAGACGGGAGCACAGACAAAAGAGTGAAAAGACAATTAGTTTAAAGTGCATTTACTTCGATGCAAGCGGCTTGACAGGTCAGGTGGATGAACTCGGGTGTGACTGGTGCTTGGGACAGCTGGATCGCTTCTTTTCATGACGCAGGTCAGTGATTTGGGTGACAGAATGAATGGCTTTGCATCCAGGTTTGCAGACAATTCGAAGATAGATGGGGGTTAGGTAGTGTTGAGGAAGCAGGGAATCTGCAGAGGAACAGACAGATTGTGAGAATGGACAAAGAAGTGGCAGATAGAATGGGGAACTGTATGGTCATGCACATAAGCTGTAATGGTGTGGGCCATTTTCTAAACTGGTTAAGCTTTCAACAAACTGAGGTGCAAAGAGACTTGGGAGTCCTCCTGAAGGATTTCTAAAGGTTACCTTGCAGTCTGAGTTAGTGGTAAGAAAGAAATATCAATCGTCAGCATTAATTTCAAGAGGTCAAGCATAGAAAAGCAAAATGTAATGCTGAGGTTCAACAGACCACACCGAGTGTTGTGAGCAGTTATGGGCACGAAATCTCAGAAAAGAAAGGGTCCAAAGAAATTCACGTGATTGATTGGTGAAAATAAAGGTTAATGCTTGAGGAGTGATTGGTGGTTCTAGGCCTGGACTCGCAGGAGTTCACCTACTGACACAACCGATCGCCAGACGATGCAATAGGCACTGCTCTGCAACCCGACCGTACACATCTGGAGAAGAAGGATGCTTCTATGAGAATGCTGTTCTTGGACTACAGTTCAACATTCAAGAGCATAATTCCATCCAGGCCCGACAGGAATCTCAGAGACCTCGGCCTGACACCTTGTCCTATTGTCCTGTTTATTATTTATTGTAATGCCTGCACTGTTTTGGTGCACTTTATGCAGTCCTGTGCAGGTATGTATCCTAGTGTAGCTTTCTCTGTTGTTTTGTTACGTAGTTCAGTCTAGTTTTTGTACTGTGTCATATAACACCATGGTCCTGAAAAATGTTGTCTCATTTTTACTATGCACTGTACCAGCAGTTATGGTCGAAATGGTAATAAAAGCGACTTTTGACTTGTGCAGCTGGATCCTCGACTTCCCGTCAGATCATCAGAAGGTGGTAAGAATGGGCTCGCTCACCTCCACCCCTTTGACTTTCATTACAGGTGCGCCTTACGGCTGTGTTCTTAGATCGATGCAAAAGAATTTCCAAGCCACTGAATATTCCTTGAAGTACAGTTAAGTCAATCATCAAAAAATAGAAAGAATATGATACAGAAATAAATCTGTCAATAGCAAGGTGTCCCCAAGTACTAAGAGATTGTGTAAGAAGGGGACTAGTGATGGAGGCCATCAAGCGACCCGTGATAACTCGGGAAGAGTTACAGGCTTCAGTGGCTGAGATAGGAGAGACTGTGCATACATGCACATGCATAGATGCATAGATGCATATCATATTATTACTGAGTTAAGTATTGTATGTAATGAGTTTTTGCTACAACAAGTGTATGGGACATTGGAAAAAATGTTGAATTTCCCCATGGGGATGAATAAAGTATCTATCTATCTATCTATCTATCTATCTATCTATCTATCTATCTATCTATCTATCTATCTATCTATCTATCTATCTATCTATCTATCTATCTATCTATCTATCTATCTATCTATCTATCTATCTATCTATCTAATAACTGTTGCCTGGGTGCTTCGACAATTTTCCTGCTTTCAATAACCATTCATGCACTTTCTGGGGGTCCTCAGCCTTCATGGTGTGGTCCTTGCCAGGACAAATGGAAATTGGGCGTGCCAGTTCCAGGTGCATTTTTACTACAGTCAGTTGAAACCTCCTGGCTGCACACGGTGATCTCAATTTAACTAATTATGTGTCTTCTAAACCAAATTCGCTGTACCAGTAATAATTTGATGTGTCATGTTAAAGGGGTTAAATACATGCAATCAATTATTGCATTTCATCACGTTGTAGATATCTGTTTTCACTTAGATAGATAGATAGATAGATAGATAGATAGATAGATAGATAGATAGATAGATAGATAGATAGATAGATAGATAGATAGATAGATAGATAGATAGATAGATAGATACTTTATTCATCCCCATGGGGAAATTCAACATATTTTTTCCAATGTCCCATACACTTGTTGTAGCAAAACTAATTACATACAATACTTAACTCAGTAAAAATATGATATGCATCTAAATCACTCTCTCAAAAAGCATTAATAATAGTTTTTAAAAAGTTCTTATGTCCTGGCGGTTGAATTGTAAAGCCTAATGGCATTGGGGAGTATTGACCTCTTCATCCTGTCTGAGGAGCATTGCATCGATAGTAACCTGTCGCTGAAACTGCTTCTCTGTCTCTGGATGGTGCTATGTAGAGGATGTTCAGGGTTTTCCATAATTGACCGTAGCCTACTCAGCGCCCTTCGCTCAGCTACCGATGTTAAACTCTCCAGTACTTTGCCCACGACAGAGCCCGCCTTCTGACACATAAGACTCTTTTTCTGTTGATCAATGTCAAAAAAGCGAAATTATATCCACTGCGATTAAAGGTTGTAAAACTATACGACATGAAAACTTCCGAGGGACGATTAATATTAGGCACTGTAACAGTGGGGAAGATGTTATCCCTGATCCTGGTGTTGTGTGTTCTTACTCCTTTTTGTCTGCCGCCCAATAGAAGGTGTGAGAAGGTAGAATGACAGGGCTGGGAAGGGTATTTGATTATGTTAACTGCTTTCCCGGGGCAGCAGCGAATTCAGATGGTCAACGGAAGGGGGGCACGTTTTTGTGACAGACAGAGCTGTGTTCACAATGTCCTCTGTTATCGCTTCACATATTGCCACTCCTCACTCATCAGGACTGAACACCATTTACCATTCCTCAGCTCACTCCCCAGGCTGTTCAAGAACCCCTTTTATCAGAATCAAAATCAGAATCAGGTTTATTATCACCGGCATGTGTCGTGAAATTTCTTGAATTAACAACAGCAGTTCAATGCAGTACGTGATAATATAGAAACGAGAAAATAAATAAATCAATAACAGTAACCATATATTGAATCAGTGAAATATGAATAAATAATAGAGTAACAAGGTGAGGTGGTGTTGGTGGATTCAATGTCCATCTAGAAATCATCTGGCAGAGGGGAAGAAGCTGATCAAGAATCACTGAGTGTGTGCGTTCAGGCTCCTGGACCTCCTTCGTAACAATAACAATGAGAGGAAGGCATGTCCGATGTGATGGGGTCCTTCATTACAGACGTCACCTTTCTGAGGCACCGCTAATTGAAGATGTCATGGGCACTGACTTTATCAATTTCAGTACCATCTTTTGGTCCCCCACCCACCCCCACCCGACAGTGATGCAGCCTGTCAGAATGGTCTCCATGGTACCTTTATAGAGGTTTCTGAGTGTTTCAGTTGAGAAACCAAATCACTCCAAACTCTTAATGAAATAGAACCACTGTCATGTCTTCTTTACAGCTGCATTGTTATTTTAGGACCAGGTTAGATCCTCAGAGAGCCTAACTCCCAGCAACTTGAAATTGCTCGCTCTCTCCACGCCTGACCCCTGCATGAGGATTGGTTTGTGTTGCCACGTCTTACCATTGTAACTGTTAATGCCTTTTCATTCTTTCTATTAGTTTGAAGATAGTGTTGGGAATGTACATCAGGTCCACAGTTTAGGGATCTATTCTGCACAAAAGGTGAATGTTTCTGGAGGAGTGAGAGGGCTTGAAGGAACATGAACAAAGGACAAGTTGGAGTATTTTATGAGTGTGATATCAAGTTTCCAGGAGACGCACTTTCCTGTTAGTCTGAAGGGTAACCTGGCAAGTTCAGTGAAGCATGGTCAATGAGAGATATAAAGGCTCTGGTCGAGAAATAGAGGAAACATATACAGGGTGTAGGAGGTCAGGATCGGACAAATCACTGAATAAGAACAAAAATGATTAATGATACCCTTAAGTGGGAAACCAGGAGGACAAAACAATGTTAACAGGTGGATCTGGCATGTCAGGGAAATACAAAGAGGGTCTATAACTGTATTAAGAATAACAGTGTGGCTCAGGAGAGGGAACCCCCCCCCCCCTCCTCCCCCATAGCGATCAGCAGGGTCCCCGTGTCTTGAGCCACAGGGAATGGGTGGGATCATGAATCAGTAAATGAATATTTTGACTTGGTGTTTACCGAATACAATGTCATGTTTTCTCAATGGATAATGGAAGTTAGTGGAGCTGCTTTGGAGGACATTTATGTTACCAGAGAGCAGTTGTTTGCAGGCTTACAGTGCATTAAGGTGGATAAATCATCCGGGCCTGACCAACTGCTTTGTGGAAGTCTGGAGAAAGCTGTGGAGGTCCTTCCGAAGATGTTTGCTTCGTAGTTCACCACAGCAATGGTTTTGCATTGTTTAAAAGAGCTGTCAAGGACAAGCCTGTGAACTACAGGCCAGTCAGCCTAACATCAGTTGTGGGAAAGTTACTGGTGGGGTTTCTGATGGACAGGACCAACCAGTATTTTGATGGACAAAGTCTGATTCGCAGGTGTCTGGAAAGTTGTGGTTGCTTCATCTTTCACAGATTCTTGGAGGTTAATAAAATTGTTTCTCAGAACGGAGACTGGTGATTAGTGATGTGCTACAGGGGAGAGAGCTGGGAGCCTTGTTGTTCACTATTTCAAGAAATTACTTGTATGCAAATGCACAAGACTTGATCAGTAAGTTCAGACATACTGTTGACGGTGAAGAAGGTTATCTGGATCACAGGGAGATCCTGATCATTTGGGGAAGAGGGCCACAGAGTGGCAAATGAATTACAACACAGATCAATATGACTTTCTGGGGAGGCTGAAGACAGCTGGACTATGCACATCTATACTCACATCATTCTACAGCTACACAGTCGGGTACAGATCATTAACAAATGATACAAGAATAAACCATGCAAAGCCTTTTCATTCTTCCCATTCAAGGTCAATGCTGTGGGTAGTGTTCTATTACATTACTTCCCGTCAATCAGTAGAACTTCTGCCACTCATGTCACACTCTATGCCGGTTTACAACTGAAATAATTGAGAGGCTTTCCCACCCAACCCAGCCCCTCCCTCTCCAGTAGCAGAACACCCCCGCCGTGGCTGAACCAAGCTTCAGTGTATCCCTCAGCATGTACTCCTGCAGCCTGAAATGTGCCAGTAGGGCCAAGTTGCAGATGGCTGTTTGGCGATACCCTCGATGTTGTCACAGAGCACTTTATGGGGCCTGGCTCCACCCTTGCCCAGTCCTTTGCCTCCTTGCCCTCTACATGTGTCAGGTCGCTGCTCTGTGACAAACTGACTGCTGCCGTCGGCTTTTACCTCGAACTACCCGATTAAGGAGCAGAGAGAACGACTTGGGAAGAGATGAGACAGAATCAGAGTGACAGACTGCAGACAGTGGCCCCTCATCTTCCAGTCCCCCCACATTCTAACAGAGCCACTAATTTCCACCGGTATATGTACAACAGAACTGAAGCTCAGCACTCTAGACAAACTCTCTCACACACGGCAACTGGTGGGCAAGGGTACAGTTGGTCTCAGTGTAAAACAGTGAAGAGAAAATGAAAATACAGTCACGGGGAGGAGCCGAATATACAAACAGATCTCTGCATCTGGAGCCTTCTACAGCACAATTAAAGGGGTTCAGGAATCTAAAATCAGACTGGATCCTCACTGAATAGCAGAAAATTGCTCAAACAGGTGATTAGAAAATCCAAAAAGGGAGAACCTGAAATCTCCTTGGTGAGCAAGATCAAGGATGATCTCAATGCATTTGACCCTTATTGCCTGGATTTTATTCCGTGGAGCGTATGGGAATGACGGGGATTTGACAGAGGTATACAGAATTATAAAGAGCATACATAGACTGAATGAATGCAAGAACCGCACTATGAGAAATGTGTTTGATTGTACATCTATTGCAGGGAGATGATTGCAGGCTGACCGGAAGAGGGATCTCAGTGTTTCCACATATTCCATGTTCCAGCACTGTCCATGGACGGTCCGAATCCCGGCTGGAAATGGAGGAGAGTTGGACGAACCATCCTCAGCAAACCAATCCCACAAACACCCAGAACTACAGAAGCTCCTGAGACCTCACCCCTGGGAGAGGATGGATCCACCACGAAGACGGGCTGCACCTGGGGACAGTTTGAAATACAGGCACAGCAAAGAGGTCTCTGGTGATCTACTGTCGGTGGCCTGTGCTCCAGTGGGAGTGATGGGCTTAACCATCTAACCAACAATGATCCATACCAATCAGCAAAAGTGAAAGGAGGAGGGCGACCGTGTTCATCATGGGATGGTGAGAGGTGACAAACATGTAGAGACAATGACAGCGGGAAAAGACAACATGGGAGCGAGTGGTCTGTACACCCTCATCCATTGCCGCTTCATGAGACAGAGGACGAGAGGGTAGATGATCAAAGGGAGTTAAGAACGGAACTGTGTGATTATCATTGTTGAATTTGAGAACTGTATTGATAAAACTAGTCAAACTAGAGAGATGCCGCGGAAGAGAAATATGTAGAGTCGTCAGGGACTGTTTCAGACATAATTATGTTACAGAATCTACCCAGGAACAGGCCCTTTCAGATGTAATTGGATGGGGTAAATAGTTCAGGGACAGGTCAGTAGATAAGCAGTGGCAGATATTTAACCGCTCAGCAGACATTAATGTCAATTAGATAGAAGGATTCAGGCGAAAGATGAAGCATCTCCGATCAAAAATGAGATTAAGGGAAATATTAAAGACTAGAACACAGAAAATGCGAAGGGCTAGAGGTAGACCAGTGGACTGAGAATACTTCAGCAAACAGTGGTAAGAGACTCAATGGCAGCAACTGAAATGGAAATTCCAGTGTTACCGTCAACACTGTGAACATTGTTCACTTTCAGCAGAGTGCAACACTTTACAATCACAATCATGAGAGAAAAACTAATGGAACTAACAGTAAACGTCACCTGGTGTCAACGACGTGCACTAAATGGTTTTAAAGGAATTTGTTGGACAGAAAGTGAGTAACTAATCTGATGGTTTTCACAGCTCACTGTGCTCAAGGAAGGTCTCAATGAAGTGGAAAATCTCAAATGTGTGTCAATTGTTCAAGAATGGAAGAAGGCAAAAGTACCCCGCTGTAACTGCTAATGACTCATCTATTGTTGGCAAGATGCTGGATTCTGTGATCTATAAATCAGTAGTAAGCCATTGAGAGAAGTCATCAACCAGAGTCCACATGGTTTAGCTTCGTTGCATCACACTGCATGGTAATGGATCTTTCAGTCAATCGGATCCAGGGCAACCTAAGCTCCCATTCAATTTGCATCTATACCTGGCTAAAGTAAACCTTTCCTAACTTCATCCAGGTCTAATTGTTTTTGAATCTTGTTAATGTACCTGCCTCAACCACTTCCTGCGGCAGTTGGCTCCATATACTGACCGCCGTCTGGCTGTAAGAAACTGCCTGTCAGATTCCCATTTGATCTCTGTTCTCTCACGATCTAGAGCTGTCTAATTCCCGATTCCGCATCCCTGTTAAAATATCTCTGTGCATTCCCCTATCTGTGACCCTAATTATTTCATACATGCACATAATCATACCCTTCATTGTCCACATTCTGAGGAAAACAGCAACACTGCTCAACTTCTCTTCATAACTCAGTCGTTTGTGTACCAACATTGACCTTGTAAACTTCCCTGGCCTTATTTCAGCTGAATTGCATTTTTCCCGTAACAGGGTGACCAAAACTAAATAGGATATTCCAACGTCATCTCAGATCCTATACAACTGCAACAAAACATCCCAATCACCATACTCAGTGCACTGATTGAAGAAGGCCAGCGTGGCAAAAGGTTTTATCACCATATGTCTATCTGTGACCCAGTTTGAGACTCTGTCAGCTCATTGGGTGAAAGGTGACCTATATTTGACCAACATGAAGAGAGTCTTTCTAGATGTTGGAAGGGAACCTGTAGAGGTGGGAGAGTTAGATTTTCAGGAAGCATTGCAAAGATGCCTCATGAAATGCTGATGCAGGGCACCAGAAATCACAGGACTAGGGGAATTAGTTCACAAGGATAAGAGGCTGTTTTTATTTCATAAAAGTCGGAAACACAATTAACAGATCTGCTTCAGGATTGGAGAATATTGCTGTACCGATAATCCAAGTTTATGTATTGTTCTTCCTACAGGAGTATCCTCGTGATCAGTCCTGGACCTCACTTATTTACTATTAATAATAAATTATGGCGACCTGGGCTGAGATGCTAATGGGTTGTCTAAGGGGGTAGTGGTAAATCAAGTATTTATGAATGATATTCATCACCTGGTGAAATAGCTTTTGGTTAAAGGCAGGGAATATGGTGGGGGTAATGTTCTGATAGTATATTCTGTCTCTACAACAGGATATAGAGAGGCTGGGTGAACGAGAGAATACTTGGAAATGGAGTATAATGTGTTAAACACTGACAGTGGGCACAGTGGTAGGAAGAATCAAAAGGCAAACTGCGCATGAGCGAGAAACAGAGGGTCCAGGTGTTGTCTTGTAAAAGTTCCACACAAACAGCGGACAGGTGCAGTGAGTGGTGAAAGGTTCATTGATATTTTTTTGCTCGGTCGTTGATGCAGAGAAACAGAGAGGTGTTGTCAGACAAGTGCAAAGTGATGGACTTTGGGAAGTTAAAGCAAGCCAGGACATATAGAGTAAATAACAGTGTTAATGGGGAGTGATAGTGAAGAAGGAGAACTTGGGATACGGGTACAAAGTTCTCTGAAAGACGGAACACAGGCAGACAATTTTGTTGAGAAGATGAATGACATGGTGGCAAAGGATCTGAGAGGAGTTGGGACATCATACAGTTGTACAAATCTTTAACAAGGTCACACCAGAAGTACACTGTGCTCTTCTGGTCACCACACAAGAGGAAGGATGTGATTAAGCTGGAAAGTTAAAGAAAGTTTTCACAAGAATGTTGACTTGTCTGAGGGCTTGACTTACAAGGAAATATCGGACATGTTGGGACTGTTTCCCCTGGAGTGATGGAGGCTGAGGAGATACTGACAGAAATTCATGCAACGTTGTGAGTTGTAGATGAGGTGAACAGTCAGAATCATTTTCCGAGGGTGGACATGTCAAATTCGAGAATGCATGTCTTTAAAGTGACAGGGTGATAATTTAAAGGGTGCCGAGGCCGAGGACAAGATTTCTTGGAGTCTCCGGCAGACATATAAGGCGCGCCCTCCTTCGACGTTCGTTCAACTGATCAGAGATATGAGGGGGTGGGGTGAGCGCGCGTTGAGGCCGCAGGAGAACTCTGTCAGTAGGGTGAGATCCTCAGTTGTAGCCCCCAGTGGGGATGGGAGAGGAGCCGGCTCCACCCGGCAACTGATAAAGGAGGCGGTGGCCGAGATGAGGGCTGAGGGGTTGGTAGGGAGGGCTTTGCCCCCCCAGAGAAAGGACAGCGCAGGACGCTGCGAGTGGCGGGAGGTCTGCGAGAAGAGGGGCGGCTTGTAGCGTGTGCAGTAACTGTGGGAACGAGGAGCACTTCCGGAGAGACTGTGAGATGCAGATGGCGTGCTGTAACGGCGGGGAGTAGGGCCACTTCCAGCGGGAAAGTGAGCGGCCGAAAACTTCTAGGAGGGCGAGTCCCCGGGTATCCAAGAAGGGAGAGGTGTCGGGAAAATTAGAGGGGTCCCAGTGAGGGAACGGCCTCGCGTCTCTCGGGGAACCCGTTCCCAGCAATGTACCAAGGAACCCCCAAATTCAAAAGACTCGATTCCTGAAGGATTAGTGGGAGCCCGCTCTAGCGTGTCGCTACGGATAGAGGGAATCAGTACTCGACGAAAGCCATACTCGACACCGGGTCGCAAGTTACGCTACTATACCGTTCGTTTTACAACCAGCAATTAAAGCATTTGTCATTGACCCCATTCAGTGCACTGGATATTTGGGGCGTCAGTGCTGGGGATTATCCATATGACGGGTGTTTGTCGGTGAAACTGGAGTTTTCAGAAGCCGATGTGGGAGTGTCTGAGGTTTTGGAGACGTCAGTGCTGGGGATTATCCGAATGACGGGTGTTTGTCGGTGAAACTGGAGTTTTCAGAAGCCGATGTGGGAGTGTCTGAGGTTTTGGAGACGTTAGTGCTAGGGATTATCCGAATGACGGGTATTTGTCAGTGAAACTGGAGTTTTCAGAAGCCGATGTGGGAGTGTCTGAGGTTTTGGAGACGTTAGTGCTGGCGATTATCCATATGACTGGTGTTTGTCGGTGAAACTGGAGTTTTCAGAAGCCGATGTGGGAGTGTCTGAAGTTTTGGAGACGTTAGTGCTGGTTTGTCCGGACCCGGTTGAGACGGGGGGGGGGGGGGAGCTTCAATACTGGTGGGGACCAACACCCCTGTGGCGCGGAGGCTAATGGGAGCTTGCCAGTAGAGTGCGAGTGAGAACTGTTTGGGTTCCGGGCCGTGCACCCAGCGTTTCATTTTGCTTTGGAGCAAGTGCGGCGCCACCCCGGGCGGGAGACTACATTTGAACGAGGGACAGTGTGGTGCACCCAGTCGAAGCCTGTGATAATAAGGCCCGGGGAAGTAGCAAGAGTGAACCTCCAGATTTCCCGGAATGCCTGATTGCGAGGCCCTATAAGTGTTCGCCCCTGAAAACCTCGAGGGGGAGACACGATTTCCGGCTAGGGTGCTGGTGAGGCCCGAAGTGCAGAAGCCCTCGATAGTACAGGCCAGGCGGATGACTGTCAGGTACACTACAAAGTGAGAAATCACCTTTAAGAGATGGATGCCGCTGGGGCATTTGTTCCCGGTGACGGTAATGTCCAGCGCCCCTGTGAGGCCCACTGGGGTGTAGGGAGGATAGGAAAATAGAGGAAAGCTGACCGCTGAGGCCTTTAACTTTGGGGACTCTCCTGTGCCGCCGGAGCGGAAACGCAGGCTGGTGGAGATGTTGAAGCTGGAAGATTTGTTTTTCTCTTGCCGAGTTTGAGTCGGTTGTTCCAAGAACACTCGCCATACCATCCGAGTGACTGAGGACACCCCGTTCAGAGAGAGGTCGCGGTGACTGGCCCCTGCAGATGTGGAAGACGTGCGGCAGCACTTGTGCAAGTTGAAGAAAGCTGGAATCATCACTGTCCATAAGCGCCTATGCGTCCCCATTAGTGGTGGCCCGGAGGAAGAATCGAAAAGTACGCATGTGTGTGGACTTTAGGACTTGGACTTCGAGGGTCAGAGTGGAGTGAAGTGGATTAGTTTGCTGGACTTGAGGAGCGGACATTACCAGATCCCGATGAGTGAGGCTGACAAAGAGAGGACGGTATTCATATGCCCTCTGGTGCTTTTCCAGTTCGAAAGGATGCCCCAGGGCATTTCGGGGCCCGCTGCCACATTCCAGAGGGTCATGGAAAAGATGGTGGGTGAATATGAATTTGCTTGAAGTGTCGGTGTATTTGGATGATTTGTTAGTGTTTGAGGCCACTTTGGAAGAACAGGAAGCGAGGCTACTGAAGGTGCTATGTCGACTGAAGGAGGAAGGGTTAAAACTCTCCCTGGACAAGTGTCAGTTCTGCAAGACGTCTGTTAGCTATGTTGGACACGTAATCTCGCGGGATGGAGTAGCTACCGACCCGGATAAGATAGAAGCGGTGACCACATGGGCGAGACCCCGGACTGTGAGCGCTCTGCTCTCGCTGTTGGGGTTTTGTGGTTATTATCGGAGATCCGTGAAGGGCTACGTCAAAGTGAGTCACCCCCTGAACCAGCTTCTGCGTGGTTACCCTCCCTTGGGGAAGAAAGGAAAAGAGGGACGGGAGGTTGGAGAATATCTCGGACCGTCGGAGCCCTTCGGACAGAGATGGGATACGAAATGTGAGGAGGCTGTTAAATCGCTGAAAGAGTTGCTGACCCAGGCACCGGTGCTGGCTTTTGCGGACCCCGTTTACCCTGTGTACCACACACCGACGCCAACCGAGAGGGGTTAGGGGCCGTCTTGTATCAAGATCAGGGCATCGGGTTGAGACCTGTTACGTTTGTCAGCCGGAGTTTGTCGCCCTCCGAGAGAAACTCTCCCACCCATAAGCTGGAGTTCCTGGCGTTGAAGTGGGCAGTGGTGGATAAGCTGAGTGACTATCTCTCCGGAGCCAGGTTTGTGGTGAGAACGGACAACGACCCAGTACTTATATCCTGACTTCAGCGAAACTGGATGCTACAGTACATCGGTGATTGGAGGCCTTGTCGGTTTATGATTTCAGCCTGAAGTTCCGGTCGGGGAGCCGGAATGTCGATGCGGATGCTTTGTCACGACGGGAGCATGGAGAACAGGAGACGGAGACAGAGTGGGAGAGCATTCCTGCCCCTGGGGTGAAAGCCATGTGTCAGTTTGCTATCACCGTGAAGGTCGAGGAAACGGAGAGGCCGGAACGAGCAGTGGACCCACTGGGGGCTTCTGATGATGACCTACCCCCAGTTTACTGTGACCAGACTGCAATGAAGACTCAGCAGTTGCCGGAATTCAGTCCGGGGGAAGTGGCAGCTGCTCAGCAGGATGACACGGGCATTGGCGCTGTTTGGTGCGCGGTGGAAAAGGGAGATGTGGCGCGGGCTGAGAAAGTGAAACACGCTTCAGTGCCTCCGTTATTGAGGGAATGGCCTCGGCTGAAGTTGAGGGAACAAGTTTTATATCGGGTAACGTCACCCCCGGACCGACCTCGGTGTTGGCAGTTATCTCGGCCTGAGAAGTATCGGAAGATTGTGTTGAAGGCCCTGCACGATGATTCTGGACATTTGGGGGTGGAGTAGATCTGTGGATCGCTCAAAGACAGGTTGTACTGGCCCCGAATGAGGGCGGAGGTGGAAGAGTATTGCCAGTCGTGCATTCGCTGCATACGCCGGAAGACGCTGCCTGTGCAGGCTGCTCCGTTGTCACACTGGCAAAGTGAGGGGCCGATGGACCTGGTGTGTATGGATTTCTCTGCCATGGAACCCGATGCCAGCAATACGGCGAATGTCTTAGTCATCACAGACCACTACACCCGGTATGCTCAAGCGTTCCCTACCAAGGAGCAAAGGACGACGACGCCCGATCATCCGCAGGGCGATCCCCAGCCGGAGAGGTTTAATCGGGCGCTGCTAGACATGCTGAGAACTCTGGAGATTAGCAAAAAGAGCCGATAGAGTCAACATATTGGACATCCGGTTCACTGTTAGAACTGAACCCGAAATGAAGCTACCGGATACTCTACTATTTGATGTTTGGGCGCGAGGTAAGGTTGACCTCTGTTTTGGGACGGATGCAGGAAAATATCGCCGAAGCCCTATTTGAAGTCTGTGTCTGATATGAAGAAAGAACTACAAAGAGTTTATGAGCTGGCTAGGGAGGCGGCCGCCGAGCAGAATCGGGGAAATAAGAGGAGGTTTGACAAGAAGGTGAAGTTCTCCCAAATATTGCCGGTGGGAGGAGACTGCGCGGTTCTCAGATTATTAACTGTAATGTTAACTGTTAACTGCATATATAAAATGGTTTCTCTGTAACGTTATAATGAAATGGCTTCTTTGTAGGTAACTGATCTGTCTAGTTGAAATGTTTGGGTTATAATTATTGATAACGGAGGAACTATCCACTGGAAGCGATGTTGTTCTTTCTGTATGTGTGGGAACCTGGAGTCAGTGCGCGGGTTTTTCGGGAGGAGAACCGAAGAGGAAGGACGTGCTGGACTCTTTGGTCCCAGCTTGGTCCCAGGCGGCGGGTCGAGGAGGTCGGAGAAGATCGAATGGTGGACAGAAGGCTTCGATAACTGAGCTCCAATGGTTGTGCACGAACTGATTGAACTCTAAAAAAATGTTTTGGCGCCCTTTTCTTTCTTTTTGTATTATATCGCTATTAGTTTCTTAGTTCCAGTAAGATTTATAAAGAGTAATCTGTAAAACGTACACTGTGTGCTGTCTGATATTGTAAGTGCGAGTTTGTACCAGTGTGCATTACACAGCATCTACAGAAACGGGAGATGCGGTTTGGCGGGTGGACGGATTTTCCCCGAGATAAATACAAGCCGATAGTCCTAAGCGTTACACTAATCATGTCAAGTTTTCAACATTTTTACAGACGGAACGAAAGATAATTTCACTGGGAATGTTGGAGTAGCCCATTTTTGACCCTGAAGTATAGATAATGATAGAGAAATTACTTTGCAACCATTTATCAGTATATATAGCAGAATTGGTTGCCATCATTTTAGGCTTAAAGTTGGTGGAGAAATTTGTTCCCACGTAGCGTTATAGTTGTTCAGATTACTTTTATGTTTTTATGACTCTTAAACACGTTATTCTAGCAGTCGGTCAGATTTACTGTTGGAAACTCACCAGGCATTAATTCATATTCAAGTACTTGTTGATATATTTTCTTCTTATAGGTCCCTGCACACAGAGGTATTGAGGGGAATGAGTGGGTTGACTGTAAGTTACAAAAGTTCAACTGTAGATGAAGACCCTTCACTTAACAAATCAGAATTTCAGAGTTATGTATTTTGAGAATTAGGAGCTTATGGAAAGGTTGATGGGAAAATGGGTACACCTTTATAGAATACTTAAACGTGTTGGGTGTATGGGGAGAAAGGGGTAAAACAGGAACGGACGGAATTATATTGACACGAACTAGAATGGGAACATGAAGGTGCTGGGTTTATGGGAGAAACAAGAAGGGAAGAAATTTTATCCCCATGTCTTACTAAGCTTAATTATTCCTTTTGTCATGTTGCAAAACATGCTTCCGGATTGAGAATTTTTTTCCCATTATGAAACGATTGAACACAGGGCATTTTCGGGTGAAGCATATCCGGAAATAAATCATGCAGGCTTCATTGCAATTTTGGGGGGCTTGATTGATTTCATTTAACCGCTTTCTTAAGTCATGGGGTGACTTTAAATAAATTCGCAGTGTTGTGTTTCATTACGTATAATCGATAGGATTTGTTGGCGGTAATTTAGCTTTCATTAGAAGACAGAAGCAGTGAGGATTTTATTTCCCAATTCTCTACACCACAGTCCAGTCCAGTTGATAACGGGAATGCGCCTTTAAGTTGGAGAGTCTTAATTTAGCCAATTATTAAACGAGATGGCGGGGTTTGGTGTGATTCATATTGTGTTAGGAAATGAGCATCTGACCCGACCCGCGCCGTCCTGTGGGAATGTCTGACAGTGAAGTTGGTGAGCGGAATGGGAATAGATGGACATATCCGCAGACGAATGTGCGGGCGCATTCCGGAGTAGTTCTTTGTCTGGCATCTGGCGGGAAGAATGAGGTTCTGACTCTCTTGGACGGTGCCTTGCCCCTCCCGACACACACACTATCTTAACGTGCCGGACTGCCGGTCAATGGGACAATCCGCCCGGGAATAACACCTGGGAGGTCAGGCGGTGAATCTGAGGAGCTGGAGCCCGGACTGGAGACTCTGCAGCCGCCTCTGGCAACTACTCAGGATGCAGCGCCGTTAATCAACTGAAGCATCGAAGTGACGGGATATTTCACCGCGCTGATCGCCTGCTCCCTGAATTTCGACTGAGTCACCGCGTAAATAAATGTGTTTGTGCAGCAGCTGAAATTCATCAGGAAATACCCGACGTAATGAAAGATCAATTCAGAATCATTGAAATTGTGTCCTTTTCCTGAGACCTGATAGTATATGAAATTTCCAACTATTGTCATCCACAGGAGGATGAAACTGCCGGAGAGGGTGAAGAGTAAAACCACAGACCTCCTCCTGCTCTCCATCTCCGGGTCACTGCGGTTCTCCCCCTTGCTCTGACCCTTCAGCCCCTTACGGACCCGACTAGCCACTAAAATGTGCCTGACTGTCAGAGCGTTGAGCAGCAGGATCACAGCGAAAGGGAGTAACGGAGTTAAAACCGTATCGAGCCAGTCATATCCGACCCACCAGGGGTCAGTGAAATAATTCTCCTTGGTATCACAGAGCCACGGTACATTGTCGATGATCACTCTGGGTTCCAGTACGAAGTATCGGGGAACGTTTCTCAGGCACGACAGTACGCCGGTTGTTGTTAGAACCGCAGCCGCAGTTTTCCCGGTGCAAAATTTTGTTTTCAGTTTCTGGCAGCAAATGGCGACAAACCGGTCAAAGGTGAAAGCGACGGTGAACCAGACAGAACAGTGTGTGGCTGCGTACATCAGTACAGCAATAACACTGCACACAGGGGTGATGGCCAGAAAACTCCACGGGAAGTAATATTCTCTGATTCGATTCAAAATGACGCTGATGATAATGGTCAGTAGATCGGCCGCTGCCATGGCCACCAGGTAGCGAGTGGTGCAGGTAGAGAGGCCGCACTTTCCCCGAGACAGGATCACAATCGCCAGTAAATTTACTGCAGAGAGAGAACAGACAGTGGGCATTACTGAAAACATTTTCCAGGAATTGACATGGTATCGGGCTTTGGCTAAATACTCGGGAGTGCTAGAGTCTGTAAACGGCTGCTAATCTAACACCATAAATGGGTCGCACTGTCTCTGACCTGTCTTCTTCAGTATGGAAATAAGACGATGTGCGGGGAATCCTCGACGATGAAAGCGATCTGCATGAACAACACCGATCGATGCTGAACCCCATTCCAATCGCTGATGGGGCCGGTTTCACTGAATTAACTGTGACTGACCAGGACTCTGGAAAATCAGCATCTGATGAGGCCGAGAAGGGATACAGAGAGGAGCAACACACACAAAAATGGAGGAACTCAACAGGTCAGGCAGAATCCATGGTATTGAATCATCTTTCGTTTCGAGTCGAAACCCTCCTTCAGGACGAAGCGCTGTCCCGATTTATGACGGGTTTCAGAGGGAAAGAAGGAACCACGTAGTGACCTGTGGCTGAATCGCTCCGTTAATGGATTAATTCTGCAGCGCAGTTTAATTCGATAACACACGGCAGCAGATCCGTGAACACTGGTTCAGGTTATCAGACCCGATAACTGACCAACAGACAGTGGGATCCGACAGTAACAGACTCCACAGGGAGACGTGAAGCACAGGACTAGGGTTTCCCTCTGATCAATAAATTAGGAAAAGTGTACTTCACAATGCAAACATCTCCCAGTCACAACTTCCCGGAGAGATCCCTGGCCCCAGCACTGGGACATCTCTGGACAAGCTGTCATTCAAGGCAAGAACAGCGTTCAATTAGATCCCGTGAGTTAGAGGAGAAAAATAAGCTTAGTTCCACTTGTTATTAAATCTGAAATTTCAGAATGTGAAATTGACAGGATCGATATCTGTGATGGATATTTGTGCAGTGATGATCAGGTTGTAAGTTTGTAACATTATCTTAAACAGGCTCAGAAAACCCAGAAATAACGAACATGAAATGTTCTGCTCACTCACCTGGAACTCCAATGACGGCAATGAACATGTACAATATTTTCTCCACACTGAAATACCTATCCAACATTGCAGACATTTCCTCTGGCCAGTGATTTGTCTCTTTGTGCGACAGGCGATCTCTCGGAATGAAATGTTAAGGCACCACATCCCTGGGGTTTTTAAAGCCATTCAGCAATTCCACTGGGACAGATTTCAACAGATTGAAAAATAGAGGTTTTAAAATTATTTACAAACCAATTACGTCATACAAGTACAATCCCTCCGATGACAGATTGTCATTAAATTGATGAATAATATTTAGATAATTTGTGGGAGTTAGTTTGTTACAACAAAGGTAACTGAACCGTCCGAGGTATCTTATCAATTAAATTCGCTTCCACTGTAAATATGTACTTCAAAGGAACCATTTGTTGGACACAGAATATTGAAGTAAATTATGTCATTGTGCCTGTGAAATTGTTCGGGATCACCTACTGTTACTATTCTCCTCGAGAGTATAAACTCTTGATGTAGTTTGTGTTTGTGAGACTCTACTGAGAGGCCTCGAAAAAAATGTGTGTTTGTGTTGATGATTAAACACGATTTCATATCCACTAAATCCTCCATCTGCTTCAGTGACTTAGTCACACACAGATCATTTGGGGGCTCATCCAGGACCCATTCCTAACCCGAACGCATGCCTTGAAATTGAGCAGTCTACTGGGGGGAGGGGTCTGTTTTAATCATGTCACTCCGTAGGTGTCACAGAACACGGTGCGAAAGTGTGTGTGTGTGTGTGTGTGTGTCTGTGTGTATGTGTGTGTGTGTGTGTCTGTCTGTCTGTCTATGAATGTTAGTGTGCGTCAGTGTGTTTTTGTGTCTGTGTCTCCGCTTGTCCCTGCCTGACTATACACGTGCCCGTACACCTCCAATTCAGTTTATCCCCCTTGGTACAGCCCCTTCCCATCTGTCTCCGCAGATGTTCTCGAACTCTCATTTCAAACGCTTCACAAAATGGCTGCGGAATCGTAACAAAGCAAGAAGAGAGGTCAGATTTCAGATTGCATTTATTATTAATGTATGTAGAAATAAAACAACCTTGAGACTCGTCACAGCTCCATTTCGGCAGACAGCCCCACATGCACATTAGGTTATCCCGGAGCAAGAAGCAGTTCAAGCAGTTCACAAAATAGCTGTCTCCATAAATTCCTTTATAAACGGAACAACACTGAGTTTTCACACACCTCCAAATCCATCGGCTCCCCCAAGCCAGTGCTCACCCCCGAATCCGCCAACACCCCCAACTCTGTGCAAATCCGTGTGCATCCACAAATCTGTGACACTCGCAAAACCTCATTCAACCCTCAAATCAGTGTGCACCCCAAAAGCAACCGGCACCCGGAAAGTCCAGTGTACTCACACATTCTCTGACGTACCCCTAAATCTGTGCACATCCGGAAAGCAACATTCGCCACCAAATCCGTATCGTTACACTCTCACAGAGCAGGAGTCACTTCCACTACTTTACAAAATAGCTGTTTCCGCCTTAAAAATAGCAAGAACAAAGTTTAAAATGCAAACATACGCCCACATGCGTATTCCTCGTATAATCATTGACACCCCCCTAAATCTGCGTACCTCACCAAGCCCATCTTTATCCCCTCATCAGTGGGTGTGCCAAATTAAGGAACTCAACCTGCAGCTCGATGAATTTCGGCTCATACAGGAGAATGAGGAAGTTGATGCACAAGTAGTTGTAATTTATTGTCAGGCTCTGAGGGAGAACTGGTAGAGAATGCAGCAAAATGAGGAAGACGGACACATCGAGACAAATGCCGATGGCGGTTGCGAGTTCAGCACCGCCTCCTTTCCCTTTGATCGATACGAGAGGAGTTTGTGAGCGGCCTATCGCTGTGTAGCTCGCTGTGGCAGGTAGTTAGGCTTCTGCGCTCGTGTGGCTTCTGCCTCCCTTTCCATGAAAGTGGCTGTTATTGGATGAAGGAATCGTGGTTCCATTTACAGAGTAGTCTATTGCGTTTAAGGACTGTGAACTTTTTCAGTCTAAAGGATTTTGTATTTATGTTTTAAATCGACGTTCCTTTTCCATTTTATTGTGCGAGGGGACCGGGTTTGGGGTTGATGTTCTGTTGTGTTCTGTTAGCTATGTTTGCGGAGTGGGGAGCGTTGGTCTTGCTTTGTTTTGTCCCGGGGTCGTTGGTGTTGATGTTCTGTTGTGTTCTGTTAGATATGTTTCCGGGGTGGGGACGATGTTCTTGCTTTGTTTTGTCCCGGGGTGTTTGGTGTTGATGTTCTGTTGTGTTCTGTTAGATATGTTTGCGGAGGTGGGGGACGATGTTCTTGCTTTGTTTTGTCCCGGGGTGTTTGGGGTTGATGTTCTGTTGTGTTCTGTTAGATATGTTTCCGGGGTGGGGACGATGTTCTTGCTTTGTTTTGTCCCGGGTTGTTTGGTGTTGATGTTCTGTTGTGTTCTGTTAGATATGTTTCCGGGGTGGGGACGATGTTCTTGCTTTGTTTTGTCCCGGGGTCGTTGGTGTTGATGTTCTGTTGTGTTCTGTTAGATATGTTTCCGGGGTGGGGACGATGTTCTTGCTTTGTTTTGTCCCGGGGTGTTTGGTGTTGATGTTCTGTTGTGTTCTGTTAGATATGTTTGCGTGGGTGGGGGGCGATGTTCTTGCTTTGTTTTGTCCCGGGGTGTTTGGGGTTGATGTTCTGTTGTGTTCTGTTAGATATGTTTCCGGGGTGGGGACGATGTTCTTGCTTTCTTTTGTCCCGGGTTGTTTGGTGTTGATGTTCTGTTGTGTTCTGTTAGATATGTTTCCGGGGTGGGGGGCGATGTTCTTGCTTTGTTTTGTCCCGGGGTGTTTGGTGTTGATGTTCTGTTGTGTTCTGTTAGATATGTTTGCGTGGGTGGGGGGCGATGTTCTTGCTTTGTTTTGTCCCGGGGTGTTTATGATTGATGTTCTGTTGTGTTCTGTTAGATATGTTTGCGGAGGTGGGGGACGATGTTCTTGCTTTGTTTTGTCCCGGGGTGTTTGGGGTTGATGTTCTGTTGTGTTCTGTTAGATATGTTTCCGGGGTGGGGACGATGTTCTTGCTTTGTTTTGTCCCGGGTTGTTTGGTGTTGATGTTCTGTTGTGTTCTGTTAGATATGTTTCCGGGGTGGGGGGCGATGTTCTTGCTTTGTTTTGTCCCGGGGTGTTTGGGATTGATGTTCTGTTGTGTTCTGTTAGATATGTTTGCGGAGGTGGGGGACGATGTTCTTGCTTTGTTTTGTCCCGGGGTGGTTGGGGTTGATGATCAGGATGCCGTTCCTTTTCTGTCCAGGAGTGTGGGTTTGACGTTTCTCTGTGAACGGCTTTCATGCTCTTTCTTTGTTTCGTTGCTATCCGGAGTTGTATATGGTGACAGACTTTGAAAATAAATGAATCTTTGAACCATTGGAAATGGCTGTTAGTGGGATATCTTAAACTGGAAAGGGACCCTACGTCACTGAAGATGATGAATATGTGACTGAAGGTGTGATCTGTGAATGGCCACAGTGCACGGAATAAGGTCGGTGATCTTGTGGCGCAGCTAGAGATTGGCAGGTATGAGACAGTGGACATTCTGAGTCATGGCCGAAAGAAGGAACAGTGGTCAGAGCAGTGCATCCAAGGATATGAACTGTATCGGAAGAGATAGATAGATCTGCGAATAGAGCTTGTAGTTTGTTGGTACAAATCAAGTCAAATCCTTATAAAGTGACAGAGGATCGGCAGATATAAAATCCATATGGATAGAGTTAAAAAATGCAAGTGTAAGATTACCTTGATGGGAGTTATATACGGATATTGAAACAGCAGCCAGGAAGTGGACAACAAATTACAACAAGTGATCTAAAATATGTAAAAGGGCAATGTTTCAACTCCACTACTCACCGAGGATTTCAATATGCAGGGAGGTTGAAAAGGTCCGTTAGGGCTGATTCCCAGGAGGCATTGTTTTAGAACGCATACGATATGGCCTTTGAAGCAGCGTGTGGTTGAGCCTACAAGGAAAGGGTAATTCTGGATTAGTATCAGCGAGGAATTCTTCAGAATAGATTGGGAAGAGACACTGGAAAGTATGACGGTGTTTTGCATCAATGTCTGTTTTTTTCTGGGTGAGATTCGGAAAGCGAACGGAAGGTGCATCCCGAATATAAAAAATAGGTATCCTAACGAGAGGATCAGGCAACCGTGGCTGACGAGAGAAGTCTAAGACAGATTAAACGCAAAAGAGAGGGTACATAATATAGCAAATATTTGGTGGGAATGTAGAACACTGGGAAGTTTTTAAGGACAGAAAAGATTAAATATGAAAGCAGGCTAACCAATATCATCAACGAGGTTACAGAAAGATCGTTCTGTGGAAGACACCAGTAACGCAAGACTGTCAGGAGGCAGAAGTGACTGTAGGTGGTATTATTGAGGTGAAGATGTTCAGAAGCTGAAAAGCGTGAAGGTAAGTAAGTCACCTGGTCCAGACAGACGACACTGCAGAGTTCTGAAAAGAGATAACTGAAGTGATTGTGGAGGCATCAGCAATGATCTTTCAAGAACCTAGAGAGACTGGAATGGATGCTGAGGACTGGAACATTGCAAATGTCACTGCACTCTTTAGGAAGGAATGGGGGCATCACAAAGGGAATTATCGGTCAGCTTGCCTGTCTTGAACGGTTGGAAGACGTCGGAGCCGATCACTAAGGATGAGGTTTCGGGGTGCTTGGAGGCACACGTTAAAATTCTGCAAGGTCAGAATTTATGAAGCGGAAATGCTACCTGATAAATCTGTTGAAATTCTCTGAAGTAGCCTCAGGCTTTGCCTCAAAGGAGGCTTCGGATCAGAAGCGGTGTCTGCTCTGGGGACGTCACCCGGATAGGTTTCTGTGAAACTTATCTCTTTTTACTGTGTCAGCGATACTTAGAGTAGTCTAGATAGACGCTGAATGTTCGTCATGCTGGATGTTGTAGCACTAGAAGACCCAGATTTTCCCATGGAACTACTTCAGCCTGAAGTGCGTCCAGGCGCAGCTCCTTAAAGACCCAGTCGGGGATGTGGAGCAGCAGCTGGATGACCTTCCGCTCATACCGAACGGTGAGGAGATCACTGATCGGTGTTACAAGGAAGTAGTCGCGTCTCAGTTGCAGGAGGTGGCTTGCTGGGTGACTGTTAGCAGAAGGAATGAGAAGGTGAATAGGCAGTTAGCGCAGAGCACCCATGTGGCCATTCCCCTGAATAATACTTGTACCCTTTTGGATACCCCAGTGGCCGATGACCTCCCAGGGAAATGAAGCGGAGACTAGGTTACTGGCACTAAGCATGAGTCCGTGGTGAAGAAGGGAAAAACGGGGGAAGAGGGAGCTGGTAGTGCTGGGGGTGGGGTATGGTCAACAGTCAAGTGAACGGTCAGGAGATTCTGTGAACGTGAAAAGTGCACACGGATAGTGACTCCCATGTGCTAGATCAGGGGTAACACGGATTGCGCCCACCACAATTTGGAGGGGAAGAGTGGACAGTCAGTTGTCTTGGTACACATTGGTGCCAATGGCATAGGAAGGGAAAACAAACATAGACTGAAGATAAAATTTAGAGAGCGAAGCAGAGAAACTGAAAGCAGAAGCTCCAGGTGAATGTTTTCTGGATTTCTACCTCTGGCATGCGCCAGTGAGGGTAGAATCAGGATTATGTGGCAGAGAAATATGGTGTAGATCTGAGAAGATGGTACAGTTAGAGGGGCTTCAGTTTGTTGAATCATTGCGATATATTCTGGGGATTGCATGACCTCCACAAAAGAGACAGCTTGCACCTGAACCAGACGGGGTCCGCTGTTCCCGATGTTTACTCATCTTGTTGGAGACATTCCATCTAATTCTGTAGGAGCGTGGAAACCATAATGAATGGACTCTGAATAGGACGCATGTTGAAAAGCAAAGACAGAGTGCAGTCAGACTGTCGGGAAGGACAGGCAGTTGACAGGACAAAGCAGCAGCTAGCACGGTGAGTATCGATGCATTAGGACTACAGAATCAAAAAGGGTAGTTAATACTGTCCTCAAAATAGTACAGCCGTGGCTGACAGAGGAAGTAAAAGCTAATGAATAAAGCAAACGAAAGGGCATACGATAAAAAATAGCGTGAATTTAGAGGGTTAGGAAGATTTTTGAAACCTAACAACAAATAGAATCAATTAGGAGGTAAGAGATGAAAAATGAAAGCAAGTGAGCAAACAATATCAAGTCGGATAGAAAAACATATTTTCCAAGTATATCAGAATAAAAGAGATATGAGAGTGGATATAGGACAGTAGAAAATGAGGTGGTAGAAATTATAACGAGGAACACGGAGATGGCCGATTAACTAAATGAATATATTGCATCAGTCTTCACTGGAGGACAGAGGACTGGAAAATTGCAAAGTCACTAAGGACTTTCAGAAAGGAGGAAAACAGCAGAAAGGAAATTATGGAGCAGTTAGCTGATCTCGGTGGTCGGAAAGATGTTGAAGTTAATTTTTGAGGATAAAGTTATGTAGTACTTGGTGACTCAGGACAAGACATGACAAAGTCAGCATGGTGCGCTTAAGGGAAAATGTTTTCGGACGAACCTGATAGGATTCTCTGAGGGGATTACAAGTCGGGTAGATAAAGAGGATGCAGATGGCTGAGTATATCTGGATTTCCAGCAGTCCCTTGACAGGGCGCCAGAGTATTTCAAGTACTTTACGATCATCATTAGAGCATTGGCTGACTGCTCGGAGGCAGCCAGTGGGAATTAAAGCATCCTTTCCTGGTGGGCTGCCGGAGACTATTGGTGCTCTACAGGGGTCGCTGTTGGGACGGCTTCTTTTGATGCTGTATATCAATGATTTAGATGATGGAATAGCTGGCTTTGTTGCCAGGATTCCATGTGAAACAGGGTTAGTAAAGGGGCGGTCTGTGTTGAGGAAACAGGTAGGCTGTGGAAGGACAGATAAGGAAAATCAGCAAGGAAGTGACAAGTGAAACACAATTTTGGAAAATGCATGGTCAAGCAATCTGGTGGAAGCAATAAACCTACAGACTATTTTCTAAACTTGGAGGAAATTCAATAAGTATTGAGATGCAAAGGGACTTGGGAATTATTGTATCGAACGCCATAAAGGTGAACTTTCAGGTTGAGTTGGTGATACGCACGCCAGTGCAATATTAGTATTCATTTCAAGAGGTTTGGAATATCAAAGCAGGGATGTGATACTGAAGTTTTAAATCACTGCGTTGGCATCACCTTGAGTATTGTGAACGGTTTTGTGCTCCTTATCTGAGAAATGATACACTGGCGTTGGAGACATTTCACAGGATGTTCGCTAATGATCATTCCAGGAACGAAAGGGGAATGTTTGATGGCTCAGGGTTTATACCCACTCCAACGTAAAAGCATGAGCTGAAATCTTTAGAATGTTGAAAGGGTATTTTCGATGGGTTGGGAGTTTTGGACAAGACGCCTCCGGATAGAGACCGTCAGATTTATACAGAGCTGCGGAGCACTTCCTTTCGCCTGTGAGTGGTGCATTTGTAGAATTTGTTACCACAGGCAGCTGTGAAGGCCAGGTCGTTGGGAGTATTCAAGGCGAGGAATGAGTGGC
Source organism: Hemitrygon akajei (assembly GCF_048418815.1). NCBI lineage: Eukaryota > Metazoa > Chordata > Chondrichthyes > Myliobatiformes > Dasyatidae > Hemitrygon > Hemitrygon akajei. The sequence continues at coordinate 358,275 of NW_027332010.1, forward strand.
AACGGCATCAAAGGTTACAATGGGGTCTTTTACGAGCAACTTAGACAGGTACATGGAGCTGAGAAAAATAGAGGGCTGTACGCTAGGGAAACTCTGGGTAGGGTTCATGGTCCGCACAACGTTGTGGGCCGAAAGGCATGTAATGTACTGTTCATTTCTGTGTTTTATGTGCTACGTTACGGGGAAAATGCCGGGCAGTGGGAGTAAGGAAGGGAACAAAGATTCAATCATGACTGAATGGTGGAGCAGACTCGATGGGTCAAATGGACTAATTGTGCTCCTGTGTCTTATGGTCTGAAGATCCATCCGTCACGAACTGGCCGGGCTGTGATGATCTGAGGAATACAGCAACAGTTCATTCAGCAACACCTGAATCCCGGTGGAGGATTGCAACATTTATGGATAAATAATCAGATTAATCCCTTTTTATATATTAGATACCACGGAATCAAAGAGAGTGGACGGCAAATGCATGATACGCGAGGCATAATTCTTCCGTGAACGCAATAATAATTTTCAGTTCAGTTTTCAGTTGTACAGAGTTGTGAAGAAGATGATGAGGGGCATTCATCGTGTGGGTGGTCAGAGGCTTTTTCCCAGGGCTGAAATGGTTGCCACAAGAGGACACAGGTTTAAGGCGCTGGGGAAAAGGTACAGAGGAAATGTCAGGGGTGTTTTTTACGCAGAGAGTGATGAGTGCGTGGAATGAGCTGCCGGCCACGGTGGTGGAGGCGGATAGAATAGGGTCTTTTAAAAGACTCCTGGATATGTCCATGGAGCGTAGATTAATAGAGGGTTACGGGTAAACCGAGTAATTTCTCAGGTCGGGACATTTCGGCACAACTCAGCTGGCCGAAGGGCCTGCATTGTGCTGTAGGTTTTCTATTTTTCCATGTTTATATTCCCAAATAGCGGTCGCATGTTGCTCAATTCAAATACTACACCAAATAAACATTTTGATGCTGCAGGAGGAAATAATCCCGTTTGCTTTTATTTACAGATTTCTCCCGTTGCTGCGAACAGGTACTTCACTGCATATTTCAGCTCGTCCCTGAATTTTCTCTGTGACAGTCCATAGATACAAGTGATGGTGCACATGCTGAGGAAAGACAGCATGAACCCGCATTGCTGCAGGATATAGGTCGGTTTGCTGAAATATCTGTCTGTGTAGGAATAGTTTTCCACTTGCCACTTCATCGAATGTACGAGATAGGGCATCCAAAGTAATATGAAATTCGCAGAAAGAGCGAACAACAGTATCATTGACTTTCTCCGGTTCTCCACCTCTGGATCATGACGATTTCCGCTGCTGTTCCGAAGTACCTGGCGAACTCTATTTGTCGCTATCACCCGGTGGACGGTGGAAACATTGAATAACAAAATTAAACAGATTGGCAGTGACGGTGTTGTGATGCCGTGAAATACCTGGTAGGCTATCCACAGGGGTGAGGTGAAGTATTCAGCCACGGGGACACAACGCCATCGATCTACTGCAAAGTAAAATGGAACGGCCTGGGCACAACACGCCGCACTCACTGTTACTACCACCACAGTCGCTGTTCTCTCGGTGCAATATCGGTTCCGCAGCTTCTCACAGCAAATGGCGACGCACCGATCAAAAGTGAAAGCCACCGTCAACCAAACGGAGCAGTCCCTGGTTGCGAGACTCACGACAAGTAGCACAGAACACACCGGCGTTACGAGCAAGAAATGAGCAAACAAATAGATATAGTTTATCCTCTCTAATATAAGAACAACGATCACCACCATCAGATCGGCTGCCGCCATGGCCACAAGGTAGAGAGTGATGCATTTGGACAGCCCGCACTTCCCCCGGAGCAAGATCACAATCGCCGTTAAATTAACTGCAGTAGTTATATTAAAAAAAAACAATTACTATCAGGTACCGCAGAGTGATCGGTGTGACTTGATTTGCGTTGTGTGAGTAGTAATGGATTGGACCATTGTCCCGAGTCTCTGCAAGGGTAACAGTCCCCCTGCGCTGACCAAGAGGCGATATGGCTGGTCCGACCAATCTGATTCTAACTTTTATTGCACAATTTTGATCTCTGCAGTTTCAAGTCCAAACGTTAACCATCAGAAGGAAAATCAGGAGTTGACAGCAGAGCGCCCACAGTTGGCTCTGTTCAGGAGTGAACTAAGGGCCGTTTTCCTCTCCTGTAAGGCGAGGTTATAAGACACTGCCCCGAATAGGATGTTGTCTTGCAGAGAAGGGTAGAGGTAGTGGAGAGAGATTTTTAACCTAATTAAACTTCCTTAAAAGAGTATTTAATTAGATTTCATATAATTTTAAAAAATATATTTTTTTAAAAAGTCATGAATGCATTTCACTCTAAACCAGGAGATATTTGCAGGCCGTTGGCACAGCCTTCTGATCTCAGAAGATGTGAAACAGATCTGGTCACAGGGAGACAAACCATGAACGTTAAAGTCAGACGTTACACTTTGTGCGCTCTGTCCAGAAGAACGGAGATAACGGCGAGGCCTCCTGACTTTTATCAGGCAGAGAGAAACTACAAAATTACAAACAGGTAAATCATAAGAGTTTTACTGTAAGCGCTGCCAAGGCATACTTAATCACCGAAACATTCGTGGGAAATCAACATGCTCACAGACACATCAATATTAATTTAAAAACAATAGCTGGACATTAAGTTCAGTGGATTCAATAAATTGTTGCTTATATAGTTCTGTTGATATTGAAAAAGAAACAAAAAACTGAATCACCTAACGATTGAGACAGTTATTGTAATAACCATTAGAACATAAGACAAAGAAGCATCATTTGGTCATTTGGCCCATTGAGTCTCCACGGACATGTGGTCATGGCTGATACATCTTCCCTCTCTGTGCCAATCTCTTGTCAACCCCGAATCCCTTCATGTTCTCACCAATCAACCTCTGCCTTAAATAGACATCAAGACGCGGCATCCCCAGCAGCCCCTGAAAACGACGGCAACAAATTTACCATTTTCTGGGTAAAGGATACGCCACACCCTCATCTCCATTCTGAATGTGCTTCCCTCTGTTCTGAGGTCGTTTCCTCCGGTCACAGTCTCCCCGACCATGTGAAACATCCTCTCCTAATCCACTCTATCAAGGCCAGTCATGAGTTGATAGGTTTCAAGTAGGTCACCGTTTTCTCTTCCGATTTCTAATGAAGAGTGTCCCATCAAACTCTTTTCATATGATAATCCGTTCATCCAAGAATCATTTAATTTGCGCACCTCATACTTTTGTAGTTCCTCTCCATTTAGAACATAGCCAACTCTTTCATGTGACAATACACTTCCCGACACCAAATTCCAAATGCCACGCCTTCGCTCATTCTCTAAATCTATCTCAGTCTTACTGTGGCCTCTCTACTTTCTCAACACTACCTGCCTCTCAATCTGTCTTCATATTGTCAGCAATCTTTACAACAAAGCCATGAATTCCATCAACCTGTTTATTTAAATATAACATTAAATCAATCTCATTCAACACAGTCCCTGTTAAATAACACTAGTCACCGTCAGTCAACCAGAAAAGGATCCCTATTTCCCCACACTTTACCTCCTGCCCATCACCCGCTATTTTATCAATGCTAGAGGATTCCATATAATACCATGGGCTCGTAGCTTGTTCAGCAGACACATGAGTGGCTCCCTGTGAAAGTTTTTCCGAAGATCTATGTACACACCAACCGGCTCTTCTTTTTTTTATTTTGCTTTTTATATCTTCAAAGAATTACAACAGATTTGTCAGGCAAGATTTTCTGTTGAGGACACCATCGCCTATTTTATCACGCGCCTCCAAGAAACCTGAAACCACATCCTGAACGATTGTCTTCACCAGCTTCACAACACCTGTGTTCAGACTAACTGGCCTCGCATTTATCTTATTCTGCCTCTTTCCCTTCTTTGAGAGTCGAATGACATTTGCAACATTCCAGTCGTCAGGAGCCATTCCAGAAGCTGGTGTGTGTGTGTGTGTGTGTGTGTGTGTGTGTGTGTGTGTGTGTGTGTGTGTGTGTGTGTGTGTGTGTGTGTGTGTGTGTGTGTGTGTGTGTGTGTGTGTGTGTGTGTGTGTGTGTGTGTGTGTGTGTGTGTGTGTGTGTGTGTGTGGTTTTACACTTGATATTCCTTTGCTCTGCCCACTGTAATTCCACACCATCCAAATGTTTGCCAGTTATTTCTAAAGATTTGATTTCATTTTAACAACAGAAGAACTCCGCTCCCTTGCCTTCCGATACAATGTGTATCGTTGGACATTTATCTTCCAGCGTTAATCTTCTTTTAGCCACGAGTCAGTGATGCCTGCATCATCATACAGTTCAATCAGTAAACGTGATACAAGCTAATCTACTTGATCCCGTATACAGCGCGCTTTCTAGTGTAAAACCTTCAGTCCTGCCTTCGCTGTGCTCGGTTTTGTCCACCGTTTACGTTTCAGTGGATCTGGTTGACTACAGCTTCGTCCTACGTTTATACTTTACTTGCTTGGAGTCTCACTACTCATTACCTTTGTTTGTAAACGAACTGCTTCCTCTTCAACACCATCACTCCTGCTTCCATCCGCCTACCATCGAATAAAAATCAACCAGACAGCTGCAGCTCGCCTGCCCGCAAGGATATTGGCTCCCATTCGGGCTCAGGTCGTGCCTTCCCCAGTAGAAATCCCAAAAAATCCGTGAAACTGAACCTCTGCCCCTCCACCAGTTCCTCGTCCACGCATCCACCTGCCAAATCACCCGATTCGTATTCACACTGGTACGTGACACAGACAGCAAATCAGAGATTACTACGCTGGAAGTCCTGTTTCTCATCCTTTTAGCTAGCTTCCTAACCTCTCTCTTCAGTTCCTCCTCAACTTGACCACCTGTGTCACTGCTGCCAAAATGTACCTGGACTTCCGGATGCTCACGCTCGCTCTTCAGAATACCTCGGAACAGATCCGGGACTTCTGTGATCCTGGCACCAGGAAGACAACCATCGGGTTGGATCAATCGCGCCCCCAGAAACTCCTCTCTGTTCCTCTGACTGTAGAATATCCATTGAACACTACAGTCACTTTTATCACTCTGCTCTGCAGAGCCACTGTACCAGAGATCAGTCACTGTGGCTCCCTGCAGTATCTGAAGTTGTATAATTATAATTGCGGGGAACGGCCACAGGTGTACTCTGCACGGGCTGTGAATTTCCCCTTCTTCTCACGACAGTCGCACAGCTACTTCCTCCAGCAATCGAGGGCCATCGAGAGGAACAGATACACATTGTATCCCTCCCCTCAGCCGAAAGTCGCGCTGGAAGGGATAAAGTAATGGAGTAATGGCCGCAGCCCCAGGTTTTAGGACAAAGGCATTCTTGTTTGGGGAATCATGGGGAAATAATTCACTCCTCTTAGAACAAATATTGTGTTTTCTTCGTTATTCGGGAAAAACCTGGAGAAAGTGTCATGATTGCTGATTGGACAACAAACAACAGATATGAAGACAATTTATCTGAAATATTCAGGATGGAGGTACCTCGGAAGGTTGAACACACTTTTAAGCAATTCAATTGCAATTAAAAAAGCGACGTGAAACGATTTTACCATTGATTTCCTTCACTCAGTAGCACTACGCAACCTTTATATGATATCACACCAGAAATGTAATGTACATAGAGAAGGTATTTTGTTATAATTCCCTCAGTTTGTGATGACAACAGGGGAAGTGTCCATTTTACATGGAGGGAAAGGGAAAAGCTAATGAAACTTGGCGATCTAATAAATACTTACGACACATCGAATCTCTTTCTCCCTGCAGTAAACTTTCAGCTTATTATGAGCAGAATTGTGCCGGGGCTGCCTGAAGTCAGTGAGAGAGAGATATCACGGCACAGTGCGGTCTCAACGCTGGCTGAGCCTGAGGAGTCACTGTTGTCACTGTCATGAGGCTGCGTAAAGGAGTATCTTTGCGAGCTGCCCTGGGGAAGTCCATCTGAAGGGTTTCGACGCGAAACGTCGAAAAGGTTTTCCTTTTCATGGACGCTGCCTGACCTACTGAACTCCACCAGCATTGTGAATGTGGTATTTCCCTGTTTGCGCATTTTGTAAACATATTTCAACTTTTCCGGCATGAAGTTGTTTTAACAGTACTACAACGTATAATGTATGCTTAATCGATATTACATTAATTTATTTAAATGTATCAAACACGTCAATTATATCCCCGGATGAAATCAAACCAGGAAATATATTAAAATATCAAAATACTATTAATCTACGATTCCCCGAGCGCGATATAAAGACATGGCATTACCTGGAACAGCGAGTGCGGCAAGCACCGGGCAGTAAATTCTGACGATATTATAAATTGTGGAATATCCCATTTTCTAACTCAAACAGTGATCAGTTGTTCAAATTGTCCCAACTGCCAGCATGCACTAGTTTGAGGAGTTCTTATACATCAGTGGAAAACAAGGTTAAGTCAGGCAGTGTTCCCATTGGGATCATTAGACACAATCTACTGATCAAACACGAAGTGTCAAATATTATTACTCATTGTCTCATTGTCTACCATCTTTAGTTCGTCAAGGAAAATTAGAAAGACCTACTTTTGATGTTACCGTAAAGCATTTTCAGTGACGAGGGTTAGTGCAGTTCTGTTTCACTGTTAAAAGAGAGAGAATAAAAGAACAGCAAACGCTATCTCCTTTAGTTATCGATCAATTCTAAATTGCTAGAAACAGGTGAACCAGTAAGACGAAGCGTGTTCAATGTGGGTGAAATGTGCGGTGAGCCTTCTTAGCAGAGCCCAGCTTAGTAGCCTGCCTTGTCATTCCCGTGCCTCCAACGCTTCTGACGACAAGCTCAGCGGGTTAAATCTTGAATGAGAATTCTGATTGCGTTCCTGAATATCCAGTGACTTTACAGAGTCGAACAAATCTGAGCACCTGCAGAAACTTTCCCGACAGGAAAACGTCTGGACACAGAATCACCACTCGCAGGCAACAGAAATCCCACCTTAACTCTGTGGCAACAGACATTCCTCTGTTCTGTGCCGTGTAGACCAGGTGGTGAAGGGTGAGCGCGGCATGCTTGCCTTCATCATGGGGGCTTTGGGGGATTGGAAAAGCCTTCAGTAGCTGAAAATGTATTAAGTATGCATTTAAATGTATACTTAAATATAAATGTATTAAATGCCATCAGACTCCTCAGTACACGGAGCCTGGGCTGACACCAACGTACTGCTCTCTACTGTACCTATTGTCTTTTTTATTAATTATTGTAATGTCTGCACTGTTTTGTGCACTTTATGCAGTCCTGGGTAGGTCTGCAGTCAAGTGTAGATTTTTTTACTATGTTTTATTTACGTTGTTCAGTGTAGTTTTTGTACTGTTTCCTGTACCACCATGGTCCTGAAAAACGTTGTGTCGTTTTTACTGTGTACTGTACCAGTTATGGTCGAAATGACAATATAATGAGTTGACGACTTAAAGTAGGGCGCACATGTATCACCGCGCCGTTCTGGTCACCACACTGCATAAATGACGTCATTAGCTGGAAAGTTTAGATAGGCGAGTGATGTAATTAACTGCAATAAGTCATATAAAATTAAAATAAAATATTATTAGCTGCTGCAGAATGATCAGTGCAACTTTACTTGTGTTGCATGAGTAATAGTCGAACGGGCTGTAGTGAGGATAACAGGTGTACTTGTGCCGAATGGGATGCGATGCGTGTATCCCGTTCAATCTGATTCTACATCATAATGCACAATTTAGATCTCGTTCATTTTGCATGCCGAAGTTAACCATCACAAGGAAAGCCAGAGGTTCCCAGCAGAGCGCCATCTAGCGGTTTTGTTAAGTAGTGAATAACGGGCCGGATTCCAGTCCCGGAAGGCGAGGTTATGAAGTGTTGTCCCGAATAGGCTGGCATGTTACGGAGACGCCACAGGTAATGGAGAGGTTGGCTTTAAAATCAGATGATATGTCGAAATAACGCTTCTTTAAAATAGTTTATTTTATTGCCTTACATTTAAAATGAGATTAGTATATAATTACATCGACAAAAAGTCATGAACAGACCAATAAAGATATAAACTCCTTTATTCCTCCAAAGAAGAAAGGTAGGATCACTTAATGAAGGTTTAAATAAATAATTTCGATAACTTAAACTACAAACTTTAATTTTTTTAAGATTAAAAACTAATACGAAACTGGAATCAAATTCGTAATGACTGCTTAGTCACAGGGTATAAATTTAAATTAGTAGTTTTGGCCAGTTGTACAGTTAGAGAAGATCCTAATAAAGAGGTTACGTAAAGGTGTTTCGCAGCATTCAATTCCAAATTAGGCCAAGGTAGTCTATCAATAATTATTAAATTCGGACCTCCATCCTTTTTTAATTTTTTAAATGATATTCTTGATCTTGTATTATTCCAAACAAAAGATGAAATAACAGAGTCAACCTGATCAAAAAAAATTCTTTGTTAAAAAATAGGGATATTTTGAAATACATATAACATTTTTGGTAAATTCTTTATTTTAGCTGCATGAATTCGGCCGGCTAATGAAAGTGTAAGTGGATACCATCTACAAAGTAATTGCTTCATAAAATCCACTAAAGGAATCAAATTAGCTTAATAAATGTCTTTATGATTTTTTGTAATAATAATACCTAAATATTTAAATGAGTCCGTAATTCCAAAAGGAATGTGATCATATATAGAAACAGAATCATTTAGGGAAAATAAACCACTTCTATGAAAGTTTAGTTTATATCCAGAAAACTTTCCAAATTCGTTTAACATTTTCAATAAAATATTCAATATAAACTAAGGGATCGTCAGCATAAAGGCAGATCTTATGAATAGTCCCATTTATGAAAATTTAATGAATAACTTTAGCTTCACGAAGTGCAATAGCCAAGGGTTCCAGCACCAAATTAAATAACAAGGGACTTAATGGCCATTCTTGTCTCGTACCCTGAGAAAGCCGAAAAAAGGGAGATCTGCAATTATTAGTAATAAAAGTAGCAATAGAGTTTTATATATCATTCGGATCCACTTAATAAAATTAATACCAAAGCCGAATTTCTCTAAAACATTTTAAAAAAAGTGTTTCCATTAAACTCTGTCAAATACCTTTTCAGCATCGAGAAAGACAACACATTGGGGAGTGTTAGAAAAGGATGAATATATAACATTTAACAGTCTCCGAACATTAGAGAAGGAATAAGGGCCCTTTACAAAACCTATTTGGTCTTGAGAGATAATTTTAGCTTTAAAATTCTCCAGCCGATTAGCCATTATTCTTCAAAGAATTTTAGCATCCACATTTAAGAATGAACTAGGTCTATATGATGCACAGTCAGTGGAAGGCCCTTTATTATGTTGATTTCAGGCTTACGTCCTGTGCCACGTGCAACCTGGCTAAGAACTGGGAAGGCAGTACAGTTAAACTTGCAGTGAAGCAGTTGGTGCAGCAGGGTAGTTTCAGATATCGGGATCATTGAGCTGTCTTCACTGGCAGGTAAGACGGGTGTCATGGCAACAGGCTACACCTAGGATAACGTTGTTTCGCTGGCAGCGCCTGGGAGAGTTTTAAATCATGTGGTATGCTGGTGGGAATAAGCAGATATCATTCCACGGACGGTAGGGGGAAGGTCGAGCAATGTTGAAAGGAAGTCCAGTTCTGGCAAGGACAATGGTGGAACAGAGGCACTGAAATATTCATTGATTTATGTCGTGATAGGGCACAGAGTAGATTTACAACATCAAACACACCGCTTTACAGATAAGACAAACCAACCCACATTGTGAAGTCGCAGCCCAAAAATGACCACACTCAGTCCGGTGTAGACAGGGAGCTTCGCTAGCCCGTTTCAACACGAGGAAGACACAGCTGCACAAACCAGATCATGGATGCACAGACTCGGCCCAGCACAATTCCAACACGCAGCAGGAAATGGACATGCAGACAGCAAACACGGTGTTGCGGGGACACAGACTTCCACAACATCAATAAGCTGTGGATTTTGCAGATATATCTCTGCTGTAATCCCGAGGCCATCTGCTACTACCAGCGCCCCCAACACCCCAGCACCTAAACCTCCCCACCGCAACCACCCCGACCCCCGAGACACACACACACTACGCTGAGCAGAAACAGTCAGGAGCTCTCCATAAGGAAAATGAGCTGTACAAAGCCAGTCCTTCACAAATGGGACACACACAGACTGTGTATAACTCAACGCAATCTGCAGCGAGCACTCAGACCTGCTCGCACTCAGCAACGTAGTGCACAGTTGTAACTGCGTACATCTCCAGCGTTTCAATGACAGAAATTTGTAAAGCACTGACGCTAGACTGCAATTCATTGATACAAGCGATCATCTCACTCTCACTGGGTATATTTTAGGATATAAGTAGAGGTCTCAATAAGTGGAAGCTCCGACATTACATCAAATTCACCAAAAAAGCATATTTCCAGACTCTACATGAGATGTAGGGCTATAATAAACAGCCAAATAAATTGCTTAAATGTTTTAGCATCGATTGAATACGATCCTACTTTCGAAAAACTAGAGAATTGGAATAAATTATCCAGCTGGAGAGATGCAACTTGTGGAGCGCAGCAGGGATCATTCGTGGCCTCCTGTAGGCTGCTGTGAACAGGTTGGATGGTTCATACAATGAGGCACGGTGAGGTGCAGCACTTGAATACAGAACGGAACAGACGGATAAAGACGGAGCTGTTCTGCTGGTTCAGACAGTATCTATGGAGAGGCATAAATAGGAAATATTTCATCTGAAACTCGCATCACGATGATCCAGCCCAGGTTCTGGTCCCATCCTGGGTGTTCAGAGATAGGGAAGATACAATGTCTGTGATCCTTCAAGAGGAACACAACCATGTTCTCGGCTCCGGAGGCTTGCGCGCTTCAATGCTAAACAGGCCAAACGGTGGAGACCAGACTAAGTGTTGTCCAGCGGTTCTTCTGCCTCAGGTGTTCACCTCAGGGCTAAGATCCATGACCGGTCAAAATAGGGAAACAGTGATTAAAATTCCTTCTTCCCTGTGTACGAGCAAGGTCAGACAAAGATGGAGGACGTTCATTGCTTCGCTAAGCGACAGCGGCTTAATGGGCCGTATGTCATGACTGTGATCAGACTGGACTAAAGGCCTCCCAAATGCTGACAAGAGGTACGGGAATATGAAGTAGGCAGTGCATGGAAAGACAAATGCAACAGAGTGGCTGCAGCGGCGTGTTTTCTTTTCCCTGGGGCTCCATTTGAGCCCCACATATGTCCGTTTACTTTACCCCTCTAACCTTAATCTCATACTCTCTGATATTATGCCTCTTTGTCTTAGGAAAATGGCAGCTGTTCGCGACCTTATCTATGACTCACATAATCTTACAAACGGATCGGTTACATTCCTCAGTCTTCACTGCTCCAGTGAAAACAGTCAAGTTCCTTCAGTGTACATCAGTGCCTGTGACAGTAATAAACCGGTTTAACAAATGAGCACATCCCTCTCATCCCGCAGCATCCTATCAAACCACTGCTGCACCCTCACCAAACCCGGCGCGTCTGTGCTATATCGGGCGACCAGAACCGGTTATAATATTTCTGATACAACCTCACAGAGATTTATGAAGCAGTTGCATGACTGCTTCCTCAGCTCAGTGTATTGACTACTACTGCCCGTCCTGGCATATACATTGCTAACTACCCCGTCCCGTCGGAAGCCACTTTCAGGAAGCTACAGACATGGACCCTGGGTTTCTCTCTACGTCCATCTTTTCAGAGCCGTCTCATTGGCAGAGTTGTATTCCGCATCCTTTGCTCTCTAAGTTCCAATGATGGATCCCTGTCTTGATTAGACTCCATCTGGTGATGCTCTTCTCACAAAAGAATATATCCTGCTGTATTTTGTCTAAACCATCCACTATAACACCAACATTTGTATGATCCACAAACCTAGAATTGCGCCCACACACGCGATACGAGAGAATATGCAGCTGCTGTAAATCCAAGGCAACTCACAGAAACTGCTGCAGGTTCTGCTGCTGAATGGCGTAGAGTTAGGTAAGGGAGAAATACAAAGAGATCTCGGAGTCCTTGTTCATCAGTCACTGAAGGTGAATGAGCAAGTGCAGCAGGCAGTGAAGAAGGCTAATGGAATGTTGGCCTTTATTACAAAGGGATTTGAGTACAAGAGCCAGGAAAACCTCTTGCATTTGTACAGAGCCCTGGTGAGACCACGCCTGGAGTATTGTGTACAGTTTTGGTCTCCAGGGTTAAGGAAGGACATCCTGGCTGTAGAGGAAGTGCAGCGTAGATCCACGAGGTCAATTCCTGGGATGTCTGGACTGTCTTACGCAGAGAGGTTAGAGAGACTGGGCTTGTACACGCTGGAATTAAGGAGATTGAGAGGGGATCTGATTGAAACATATAAGATTATTAAGGGATTAGACAAGATAGAGGCAGGAAATATGTTCCAGATGCTGGGAGAGTCCAGTACCAGAGGGCATGGTTTGAGAATAAAGGGTAGGTCATTTAGGACAGAGTTAAGAAAAAATTTCTTCTCCCAGAGAGTTGTGGGGGTCTGGAATGCACTGCCTCGGAAGGTAGTGGAGGCTAATTCTCTGGATGCTTTCAAGAAGGAGCTAGATAGGTATCTTATGGATAGGGGAATCAAGGGATACGGGGACAAGGCAAGAACCGAGTATTGATAGTAATTGATCAGCCATGATCTCAAAATGGCGGTGCAGGCTCGAAGGGCCGAATGGTCTACTTCTGCACCTATTGTCTATTGTCTATTGGAACTCAGCAGCCGTGCAGAATCTGTGGGAAAAAAGAAAACAGTGGGAGTTTCGGGCCGAGACCCTTCGTGATGACAGAATTACCGACGTCTCAATTCATGTCTCAATGCAAGTCAGAGATCTCCAGAGAGGTTATGTCCAATCGACAGTATTCTCTGTCCTTTTCTGAAACATAGAATCTAACAGGTTATAGTTCCAACCGCATTTGGAGTGGTCTGAGCAGTTGTAGGCCCCAAATAGAATAGAATAGAATATAGAATATAGACCACTTACCATAGAACAGCACCGCGCAGTACAGGAAATTCTGCCCACCCTTTACGCTTCCAGGTGCGAGCATCCTGTCCGAAATATTTGCGTGTCTGACAGGCATAGAATGTGAACATTTCCCTCTCCCTATGTTTAAACTTCAATCGGATCTTCAGGAGTAGATGATTTCCTGCAGGGTGCTTTCCTTCAGTGGATAATATCTGGAATTTGCTGCCAGTGGATATGGCTAAATCAGATATCAGAGGGTGTTTACGAGCCTTTTCAAACGGAAGCTTGAATAGGCGAGGCAGAGGAAGTTATGTGCTGAGGGGATGAGTCTGGTGTGGTCATACAAACGGCTGACGGCTATCTCTATTGACAGTGCTGCTCATTCCCGGATGTACTCAAGACGTTCATTAGGCGTCCTGCAATGTGAAATGTTGGTGGACACGAGGTCGTCTGTATCGATAACAGATGTTAAATCGCAGCGATGTGTTCACAAGGACACCCAGGTCTCTCTGAACTTTTCACTCTGACCTCATGTAAAATGTGCCCTTCTTTTCCACTTATCTGCCCAGAACGGATGATCTCACATTTTCATCCGTTCTCTTCTATCTGCCCCGTCTACACCCATCCAATTACCCTGCCAACAACCACCAAATATCCATTGCAACATTTTCCCCACTGACACTGCCATGCCAACTGGTTCAGAGTCAAAGAGTAATTCTCGTTTTGGGATCAAGGAAAAAGATATTTACAAAGCAGTCTATCTCTGTCACGAATTTATAAACCTTCATAAGGTTGCTTACGTTTCAGAGAATAACATTTTCAGCCCATTCATCCTCTCTTTATCACCCAAGACTCTTTTCCTGATACACCCCTCGTTTGCCTGACTCTAAGTAAACAACTTTCTTCTGACGGGCAGGACAACGGGATTTGTATCTGTTACTCCTGACCGGAGCTTGGCAAATGTCACGTAGACAGCAGGGTTTCCTTTAGCGAAATGCTGCCAACCAAACTGGCTGGGATTATTTGCGGAAATAGATAAGGGATTGTACAGTGTAGGATTGTAATGTGATTGATACAGTGTAGGACAGTTCAGATCATGGAGTTTAGAAACATAGAAAACCTACAGAACAATACCGGCCCTTCGGCCCACAAAGTTGTGCCAAACTCGTCCCTACCTTAGAAATTATTAGGTTTACCTACAGCCCTTTATGTTACTAAGCTTCATGTACACATCTGAAATCCTCTTAAAAGACCCTGTCGTATCCGCCTCCACCACCGTTGCCGGGAGCTCATACCACGCACTTACCACTCTCTGAGTAAAAATCTTACCCCTGACATCTCTTCTGTACCTACTCCCCAGCATCTCAAACCAGTGTCCTCCTGTGGCAACCATTTCAGCTCTGGGAAAAAGCCTGTGACTATCCAAACGATCAATGCCTCTCATCATCTTGTACACCTCTATCAGGTCACCTCTCATCCTCCTTCGCTCCAAGGAGAAAAGGCCGACTTCACTCAAGCTATTCTGATACGGCATACTCCCCAATCCAGGCAAAATCCTTGTAAATCTCCTCTGCACCATTTCAATGGCTTCCAGGTCCTTCCTGTAGTGAGGCGACCAGAACTGAGCACAGTACTCCTAGTGGGGTCTGACCAGGGTCCTGTATAGCTGAAACGTATAGAAGGATAGAAGAAATAAAGGCGGAGAGGATTTTGCTCAAATGTGCAGAAAGGAACTACAACTGTCAATTTAGTAAGATGACATGGAGATGTGAAGGGCCACTGTAACCAGGGTAACACATTGATGGACCGAGCAAAACTCACGCGCACACTGCTGAGCAGAAGGAACCGGAGAGATAAAACTTAGTCTTCTCATAGCCGGGTTACGAGTCATGGTACAGGTGCTGCCTGAAAAGCCCGTGTTTTCTCCCAGATTGAGTGCACAACACGTTTTTTTTTTGTGGTTGCATGCAGACTCGGGGAGGTAATCAGTGGAAACGCTGGGCGCAGTTTAAAGATTGCGACTCGGCTTTTTGTCTCCTTCACAGACAGAGCAAGAGTTCAAGTGTACCCGGTAACAGTTTCATTTCAGAGAGCCTCAGTGATGAACACAAGCGGTTGCGTCTGACCCGACCATCCCTGATGGAAGCAGACCGCCTGGAAATGCGAAGGCAGAGGACATTCTGAATGCGTAAGAACAAGCCGTCAATAGCATGTTGAACTGAAATGGTCGCAGTGCTCAGTAATGAAGTCTGGTTGCCGAAGGCAGATGATTGGTTTTATATCTCAGAAAAGTTTGGGGAAAGTAGATAGGGATATGCGTTACAGCAGAGACACCAGGCTCCACAAATCTGGCGGCGAAGCAGACCAACAAGGAAAACGAAATACACGTAGCGGCTGAAAACAATCAACACATCCTGAATAGGGAGTGAAAACAAATGAGCTGGTCTCTTTCTCTGACTGGGACAGCGATCGAATGGGCAATCTGAGTGTGGGTGCCACTGGGGTGAGTGCCTTACAATCGTTACCATCTTTACCAGAGAGGACCCACTGCAATTAGCCTCCTTAAATTTGACTTTTGCTGCATTTTTTTGTTCAGTAGGATCGTGGAGTGACTGTGAGGGTGTATTCTGCAGATAGTATATATTGCAATTATTAAATGCGCTGGCAACCAATCCTCAGGTATGAACCTGGATTGTAGAGCGAGTTTAAAATGGTTTTCCTGGACCTGTGGACTGGAGTTGATTGCAAACCGGAGAATGCTGATTAACATTAATTTTGGGCGTCTGGAGTGTGCGTGTGAAGAAGCTGGTGTGTGAAAACTAAATGTAATTCAGAGGAAGCATTATAAGTATAGATGCGTCATGTTGTTAACTTTGAGCTTCAGCTTATAAAATATCATAAAATACTGGGGTTGGAGGTTTCTTCCTCCAAGTGTGTCTCAGTATGATCCCAGCTGCTAGTTTTTTTTAATTGAATAAAACAATTCTACATTCACTGGCTTCGGTGAGACTTTGGTGACTTTGGTGGTCACGTCTCAACAGAGATTTTTTTTTGATATGTACAGCATACTTTATTTAAATAAATCTATTCTAGGTATTCTTTCGCATAGTTCTTTGATTCAACAATCACGGAGGTCGGGCGATGGACACGGTAAGCTTAAAGATGGGGATTTCTTTGAGGGATGTCTTTTGTTTCAAAGAACCTAGCCACTACCCTGGAAGACGCTATCAGCGACAAGACATCTTGGTTACGTCGGCTTTCACCGCACAATAGACTAGGGAGTTTACATAAGATAATTGTTTCACGAACTGTTGTTAACCACAGTTGTACGAACTTGTACAATTACAATTCTACCCATTTAAAATGTCATCGGATGTAAGCCCACATGTCAATTTTTTTGATTAGGGCATTTCCTACCAATCTGCTGCTGGAAACAATATTTTTGATAGGTGGGATGTTCACCTCATAACAGAACAGGCGGCAGTATGAACTTCCTTCTGTTCTGCTCAATCAGCGGAACATTTTTGCGTTTTGAGAAGTCTGATTTCTTCCTGTTGGTGTGGAAGTGAATATTTACACTGACTCCCGTTATGCCTCAGTCAATACACATGATAATGGAGACTTGTGGAAACTATGCGTAATACTCACCTCTTCGGGAACACAGCGAGTGATTTCCAATTGTGTCTGCATTTCCTTTGTCTACTGCAATTGCTATTATAAAGTGCACGGCTCATACTGATGGGAATGATATAATAACTAACAGCAGCTGCAGCAGAACTTTACTACACGTGAGTCACCTCAGTGAGACCAGAGCGACGATACTATCTGAAAGTCTGCTGATGGACTCGGTATTTGTTGTTGGCACTTGTCTTCTGTGGGTGTAGAAGCTGATCCAAATCGTAAAAAGTAACGCCATAAGTGTAACTGAACTTTTATAATGAGATGTCTTCTTTGGCTTATGACCCATGTGATGACCTAAAATGATAAAGGTTCAGACTTCGCATTCAAAGTAGTAAAGCAATTGACAACTGTCTTGCATTGTTCCCTGAGCCCTTACCGTTAAAACCTAGTCGGGCTTTTGAATCTACTGGAGTCTATGTTTCTAAGGTCTACCTTATTTGGGCACAAAGCCATCAAGCCCTTCAGCCACATTATTGACATATAATGTAAAAAGAAACGATCCTAACACAAACTTCTGGTGGATACCAACAGTCACCGGCATCAGTCAGAAAATGCTCCCTGTGTTCCTGCTCTTTTATTCCTGCAAATCAGCCACTGCTTTACCCATGCTATTGTACTTCATGTAACAACATGTGCTCTTAACTTGTTAGGTTTCAAAAGGGTTTTTATTTTCATTCAATCGAGAGTATAATACTTGATTGGAGATATTCGCTCTGCGTGTCTGTGACTTGCATGGAGATATGGATGGTTGCACTTCTGTCCTGACAGAAGCGTTGAATGTTTTCTCTTTTCCGGAGACATTGTCTGACTTGCTGAGTTCCTCCAGCATTGTGTGTGTGTGTGTTGGTTGGATTTCCAGCAGCTGCAGATGTTCTGGTGCCCTGTGTGTGGGTGGAATGCTCTGTCTGTGGATGATACAAAGATTGGTGGCATTATGGATTGTTTAGAAGGGATATTTCCCTTGCGGATGTGTTGAGAGAATCACCAGATGGGTTTATTGAGAACAGGTCTGTGTCATTGCATCTTTGAAAACCAAATGATAAGAGACAAAACACAGCTAATGATATGACTTCAAACAATTTGACGTACAGAGAAACCTTCGGGTCCAACTCTGTATCCGACTGAAAATGACTCCCATGTTGATGGAGTGACTGAGAAAGCACATGCCATGACGGGCTCTGGAGCAGGGAAAGCTGAGGAAAGCTCCTGATACCAGTTTATGAGACCCTGAGAGTCATAGATTGGGGAGCGGATAGCTGTCATTCTCAGAGAGCTAAAGGGTATCATATCACAGGCCATGAACTTGAGGTCAGACGGGTGTTGAAGACATGTCAAAGGACATGTGTTGGGCACTAATGTAGTCCCAGGGAAAATGAAAGTCGCCACTGCGGCTACTCTGTTGCTTTTATGTCTTTCCATGCACCGTCTGCATGCAAGTGTTATGCAGTTGCTCCACTGACCCTCGTTGGCATTTGGGAGACCTCTGGTACAACCCGATCATTGCCCGTTTCTCCCTTGGCTTTTAGAACAGCAATGATGGTTCCCTTTCTCTGTCTGTCCTTGTTAACGCACAGGTATAGAAATATTCTGCATTGATGTTTTTACCACTCATGCTTGCTAACCCTGAGCTGAACCCCGTACCTGGAGTACGGGCTGACCACTCTTGGGCTGGCCTCTACCGTTTGAGGTGTTTGACAAGGGTGATTATACCCAGAGTCCAAGCACAAGTTCCTGACTCCAGCCAGCACAGCTCTCAGCCACACTGAAGCACGTAACTCTCCAAACCCCTTGTGGTCCTCTTGAAGGTTCACAGATATTTCAGCTTCCGTATCGCTGAACACAGGAAATTCAGTGGTTGGGACCTGCACCAGGGCTGACTCATCCTGATGCGGTTTTCGGCCGAAACACTCACCATTTATTTCACTCCATAGTCACTGCCTGAACCTGTGGAATTCCTCCAGGAATGCGTGTGTGTAACGTTCCGTATTACCATGCTCCACCGTACAGTGTCATATTGAATGAACCCTCCAGCCTGTCCTCGGTGCCAGGTAGAAGAATATGAGTAATCCCTGTTGCGCTCCACAAGTTACATCTCTTTCGCTGGAAAACTTAGAACTCTGTGGGGTTTTTTTTTGCGAGTAGAACAGCCCTCAATCCATGGTAAAACACGTCTAATATTTACATATCTTCTGTTTTTGTTTATAATCCCATATCTCAAGTGGAGACTTGAAATCCACCCTTTGTGAGTTGGAGTTCAAGTCAAGAGGTTCAATACAAGAGCTCTCTCATGTATAAGCTGCAAGATACCCAGAAGGCAGGATATCGCTCGTGTCTCCTGTCAGTGTTTTACTGATTTTTGTCCTTGAAGTGCTAACAGTGGACAAGATTGCCGAGTGCGAGCTAGTTAGATTGTTCACTGCAGAGCGCGTTGCGTTATTTACAGTATGTGTGTGTCTTCATTTGTAGAGTTCATTGCCCTCACAGAAAACTTCTATTTCTGTACTATTCAGTTTCTGTGTGTACGGGTTGGGCGGACTGGGGGGAGGAGTGGGTGTTGGTTCGGGCGGACTGGGGAGAGGGGTGGGTGTTGGGTTGGCGGACTGGGGGTGAGTGGTATTGGGTTGGGCGGACTGGGGGAAGGGGTGGTTGTTGGGTTGGGCGGACTGGGGGGAGGGGTGGGTGTTGGTTCGGGCGGACTGGGGGGAGGAGTGGGTGTTGGGTTGGGGGTAGTGGGGTCTTTCTCGTGTTGAAATATTCCGGTGTAAAGCTCCCTGTCCACACTGGGCAGAGTGTGGTCTGTGTTGGGTTGGGACTCCACAATGTAGATTTCGTTTTCCATGTCTTATCTGCGCAGCCGAGTGGTTGGTGCTGTGAACGCGCTCTGTGGTGTATCGCTACAGAAATAAACAAACAATTCAGTACTTCCGTCCACCATTATTCTGGCCCCGCTGCAATTCCGTTCAGCGTGACTCGATCGCCCCTTCACCGGCCACTAAATGGTATCTGCTGAGCTGCAGCATCGGTGTGAGACCTGGCCACACAACTGTAAAATACCAAGTGTTGCCAGCGAACCCACTGGTTAGGGTTGCTGCGCCCCTTCATCTTAGATGATGCCCCTCGTTATTGTAACGGACCCACCTGCCTTGGAAGAGAGCCCAATGATCCCCAAAACAGAAAGTATCTCACTGAACCAGCTACTCAGCCACACATTTAACTGCACCACCTTCCCAGGTCTCAGCCCGCTTTCACTCAGAACAGGGGGTAATCCTGGAACAACACAATAAAGGACATTCTCACTGTGTCTGCTCGGACTCAATCTTAGCACTGACATCAGTGAAGTAACGCTTCATTCTCAAGGATTACTCATGGCCGCAGTTAAAGCTGTGTGTGCCTTTGACTGAGTCAGCAACAACACAGAACATCATTGCACATGAAGAGCCCCTCAGCTCACGATGTCTGTCCTGTGCCAAGTAAAACTAAATCTCCTCTGCCTGTGTGTCAATATCTCCCGGGTTCCTATATATTCATGTGCCCATCTGAAAGCTCTTAATCACAGTATCGGAAATACTTCCACCAGCGCGTACCGGGCACCGTCTCATCTCAACGTAAAGAAATAATCTCGCACGCACACCTTTGAAATTACCCTCTCTCTCAGCTTAATGCTGTGACTTCTGGCAACGGACATTTTCCTAATGCAGAATGTCTACTCGACTGAGGTCTCCAATATTTTATTAAATTCCGTGAAGCCTGCTAACAACCAGGAGAACAGTCCCTGCCGGTTTAACTGAAACCCTCTCGTCCAGACAATATCCAGGCGAAATATTTGCAGCATGTTCAGATAAATCACATCCTTCCTACGGTGTGGCGACTGGAAATGCACACGGTGATCCAAGTGCGACCGAATTAATAATTTCGACAATTATAACACGATATTCCAGCACCGCTGACGCCTCTGTGATGACGACAAGCATGCTGCGCACTTCCTTCTCCATCCGGTCTGCATGGCCCAGAACAGAGGCACGTCCATTCACAAGAGAGATGACCAGGAATTTCTTCAGGCTGAGGGTTGTGAATCTGTGGTATTCATTGCCTCCTGCTTCTACAGGATCGTATATTTTTCGGCTTTTTTGAAATCATGAGATATACGGGCATGGAATCAGTATTTGTTTGGAAATTTGCTAGTCAATGCTGTCGCCAGGGGCTTTAGCAGCACCGGACTGACAAGACAGCCACTAAACCGTCCCCTCCAAGGAAGGCAGATTGCTCATTTTACCCACATTGAACTCAGTCCGTGATACTGGCAATGTTATATTGATCAGCAAACTGAAGGAGATAGTGTTTATTAAAAAGAAATGACGGTGTATAATGATAAAATGTATGTTTAACGATTCAAGCATTGCAAAACAGAGCTGCAGGAACCCTCTCCACGGAATATGTTTCGAAGCAGCATTAAATGAATGTCCTTCTAATTCCCTTTGAAGAGCTAAATATAAACGACAATGACTCAATAAGTAGTTACACTGCGTGTTTGTTCAATCAGACGAATGGGAGCACTAAGTGATTTAAGCGCGGATCCGACTGGTGTATAAAAACTCTTTTAATCAGAGCATGCAGGCATTTGGGACATTTTGTGCAACGGATCGCTGCTTCACGAAGAAAATGGGATACTCCGCAATTTACAACTTCATCAGAATTTGCTACCCGGTGGTTGCTGCACTCGGAATTCCGGGTAATGTTATGTGTTTGTGTTACTCTCGGGGTATCGTAGACTAAATGAATCTCGATTCATTTGCGGTCCAGTGCATTGGACGGTGAAAAGAAACCTTCAGTATAATTTATATTCTAATTGTAATTCTCGTTAATTAATATGTTTAATCTCACACTTATATATTATTTGAGTGTTTGATACAGTTTTATACTATCGTGGACACAACTGTATGCCAGAACTGTTTAAGTGTGCTTACAAAACGCCCAGACCGAGACTACCGCACCCACAATGCCGGCGAAACTCAGTCCAACAAGCAGCATTTATGTAGAGGAAGAAATGTTCGAGGAAACCCTTCAGCAGGACTTCATCAGAGCAGTTTACAAAGATATCACTTCGCGTAACATCCTGATAGCGACAGTACTGACTTACCAGATCCGGTCAACGCTGAGCCTGCCCTGTGACGTAATATCTTCCTCTGACGTCCGGCTTTCCCGGCACGATTCCTCTCATAAAATCCTCAAAGTTGACTGTAGGGACGAGGAGAGTTGATACCCTTCAGTTATTAAATCCCAAAGTATTATCAGCTGTTCCCGCATCTCCCCGTGTTAAATTACTTCTTCCTTCCCTGTCATCATAAGCTGAGAGAATTGAAAAAAAATATCGTCGTTTTATGTTCCACATGGTTTAGGTTTAAAATTCAAATTAATACATAACCTCTGTAGTATTATTCAGTGAAATAATTAAATGGTAGAAAGGTCCCGCGCCCTTTTCTATTTGTTCTGAAATTACATTAAATGTGGCCAACCCTCCGAGGTACCTCGATCCTGAATGTTTCAGTGGAGTTACCTTGGTATCTGTCATTGATGTTCAATCAGCGAACGTGACTCTTTCTCATGGGTCCTCCCCGATAGCGGAGAAAACGCAGCCATGCAGATGAAATATGATTTTTCAGAGTAGTCTGTCGGACAATTATTTATCTGTTTCTCCAAAGAAGAATAGGATTCTCCTCAAACCAGCGGCTGCGGCCATTACTCCATTACCTTGCCTTTCCAGCGCGACTGTCTGCTGAAGTGAGGAGTATCATGTGTGTCCTGTTGTATTAACCTCCCGTTCAGTGGCTTCCCCGTTTCTCATTTTCTTTTTAACGATCCCACCAATTATTATTGGATGTGCCGAATTTAATTTTCGGGGATTGCTTTCAAAATCATTTTGATTTTTATGAGCATGCGCATTGCCGACGATTAATTCACTGATCACAACTGTCTCGGCAAAGCTCTGTTTAGCTCACCCGTGGTGCCCATTCGCAAGCTTGGCATCTCTCTTGTCGTGGGCATCTAGTATTCAGGACACATCGCTGGTACGTCCCTTGTTCTGACAGAGAGCGTAGCGTGTGAATCTGGATTTAAAATGCATTCATGATCTTTATTCGATGTAATTATGAAAAAAAAACATTTTAAATAGAAGCCAATTAAATAATCGCTTTTAAAGAATTGTAATTGCGACATACCGTCTGAAATTAAAATCAATCTGTCCACTATCCGTGCTGCTCTCCGCAAGCTTTCCTATTAGGGACAGCTCTTGAAAACCTCGCCTTCCCTGACTGGGATACGGCCCGTTACTAACTACATAACAGAGCCGCCTCAGGTTTAACTGCTGGATGTGAAACTGGCGAGATGTAAATCGTGTATTAAGTGGAATGATACCCTGACAAGAAACTATGGCCCGTTCGACTATTACTCACAGTAGGCAAATAAAGTCACACGAATCATTCTGCGGTTAACGATAGTATGTTTTAATAATTTTTTTCAGTCAATTTAACGGCGATTGTGATCCTGTCCCGCGGGAAGTGCGGTCTGTCCAAATGCATCACTCTCTACCTTGTGGCCATGGCGGTGGCCGATCTGATGGTGGTTATCATTGTTATTATACTACAGAGGATAAATTATATCTATTTATTTGCTAATTTCTTGTTCGTAACTCCGACGTGTTCTCTGCTACTGATCCTGGGTTTCGCAAGCTTGGACTGTTCTGTTTGGTTGACGGTAGCTTTCACTTTTGATCGGTGCGTCGCCATTTGCTGTGAGAAGCTGCGGAACCGATATTGCACCGAGAGAACAGCGGCTGTGGTGGTAGCAACAGTGAGTGCGGCGTGTTGTGCCCCGGCCATTCCATATTACTTCGCAATGGATCGATGGCATTGTGTTGCTACAGCTGATTACTCCACATCAGCCTTCTGGAGAGCCTACGAGGTATTTGACATCATCTTATCACCGTTACTACCAATATGTTTAATTGTGCTCTTTAATGTTTCAACCGTCAAACGTATCATAGCGACAAACAGAGTTCGCCAGGTACTTCGAAAAAGCAGTGAGAATTGTAATGATCCGGAGATAGCAAACCGGAGAAAGTCAATGATACTGTTGTTCGCACTTTCAGCCAATTTCATATTATTTTGGATGCCCTATGCTGTGCATTCTGTGAACTGGCAATCCGTAAACTATTTCTACACAGATAGATATTTCAGCTCACCGTCATACATCCTGCAGGTATGTGGGTCGATGTTGTCTTCTCTCAGTTGCTGCACCAACACGTGTATCTATGGCCTGACGCAAAGAAAATTCAGGGAGGAACTGAAGAATGGCGTAAAGTATCTGCTTGTAGCAACGGGAAAGATTTGCAAATAAAATGCAAACACGATTATTCCTTCTTGCAACTTCAAAATGATTAATTAGAATAGTATTTCATTTCAGATTCAGGCGAACGTGTTTTGGTATCTCACTGTTCAAAAGATTTGCGGAAATTAGGCAACAGGGTTTAAATTATTATTATCATCAAGGAAGTTAATTCACTCGGATATCATGAAATTTCAGTCCATTATATTTGATTGCACCGTATTTAAGCATATGAACGGGAATTAATCTCACCCATTTGGAAGAGTATTTAATTTGAGCGCTTCTAAAGTCACAGCACTACATCCTTTCTTTTATATTCTAGTGCTCCTGAAATGAAGGTTAACATCCCGTTTGCCTACTTCAGCACAGGCATATTAACCCTGACGAAATCATGCACACGGGCTGCCAGGTGCCTTTGCGACTCGGTAGTTTTGTAATTTCTCTCTATTTAGAAGATCATCAACCTTTCCATTTCTTCTAAGAAAGTGCATGACCATAAACTTCCCGATATGTATTCCGCCTGTCATTTCTTTGCCAGATCTCCTAATCTGTCTGTCCTTCTTCAGCCTGTCTACCTCCTCAAAACTACCTGCCCCTCCATGTATCTTCAGATCGTCTGCAACCGTTGCAACAAAACCATCAATTCCATCATCCAGATCATTGATATGCAACGTAAGAAGAATTGAACCCGCCGCAGACCCCTATGAGCATAATTGGACACTTGCAGCTAACCAGAACTGGCTTCCTGTATTCTCCAGCTTTGCCTCCTGCCAGTTAGCCGATGTGTTATCCATGCTCGAGTCTTTTCTGCATTACCGCGATCGCATGGCTTGTTAAGAGGCCACACGCGTGACACTTTGCCGCAGACATTCTGAGCATCAAGGGCACATTCACCGACTCACCTCGGTCTGTGCTGCTTCTCATTTCTGCAGCGAATTCCAAAAGGTTTTCAGGCAAGATTTTCCCTTGAGAAAACTCTGCTGCCTACGGCCTATTTTATCATGTGCCTTCAAGTGATCAGAGACCTCACCCTGCATCATCGTCCCCAGCAGCTTTCCACACACTGAGGGCAGACTAACTAGCCTATGTTTCATTTCTCCTGCCCCTGTCCCTTCCTGAAGAGTGGAATGACATTTGTAATTTTCCTGTCTTCCGGAGACATTGCAGTCTCCAGAGATCCTGAAAAGAACATTATTAATGCTTCCGCGATCTCTTCAGCCGCCTCTTTCATTCCCCTGGTTTGTGCACCATCTGGTCCCGGTGGCTTTCCTGCCTTCCGCAGATCTCTTTTGTTGTCTATACCGAAGGAGGGAACACAAGACTAATTAATCAACCCCCGTGAATACTGACCACATTATGAACCGGAAGCCAATGCGACTGGGCGATCTGATATCCGGGTACAGGAGAACTCACAGGATCACTCCGAAGTTTGCTGGTTAACTGGTACCGACGCTATGTAGACAGAAACTTCTTCCTCCGTCAACAGAGATGTTCCGAGATTCCTTTTCGCTTCGTCTACTCCTCGTGTCAGTCACTGGCTGGAGGAGACTCACTCATTGTGCTCTCAGTTTCTGGTAGTGAGAACAATATTCACCAACATGATTTATTGACTGAGTAATTGATCCAGAGAACGATTTGTCAGTCACGGACCTGCGGAGAGTGTTGTTGATTGTAAATCCTTCCGGACCATTCTTCAATGAATCGGGTTACCCTTCTGCTACCATTGTTGTTGCCCTTACTCGCATCTTCTCCATGTCTCCGCCACCCGTCCCGAACACATCTTCGCGCCTGCCTAACAGGGATACAGTTTACCAAGTACTTACCTGCCACTCCATGAGCTTCCGCATCCAGCACGTCATTCTCCATCACTTCCGCCTATTCTCCCACCAATCGTATCTTTACTTGCCCTCTCCCGTACCACTCTTCGTTTTCTAGTGGGACCACTCTCTCTGTGATTCCTTCGGCTTTTCTTCCCGACCCACCGATTTCCCTTCTGGCACGTATACCAGCAGTGCTACCCCTGCCCATTCAGGCCCCCAAACAATATTCCCAGGTGAGGGAACACGTCACCTCGCCCAATCTATCGGTGCCATCTATTCTATTAGGTAGTTCCATTGCAGGCATCTCTGCATCGGTGAGACTGACATAGTTTGGGGGACCGCTTTGAGCAACTCCTTTGCTCCTTTCATAATATACAGGATTTCGCAGTGGTCGAGCATTTGAGTTTTATGACCTATTCCCATTCCGACATGTTGTTTCACCCCCTCCACTCATGCCGCGATGAGTAAAAGTTCTGATTGGACACCTCATATTCCGACCGGTTAGTGACCAACCAGTAGGAATAAACACTGATTCCGTTAATCCAGTGATTTTTAAAATCCTCTTCCCTCTCTGTTTTATTTTTATCGTTCCCCGTCTGGATTCCCTCTTGCCTCATCTCTTCACGTCACCTACGTTTCGCCTCTCTCGTCTCTCCGAACTCCTCTTTCTCCACTCCCCTTTCCCATTCTTCAACCCTTTGCCTTTTGCGCCTATTATCTCCCAGCTTCTCATTTCATTCCACTCTCCAATTATCCCACCTTTACCCTGAACTGTCTCATCTTTTAACTGCTAGCTTGGACTCATTCCACCCACCTTCTTCCTACGGTGTCTTCTCCCTTATTTCCCGTCCTGCTGAAGGGTCTCGAGTCGAGACGTCGCCGCTTTATTCTTCTGCATGGATGCCGGCTGACCTGCTGAGTTCATTCAGCATTTTTTATATTTCTCTGATCTATGTGCCAGAAATTTCCATCTTCGCCCGTCATCCATCTGCCAATTAGCCTTTTTTTTGTATTTATGAGACCAAATGGCCAGAAGACAAACGAGCAGAGTTATACCATTCAGCCCATCATGACTGCTATCCTATGCAATCATAGCTGATCCAATTTTTCCACTCTGCAGCCACACTCCTTCCCTCTGATCCCTCTTCCTCCCCTCACCTCGCTCTTTCTGAACGTCACAACACCTCTCCCTCCAGAGACCTTCCACACTTTACCCTCCTCTGAACCCAGCCCCAACCCTTGCCGTGTCTTCACCATCCCCCGTCCCCATCCCCGTTTCACTCTGCCTCCACTTCCAGCTGCCTATCACCCCTCTCATGATTTGACCTTCTTCTACTACCCGTTGTGCTTTCCCCTTACATTCCTCTTCACCTTTCCTGCCTATCCCCTCCCTGCTTCCCCTCCCCCACCCCTTGATCTTTCCTCTTACTGTTTTTTCTCCTGGCACCTACCACACTTCTCCTCCCCACCCTCCCCACGCCTTCTTTATAGGGCCGCTGCCCCTTCCCTCTTCAGTCCTGATGAAGAGTCTCGGCCCGAAACGTAGACTGCTCGTTTCCACGGATGCTGCCCGACCTGCTGATTTCATCCAGCGTGTTGTTCGTGTGCATTTGCCTTCCTCACCGACGACGCAACCTGCAAGTTAACCTTCAGGATGTTTTGCACAAGGACATTCAAGACTCGTTGCAGATTCCTGTATTCTCAGATTCCTGTATTTTCTTTCCATGTCGAAAACTGTCTACTCATTTATTTGTTCCACTAACGTGCATAACCATGTATTTACCAGCATTACATTTAATTAACCACTTACCTGTAAAGTACACAATAACATCCACTTAACAATTGACTCAAACATCTCCCCAAACATTGCGTTCAGGCTGACTGGCCTATAATTTTCTTTCTGGTGCCCCTGTCCTTCCCTAGAGTGGAAAGACGTTTGCAATTTTACAGTCCTCCGGAAACACGCTGGACCCCAATGTTTCCTGAATGACCTATACTAATGCCTCCACAATCTCCAGGGTGCAGATCATCTGATCCGGATGACAAATGAACTTTTAGGTCTTTCAGCGTTTTGAGCACCTTCTCCTTTGTAATAGTAACTGCACTCACTTCTATTACCTAACCCCCTTCAACCTGTCTTCCGCAGTGAGGACTGATGTAAAATACTCATTTAGTTCATCTACCATCTCGTTGTTCCACTTTATTCTGTCTCAGACCTCATTATCTGGCAGTCTTATATCCATTCTTATCTCTCTTTTATTTTTTAATATGTAGTTTTCTAACCAACTTGATAGTGTTTGCCAACTTGCTTTTGACAAATTTTGCCATTTGGTTATTTATTATTCTTTTCGAATTCATCTGTCTTGCATCTTCCTCGTTTTTCCCGGAAACCTCTGCAATTTCAGTTCTGCTATCATCCCTGCCTGTTCCGCCCGCCTTCCAATTTACTTTTGACATCTCATCTCTCATAGGACTGTAATTTCCTTTACATCACTGAAGTACTGTGACGTCAGACTTGTGCGATCACCTTCTATTCAGAAGTCAGCCCGAGTCCACAGCACTTTAGTGAACTTTTGAAAGTACCTGATTCTACGAAGTTCTTTAAGTTCAAAATGAGGCGGAGAAACCCTCGTGGTTCACCCTGTAGCAGGGAAGGGTATAGTTAGGCAGTGCATTAATGATAAGGGACTTGATATTTAGCGGTACAAACAGGAGACACTGTGGCCACAAAAGAGACGCAGGATCCTGCCTTGCCTCCCGGGTGCGAGGGTCCAGATGTACTCGAGCGGCTACAAGATGTTCCGAAGGGGAAGAGTGAACAGCCAGAGGTCGTGGTGCATATTCCACCAATGTTGACCAATCTGCCAACACAGATGCCTTGTGCAGGAAGGCACAGAGTCGACTGTACTTCCTTAGAAGGTTGGCGCCATTCAATGTCTGTAGTGAGATGCTGAAGATGTTCTATAGGTCAGTTGTGGAGAGCGCCCTCTTCTTTGTGGTGGCGTGTTGGGGAGGAAGCATTAAGAAGAGGGACGCCTCACGTCTTAATAAGCTGGTAAGGAAGGCGGGCTCTGTCGTGGGCAAAGTACTGGAGAGTTTAACATCGGTAGCTGAGCGAAGGGCGCTGAGTAGGCTACGGTCAATTATGGAAAACCCTGAACATCCTCTACATAGCACCATCCAGAGACAGAGAAGCAGTTTCAGCGACAGGTTACTATCGATGCAATGCTCCTCAGACAGGATGAAGAGGTCAATATTCCCCAATGCCATTAGGCTTTACAATTCAACCGCCAGGACTTAAGAACTTTTTAAAAGCTATTATTAATGCTTTTTGAGAGAGTGATTTAGATGCATATCATATTTTTACTGAGTTAAGTATTGTATGTAATTAGTTTTGCTACAACAAGTGTATGGGACATTGGAAAAAAATGTTGAATTTCCCCACGGGGATGAATAAAGTATCTATCTATCTATCTATCTATCTATCTATCTATCTATCTATCTATCTATCTATCTATCTATCTATCTATCTATCTATCTATAAATGGGGAAGGGGTTCTACAGACTGAGTATATAGAGTTTGGAAATAGGGTGAAGAGAAGGATATACAAGTTCATAATTTCTGGTTTTCTCCCAGTGCCATGGGCTAGTGTAGCTAGAAATGGGATGATAGCACAACTGAATAAGAAATTAGGAGATGGTAAAGGGGGCAGTGTTTTAATCTTCGATCAATGGAACATATTTCTGGGCAAGTGCGACCTGTAGAAGAGGGACGGTTTGCAGCTGATCTGGAGGGGCACTAATATGCTGGACGGGACGTTGGCTAATGCTACTCGGGAGGATTAAACTGGTATTGCAGGGGGCTGGGAATCGGAACACCAGGTCACTTAGTGAAGGACTGGACACAAAGTTAGTTATCGGTGAACGTACGGACAGGCAAAATCAAATAAATAGCTATGATAAGATATATAGTTTGTGTAATACACTCCTGGGCAAGGTGTGTAGCTCAATGCAGGGAATATTATGGGTAAAGGTGACGAACACAGAACATGGATCAGTGCATGGAGCTACAATGCTGTGGCCATTACAGAGACTTGGTTGATAGATGGGCAGGGATGCGTGAAGTTTTTCAAAAGCTGGAGAAGGAAGTAAAAGAGGTGTGAGTTGCACTACGAATCAGGGAGGATATCACAGCCGCACTCAGGGAAGACATAGTGGAGCGTTCAGACACTGAGTCCATTAGAGTAGAACTCAGGAACGGAAAGGTTGCAATCTAGCTAATGGGATTGTACTACTGCCTGCTGTTGGATAATGAGTCTATTCAGATGTCCTCTCAGTGGGTGAGCTGTAAGGTGACGGAGACCACAACTCCCTCACTTCCAAGATAGCTGCATATAAGGATAGGATATCTGTAAACTGAAAAACGGCAAATTACGGGGGTATTACGCAGAAACTAAGAACAGTTAATTGGAAATAACTTCTCTTCTGGCAAATCCACATCGGACATGTGTAGTTTCTATATAATTCTGGAGAAGGATAGGTCTGGACCCATGGTTGAAATGTTTGATTGGAGAAAAGCTAACTTTGAGGAGATGCGAAAGGATTTAGAAGGAGTGGATTGGGACAATTCGTTTTATGGGAAGGATTTAATAGAGAAATGGAGGTCATTTAAAGGTGAAATTTAAAGGTACTGAATCTTTATATTCCTGTTAGGTTGAAAGGAAAGGTTTAAAGTTTGAGAGAGCCGTAGTTTTCAAGGGATATTGGAAAATTAGTTCGGAAAAAGAAGAGATCTACAATAAATAGAGGCAGCATGGAGTAAATGAGGTGCTCGAGGAATATAAAGAATGTAAAAAAGAATCAAGAAAGAAATTAGAAAAGCTAAAAGAGAATATGATGTTGTTTTGGCAAATAAAGTGAAAATAAATCCATAGGATTTCTACAGTTACATAAATAGCAAAAGGATAGTGAGGGATAAAATTGGTCCCTTAGTGAATCAGAGTGGACAGCTATGTGTAGAGCCAAAAGAGATGGGGGAAATTTTGAAAGATTTCTTTTCTTCGGTATTCACTAAAGACAAAGATATTGAATTGTGTAAGGTAAGGGAAACAAGTAGTGTAGTTATGGAAAATATGGTGATTAAAGAAGAGGAAATACTGTCACTTTTATAGAATATAAAAGTGGATAAGTCTCCGGAACCTGACAGGATATTCCCTATGACCTTGAGAGAAGTTAGTGTAGAAATATTTCACAGGGGCTCTGACTGAAATATCTCAAATCCCATTAGAAACAGGAATGTACCATTTGTGCTGAATTCAAATGGTGTGTTGGAAATATATTATAAATAGGAGGGAATCTATTGACTCCAGTGAAGTTTACTGCTTCGGTATTTCATCGGTTTCGTTATCAGGGCCCCCATAAACCCTCGGGACTCCCCTTCTCACTGTTTTCAGTCGGTGGCCCCCTTCAATTGTGCCAGGGCCCCCAAGGGAGCCATATGGATCCCGTTGAGAATAGATGATGTACACCATTTATAGGTGCCTTTGAGCTAGATAATCGCGATAAGCTGACTGCAGAGAACTCTCATTGGATAATTCTCAAATTGAATTGTACGCAGAGAGTAGGAATTTCAAATATGGGTGTCTTGGGAATGACCAGGACACACAATAACGTTACCACTGTGGTCAGTGTGAAGGCTCCAGAGGCAACATTATCATCATGGTGAATAGTAATGACTTCGGCAGCTTGGCCTGCAGTGATATCATCATCTCAGCTCAGTGAGCTGAGATCCAGAGAAGCAATGACGGCATCAGAGTGGTCAATCACGTGCTTTGAAAGTACAGACCATTTTGCATATTGAATACAAGAGCCCGTAACCGTTCTGACGTTCCCGCTTCACACACAATGTGTCTGTTCGTGTCCGCTGTCTTGCAGTTCCAATCCAGGAAGAGGTTCTCCAGGAGGTCAGAGAGAAGAGTCTGAATGTGACTAATGGAGAATTTGGGCGGATTCATCAAGTCTGTGTTTCACATCCTTCCCCATCTACAGAGAAATCTTCTTTGGAATGTTTACTCCTATCAGAGCAACAAATATAATTATTACAAAACCTTTAATAATAATGTGTCCTATATGAATTTTATACCAACATGTGGTGTATCCCGTATTTCTGCATGTGCTGAACTACAACGGGTTAAGAACATCTATTTCTGACTGTAATTAATCAGATTTGTGATGCGCAATAATTCTCTTTGTTGTGCACAGCCTGCTCGGAACAACATCAACCTGAACGTTTATTTGCAGCACTATTCACAATATTGTTGAGTGTTTAACTACGTTATACGTATGTTTACCTCCATGCGGGATGTTTTAACAATTATATTTATTTATTCTGTTCCTGGCAGTTTGCGAGATCAGAAAAAGAAGCAGCTGTGTAAAGCTGTAAGTGACGGAGACTCGATATTTTTATGTTCCCCAGTGTGTTTCATTATCTGCATCATTGAACCCAAGCTGCACCTCTTTTCATATTGTAGGTTCTTTTTCCACTACTCCACGGACAATGTCCGGAATTATTTCTGTGTAGGTAGACCTAATAGAATAGACGAAAGGCGCTCCCTCCCACCACTAGTCTACAGGTTACACCTGAGCATGCTGTAGCCCCTGCTTACTGATGTACACTGGATATGGTGGAAAAACTTGTAGCAGAGTCACAGACCGACAGTGTTGCCTGTCTATGCCCGGGTTCGGGTCGCCTTATCTGCCCTGTAGAGGAACTTGCAGCGGGAGGTGCATGTGGGCACCGACAACACAGGTAGAACGAGGAAAGAGGATCTTTGCATTACCACCTGAGCGACATTCAATAGGGTCCGGGAGATTAGAGAGTTAAATACGAGTTGATGAAGGCTATTATAGATGACATGGAGACACTGATCATTTGGGGAAGAGGGACACAGAGTGGCAAATGGATTACAATACAGATATGCACTTTCTGATGAGGCTGATGAGAGCTGGACTGTGCACATCTCTACTCACATCATTCTACAGGGACACAGTCGGGTACACCAAGCCTCAGTGTGTCCCACAGCATGTACTGCTGCAGCCTGAAATGTGGTAGTAGGAGACAGGGGGGAAAGGGCTAGTTTGATGTTTCGCGGGATATTAACACAGAACACTTTAAAAGCGGCATGCAAAATTATGAAGGGTTTAGATAGGGTGAATGAATGCATTGTATTGTGAGAAACGTGTTTGATCTTACATCTATTGCAGGGAGATGGTTGCAGGCTGTCCGGGAGAGGGACCTTAGTGTTCGAACTTATTCAGTGTTCCAGCACTGTCCGAAGCCCGGATGCAAATGGAGTAGAGTTGGACATCCTAACTTCAGCAATCCAATCCCACAAAAACCCGGAGCCACAGAAGCTCCAAAGTCTTCATCTCTGAGAAAGGATGTATCCAGCACGAAGACTGGCTGCACCTGGGGACAGCGTGAAAGACTGGCACAGCACAGAGAACTCGGGGCAGTGGTCTGTGCCCCAATGGGCATGATGTGCGAAACTGACCACCGTCTGACTGAGAGACATAGAGCAACAGATTCCTGTTTAATCTCTGCCCTCTCACAATCCGGTGCCCTGTAGTAGCGGATTCCACATCCCTGTTTCTCTATGTAGTGTCTCTATGCATCCACACTATCTGCGAACGTCCTTGTTTCATACACCTCTATAATATTGACGCTCATTCTCCCACATTCGAAGGAAAGCAATCCTAAACTGCTCATAACTCATTCATTTGTGACCCAGCAATGACCTTGTAAACTTCCCCTTCCTTATTTCCAGCTTAATGACATCTTTCCTGAGACAGTGTGCCCAAAACTAAACACGATATTTCAATGTAGACTCACATCTTATACAACTGCAACATAACACCCCGACCACTATCCTCTGTGCATTGACTGATGAAGGCCAGTGTCCAAATGTTTCATCATCAACTTCCCAGTCTTTGACCCAATTGGAGACCCTGTCAGCTCATTGAGTGAAAGGCAACTTACGTTTGATTAACATGAAGTGAGTTTGTCTAGATGCTAGAAAGGAACCTATAGATGTGGTTGGGTTTTCAGAATGCATCTAACAAGGTGCCACTTGAAAGGTTGGTGCACAACACCAGAAATCACAAGACGAGTTCACAAGAATAGAAGGCAGTTTTTTAAATAGAGGACAGAAACTCAGTTAACAGGTTTGTTTCAGGATTGGAGGATGTAACCACTGGAATATCCTTGGATCAAATCCACCCTCAATTACATACTATCAATATTAACATTTTGGTGGAGTGGGCGGAAGTTGGATTGGTAAAGGGTTTTCAAAGGGAGCAGGGGTAAGTTGAGGGCCATTAAATATTCACAATCGATATTAATTAGCCGGCCGAGGGGGCAGAGTGTGAGGTGTCCATGGTTGTCTGTCAATGACATAGGATGTGGTGGGGGTAATGTTGTCATCGGACATTTGGTCTCTGCCACAGGACATAGAGACGCTGGGTAAAAGAGAGAATACTTGGAAAATGGAGCTTAATGTGGTAAACAGCGATGGGGTGTTCAGTGATGGAAGTAATCAAAACGCGGACTATTATTTATACGGAGAGAAACAGCACATGATTCAAGTACAGAAGGGTCCAGGTGTTCTCTTGTACAAGTTACACGCAAACAGCAGACAGGTGCATAGAACGGTTGATGGACATTTATCTCTGTGTGATTGGTGCAGAGAGACGGAGAAGTGTTGTTACAGTGTCAGCCAAGTACACAGCGATGGAGTTTGGGAAGGTGAAGCAGGCCAGGACATACACAATGTCAGGTGTGAACAGAGAGACCTTGGGATACAGGTACATAGTTCCCGAAACGTCATAGCACAGATTGTCATGGTTGTGAAGTAGGTGAACAGCATGCCTCCCTTTGGCAGCAGAGGAGTTGCATTACAGTTGCACAAAATATTAATTAAATCACAGCTGCAGTAACCTGTGCAATTCTGGTCAGTACAATAAGGAAGAAGTGATTAAGCTGGAAAGGTGAAGAAAAGATTCACGGAAATGTTGCCTGGACTGGGGTCTTGTGTTACAGGTAAAGATCAGACACTCTGGGGCTGCTTTCGCTGGAGTGAAGGAGGCTGAGGGGGGACCTGACCGAAGTTTATAAAACTATGCAGTTGTAGATAAGGGAAACAGTCAGAATCATTTTCCCAGGGTGAAAATGTCAAATTCAAGAAGGCTGCCTTTACAGTGACAGGGTGATCATTTAAAGATGGAGAACATGGCAAGTGGTAGATCAGTTTTATTTACAGAGTGGTGGGGCCCGGTATGAGCTGCCATGGGGAGTGTTGAAAGCAGATATGATAGTGACATTGAAGGGAGAGAAGAGATTCCGTTTAATGTGGCATTGTGTTCAGCACAGACATGGTGGGAAGAAGGATGTGCTCCTGTACCGCACTGTTCAGTGTTCTGAGTGAGCCTCAGTGACAGAAAAATATTTAACACGGGGCACCGACAGTGGTATCTGTGGCAGCTTGTCGGATCCTCAAGAGTGCTAGAGAACAGACAGACCAAGGATTACAAGTACACAGTGCTCTGGAAGTGTAGGTAGGGTGGTGAAGAAGGCATTCATCAGTTAGAGTTTGGAGTACAGGAGATGGGACTTCATGTTGTGACAGTACAGGTCATTGGTGAGACCACAATGTATTGTGGGCAGTTCTGGTGGCTCATTTATAGGATGAAGATCACTAAGCTGAGGAAGGGCAGAATGTTTTGAAAGGGGAAAGATCAAAAGGACACTCGGACAACCTCTTCCACACAGACAGTGGTGGGTGTATGGTACGAGCTGCCAGAAGAAGCTGCAGAAGAGACACGATCACAATGTTTAGCAGACATTCGGACAGGTGAATGGATCGGAGAGGTTGAGAGGGAAATGGGCTAAACACAGGTTAAATGGAACTCTGGGATACGCACCGTGGTCAGTATAGCCGCGTTTTTGTCCTGTGTATTTCTATAGCTGAGTGGAAGATGGACAGCACTAGAGATTCCTCACTCCAGGTGTAGATGGTTCACATGTGACTAGGGGAGAATGTAAAAGATGGGAAGAGGAATGTGCAAAAAAGTTTCTCCCCACATGTCCTTTACATCATTCTCCTCTCACCACAGACCAACTCCATCTAGTTTTAGATGGACTTTGTTGTGAAAAAGACTGCAGCCATTCACTTTATCAGCCATGTCCCTCAGAGTTTATACACTTCAATACGCTCAACACTCAGCTTTCTACATTCCGGGAGCACAGACCGAGGCTTTCCAGTCTTTCCTTGTAACTCAGTCCCAGTCGCTCCTTGTGAATCTTTACTGCACCCTCTCCAGCTGAATCACATCCTTTCTGTTGCTGAGCAACAATCCAACTACAGTCTCAACAAAATATTGTATAGTTGTGACAATAGATCCTAACTCTTTTATTCAGTGCCCCGGTCTCTGCTTTTCTCAGTTCTTGCCTAACATAGTTCTCGTTAGCTTGCAATACACACAAAATGCTGGAGGATCTTAGCCTCTATGGAAAATAGTAAACTGTCAACGTATCTGACTGAGGCCCTTTAACAAGACTGGGAAAAAACAGACGCGAGATCAGGATAAGAAGCTGGTGGAAGGTGGGGATGAAGTACAAGGTGGTAGGTGACCATTAACTTGCTCTTAGTTAAGCAAATTCCCTCAATATTGTGTCCTTCTTTGAGGATGACTGTATCAAAATGTTCTCCTACTGAAATTCACCAATTGCAAGGGTCATGCCCCAGTGCAATGTCTCTTAATGGGCCCTAAAGCATCTGCCGTTACCACCATCCCTAGCAGTAAACTCCACACATATTCTGTGTTTAAAAGTTGACCTCACACTTCCCCACCCCATCTCCCCTACACTTTTCTCTAATCACCTTAGAATTATGCGTCCTTGTTTTAGCGACTTCCATTTTGGGAATCATTCTTTCGGCTTTCCACTCATTTGATGCTTCCTATCATTTAGTATACCCCCATCAAGTCACCTCTCATCCTGCTTCCTGCCAAAGAGAAAAGCCCTATTTTACTCCACCTGTCCTCATAAGATATTTTCTGTGAATTTCAACGTTCAAAGTAAATTTATTGCCAAAGTACAAATGTCATCATGTACATTTTGTTGCGGGGATGCACAGTAAATACAAATGTCTTGTGCGCGTGTGATCTTGTGTGTGCAAACACGAATGAATCAATGCAAAACTGTGCACATCAAAGACTGGCAAAACAGCAATGTAGAAAATACAACAAAGAGAATAAATTGTGTAAGTAAACAAAAAAGCAAAGCAAAATGATAATAAACATACAGTAACTATCAGGAAGATGAGACATGGAGTCCCAGAATGTGAGTGAATTGTTGCGCTGTGTGACATTATCGCCTCTGCTTCCAAAGCCTGATCGCTGAGGGGTGATTGCATTTCCTGAACCCAGTGCTGTGGGACCTGAAGCTCCTGTAACTCTTTTTCGATGGCAGCACGGAGAAGAGAGCATCGCCTAAATGATGGAGTCCTTGATGATGGACGCTGCTTTCCTGTAACAGGTCTCCTTGTAGATGTGTTCAATGGTGAGGACGGCTTTATCTGTGATGGACTGGCTGCATCCACAACTTTTCAATTGTTATTGCATTCAATGGCACTGGCGTTTCTAAACCAGACCAGTCAGGCTATTCTCCACTATTGATCTGGAGAACATTATCCAAGTTTCAGATCACATGTTAAATATGCACAAACTGACATAGCAGAGATTGTAAATGCTGGGAAATATTTCCACGATACCAACAACCTCAGCTGCTTGGAGCCTCGACACTAAGACAATCTCAGCCAATGTTGGGGAAATTACAGTCACACACTACTCTGTTTCTTTTACTACTTTCCAGAACCTGCCTACATTTCTGTTCCTCTTTCTGCTGCTAGCGTTTCAAAAGTCTTTGGAAATTGAAGTATACATCATTCAAGGTTCTCCTTTGTCAACTCTCTGTTACATCTTGAGAGATGCCCAGTGGGATTGAGGGAATAGATAATGTACATGAATTGAAGTCCAATATCACGGTTGTACACTTCCCTGTCCTTGAAGTGCTGTGGTTGTTCTGGTGTTTAACGGTGGTGTACAGTGCTGGGTGTGTACAGGACCGTGTGCTGAATGCACAGTGCTGTGAGTTTTATTGTTCTGTGTCCTCGTATTGTCTAGATAAGGTCTAGATATTGTAAAGTTCTCCGTCCCTGTAGTCAAATGTTGACTTTTCTTGAGCAGTCACATATGTAGGGCATGTTAATACCAGAGGTAGACCATTTCCTTCCCTTGCAGTATGGTCCAGATGTTGTTAAATTCTCTGTTCTTACAGTACAGTGCCATCAGTTTAAAAATCATATTTAACTGCATGTGGTCTGTGTCTCCCAAAGTACTAAATTCCCTAGAAGGACCTACCCATCAAAGTGGTTTGAGAAACCCTCCTCTTTAGTATCAACACGTCAGAGAATATCACCATACCACCTTTCTCATCACGCTTTTCTCCCTCTCCTTTTCCTTAGTGAACACCAGCATTCAATTTTTACCGCCAATGCTAACTTTGGTTCCAGGCAGAAACTCCCACCTTTATCCTAGGGTGGTCCTGTCCTCTTCCCACTATACTGTTGTTTCCTGTGTATGCATTAGATGCCTTGGGATTCTCACTGATCTTCCTGAACCAGGACATCTCCTGGTAACTCTTCACTCTCCTGATTCTGTGTGACTTGCTTCTTGCTTCCTGTATGTTCCTCTAAGACCCTGTCCAATTTTATTGTCCTTACATATGACTCCTCTTACATTTTTAAACAAATGCATTATTTCTCATCACCCTAAGATTCTGACCATTCCCGTCCTTCTCTACCCTCTTCGCATGACGCGGATCTACTAAATTCTGACCGGCAGGATTGTACGTGACTCTGACATGTCAAACGTCAGCTAACATCAGCTCCATCCAGTAACAATCAGTAACATCAGCTCCCAGAAAATATCATCGACCTGTAGGTTCTAACATATTCTGAGCAAAAACCACCTGAAACCCTCCAGAATTAAGATCCATAAACCTTTCACAATTAAATTCCAATCATCTTGCCAGGTTAATTTCCAAACACCATAGCCAGCATGTCTCCATCCCTGATGGACTGTCTACATACTGTTTCTGGAAACCTTAACACAGCAAACAAACACGAGGAAATCTGCAGATGCTGGAAATTCAAGCAACACACACAAAATGCTGGTGGAACGCAGCAGGTCAGGCAGCATCTGTAGGGAGAAGCACTGTCGTCGTTTCGAGTCGAGACCCTTCGTCAGGACTAACTGAAAGAAAAAATAGTAAGAGATTTGAAAGTAAGAGTGGGAGGGGTAGATCCGAAATGATAGGAGAAGACCGGAGGGGGTGAGGTGAAGCTAAGAGCCGGAAAGGTGATTGGCAAAAGGGATACAGAGCTGGAGAACGGAAAGGATCATAGGACGGGAGGCCCAGGGAGAACGAAAGCGGGAGGGAGAACAGGGGAAGAGTGCTGTGCAGAGAGAGCAAAACAACACCAAACACCAAATAATAATCCCCATTCGCTCATTGTTACTTACTGACCTGTAGCTCTGGCTTCCAATACCCCCTCCACATGGCACACGATAAAAATTGTCAGTGTGGCTCCAGCAAAATTCCCTGTGAGAATATTACTTCCCCTCCACTATAACCAATCCCTGTTACACCAGTCCCACCTCTCCAGGACGAGAGCCCAAT
The DNA here is from genome assembly GCF_048418815.1 of Hemitrygon akajei. Lineage (NCBI taxonomy): Eukaryota > Metazoa > Chordata > Chondrichthyes > Myliobatiformes > Dasyatidae > Hemitrygon > Hemitrygon akajei. The sequence goes on from NW_027332010.1 coordinate 398,028, forward strand.
GATCTGTGTTCCTGATGCCCTCATTCTTGCACCAACTTGTTAGCCACACATTTAAGTGTACCAACTACCATATCTTATCTAGCAAGCATATGAAATCTTAAATAATCCTGAAACCACCACCCGAGAGTTCCTATTTCCTAACCATATAACCATATAACAATTATAGCACGGAAACAGGTCATTTCGGTCCTTGTAGTCCGTGCCGACGCTTACACTCATCTAGTCCCAGTGGCCCGCACTCTGCTCATTACCCTCCATTCATTTCCTGTCATTTTACTTTAAATGACAATACCGAACCTGCCTCTGCCACTTCTACTGGAAGCTCGTTCCACGCAGCTACCACTCTCTGTGTAAAGAAATCCCCCCTCATACTACCCTTAAACTTTTGCCCCTTGATTATCAAATCATGTCCTCTTGTTTGAATCACCCTTGCACTCAATGGAAAAAGCCTATCCACGTCAACTCGATTTATCCCCCTCATTATTTTAAATACCTCTATCAAGTCCCCCCTCAACATTCTACGCTCCAAAGAATAAAGACCTAACTTGTTCAACCTTTCTCTGTAACTTAGGTGCTGAAACCCAGGTAACATTCTAGTAAATCTCCTCTGTACTCTCTCTATTTTGTTGACATCTTTCCTATAATTCGTGACCAGTACTGTACACAATGCTCCAAATTCGACCTTACCAATGCCTTGTACAATTTTAACATTACATCCCAACCACTATACTCAATGGTCTGATTTCTAAAGGCCAGCATACCAAAAGGTTTCTTCACCACCCTATCGACATGGCATTGCACCCTCAGGGAACTATGCACCATTATTCCTAGATCACTCTGTTTTGCTGCATTTTTCAATGCTCTACCATTTAACATGTACGTCCTATTTTGATTAGTCCTACCAAAATGCAGCGCCTAACACTTATCAGCATTAAACTTCATCTGCCATCTTTCAGCCCACTCTTCTAACTGGCCTAAATCCCTCTGCAGGCTTTGAAAACCTACTCATTATCCACAACACGAGGAAATCTGCAGATGCTGGCCAAGGGTCTCGGCCCGAAACGTCGACAGCTTTCCTTATCCGCAACGACACTTATCTTAGTATCATCTACATACTTACTAATCCAAATTGCCACCTTAACATCCAGATCGTTAATGTATATGACTAACAACACTGGAAATAGTACAGAGACCTGAGGCACACCACTAGTCACCGGCCTCCAACCTGACAAACAGTTGTCCACCACTACTCACTGGCATCTCACATCCAGCCTCTGTTGAATGCATTTTCCAACTTCAATATTAATACCTAATGATTGAACCTTCCTAACAAACCTTCCGTGTGGAACCTTGTCAAAGACCTTACTGAAGTCCATATAAACAATATCCACTGCTTTACCCTCGTCAACCTTCCTAGTAACCTCTTTAAAAAAATTCAGTAAGGTTTGAGAAACATGTCCATCCACGCACAAATCCATCTTGACTGTTCCTAATCATACCTTGTCTATCCAGATAATTATATATACCGTCTCTAAGAATACTTCCCATTAATTTACCCACAAATGACGTCAAACTTACAGGCCTATAATTGCTAGGTTTACTCTTAGAACCCTCTTTAAACAATGGAACCACATGAGCAATACGCCAATCCTGCACTGTTCCCGTTTCTAATGACTTTTGAAATATTTCTGTCAGAGCCCCTGCTATTTTTACGCTAACTTCCCTCAGGTTCCTAGGGATATCCTTTCAGGACCCGGAGATTTATCCACTTTTATATTCATTAGAAGCGCCAGTACTTCCTCTTCTTTAATCCTCATAGTTTCCATAACTTCCCTACTTGTTTCCCTTACCTTACACAATTCAATATTCTTCTCCTTGGTGAATACGGAAGAAAATAAATTGTTCAAAATCTCCCCCATCTCCTTTGGCTCCACACATAGCTGTCCACTGTGATTCTCTAAGGGACCAATCTTATCCTTCACTATTCTTTTGCTATTAATATACCTGTAGAAGCCCTTTCGATTTATTTTCACCTTACTTGCCAAAGAAACCACATATCTTCTTTCAACCTTTCTAATTTCTTTCTAAAGATTCGTTTTATATTCTTTACATTCCTCGAGCACCTCATTTACCCCATGCTGGCCTATATTTATTGTAGATCTCTCTCTCTTTCCGAACCAAGTTTCCAATATCCCTTGAAAACTAAGGCTCTCTCAAAAGTTGAACCTTTCCTTTCAATCTAACAGGAACATAAAGATTTTGTACCCTCAAAATTTCACATTTAAATGAACTCCATTTCTCTATTACTTTCTTCCAATAAAACGAATGGTCCTAATCTAGTCCTTCTGAATCCTTTCGCATCTCCTCGAAATTAGCCTTTCTCCAATCAAAAATCTCAATCCTGGGTCCAGACATGTCCTTCTCCATAATTATATTGAAACTAATGGCATTGTGATCACTGGACACGATGTGCACCCTAACACATACCTCCGTCACCTGACCTTTCTCATTCCCTAACAGGGGTTCCAACACTGCATCTTCTTTAGTTACTACCTTTATGAACTGCTGCAAAAAAATATCCTGCACACATTTTACAAACTCCAAACCATCCATCCCTTTTACAATATGGGCTTCCCAGTCTATATGTGTAAAATTAAAATCTCCCCAATCACAACCTTCTGCTTACTACAAATATTAGATGGCCCCCATTAGATGGCCGATAATACACCCCTATAAGTGTTACTACACCTTTCCCAAATAGCCTCGCTAGACGATCCTTCTAATATATCCTGCCAAAACACCGCTGTAACATTTTCTCTGACAAGCAATGCAACACCTCCCTCTCTTGCCCCTCCGATTCTATCACTCCTGAAGCAACGAAATCCAGGACTCCTCCTGCAATCATGCTTCACTAATAGCTACATCATATTTCCGGATATCAGTCCATGTTCTAAGCTCATCTACTTTTCTTACAATGCTCCTAGCATTAAAATAAATGTATTTAAGAAATTCTCCACCTCTTACTCTCTGTTAATCTTTAACGGTGCAAACAACTTCACTATCTTCTTTTTCTTCCTTCTCCCCTGCATCTTCGGTCCGAGCGCTCCCCTTCTCTATCATTTGCCTATCCTCCCTCACACACTGTCTACAAGCTTTCTCTGTTCGTGAACTAACCTCCTCTCTCCTAGTCACTTCATTTAGATTCCCACTCGCCAACCATTCTAGTCTAGTTCTAGTAAAGGACGGGTTTTGACGGGAGCTGGAGTGGTTGACAGAGACGATAATATACTCCAAGATCAGGCAATTTTGTCGGAACCGGGGAGCATGGGAAACAGGTTCACCTCAAGCTTCAATTTAACAGGTCGGGACGTGAGGTGCAAATGGGATTTCTCTGGAAGGGTGAGGACAGCGATGCCGTCTGGATCAACTGTACACAGCTGTTTTGTAACTCTAAGGCAACATACATAAAATGGAAAAGATTATACAGCTGAAAGGACTCTGGTGAAGAGTCTCGGCAAAACATCGGGAGTTTATTATTTTCCATAAATGCTGCCTGGCCTGAGTTTTGAATGTTGGAAAGAGTTATTAGTCGCAGTTTCGTGGCGAGACCCTTCATCAGGGTCTGATTTTGTGTGTGTTGTTTTGTATTTCCAGCGAATGCAGATTATTTGTATCTCTGCTCATCACATTGTTTCCATTTATCCGCAGGTGGGAGGATAGAACAGGGAGCATGAAGGCAGCTGAATTCCAATACTTTACTGCATTTAATTCTAACTCATTTCCGATTCAGTGGGTATTTCACCGCATTCTTTAGTTCCTCTCGGAATTTTGCTCTGAGTCAGGACATAAATGCAGGTGTTGGTGCAGGAACTGAGAATCTGCAGCATTTCCGATGTGTTTCCTAAGATGTATCGGGGATCCGTGAGAGAATAAACAACAAAACTCTTTAAAATCCGTCTAAGGTTTAAAAATACCACCTGTGTTACCCACAACAATAGGAAACTACCGGTTACGCTGAAGAGCAAAACGATGGATTTGCGTCGATTCTCCATCTCCCGGTCCTCGTCATTCTCTCCACTCTTTTGTCCCCGGAGCCCCCTGCGGGATCGACTGGCCGCTAGAATCCGCCTGACAGTCACAATATTGAGCAGCAGCATCAGAAAGAAAGGGACACAAGGGGTTAAAATGAGGTGAAACATCTCAAATGCCGTCCATGAGGGTGAGTTTGTGAAGCTCGGTGTAGCAACACAACCCCAAGGAACACCATCAATTATTACAATGGGCTCGTATATAAAGCCGCAGGGGACACTCACCAAACAAGACAACACACTCACTGTCCCGATAACCATAGCCGCCGTTCTCTCGGTGCAATATTTTGTTTTCAGCTTCTCACAGCAAATAGCCACAAATCGATCGACGGTGAAAGCGACAGTCAGCCAGACTGAGGCCGCAGTGCTCGCAAACATCAACCACTTACCGAGACTGCAGACAGCAGTGATGGAAAGGAATGATCGGGGAAAATAAATGGCAGCAGTCCACCTCAGCAGCGGATCCGAGATAACGACCAGGAGATCGGCCGCTGCCATTCCCACCAGGTAGCGAGTGATGCATTTGGAGAGACCGCACTTTCCCCGGGACAGGATCACAATCGCCAACAAGTTCGCTGGAAGAGAGACAGGGATCAGCAAATTGAGAAAATACTTAGCAGAAGCCAATGCAGCAGTTTGAGGGGAACCTGTCAAATTTCCACTTCATTGTTACATTTAGCGGTGGGAGGGTCGAGACAGGGCGCAGAGCTGGCGGAAACAGAGAAGGAGTTTGCACAGCAACATAAAGTCAATATGATCTGAAGACTGAATAGTTTTAACATTACATCACAACTCCTATACTCAGTGCTCTGATTTATAAAGGCCAACATACCAAATGTTTTCTTCACCACCCTATCCACATGAGATTCCACCTTTAGGGAACTATCCACCATTATTCCTAGATCACTCTGTTCCACTGCATTCTTCAACGCCCTACCATTTACGCTGCATGTCCTATTTGGATTATTCCTACCAAAATGTAGCACCTCTCATTTATCAGCATTAAACTCCATCTGCCATCCTTCAGCCCAGTATTCTAACTGGCCTAAATCTCTCTGCAAGCTTTGAAAACTTACTTCATTATCCAGAACGCCACCTACCTTAGTATCATCTGCATACTTACTAATCCAATTTACCACCCCATCATCTAGATCATTAATGTATATGACAAACAACATTGGACCCAATACAGATCCCTGAGATACACCACTGGTCACCGGCCTCCAACCTGACAAACAGTTACCCTCCACTACTCTTTAGCATATCCCATCTGGCCACCGTTGAATCCATTTTACTACTTCAATATTAATACCTAACGATTGAACCTTCCTAACTAACCTTCCGTGCGGAAACTTGTCAAAGGCCTTACTGAAGTCGATATAACATTCACGGCTTTACCCTCGTCAACTTTCCTCATAACCTCTTCAACAAATTCAATAAGGTTTGTCAAACATGACCTTCCACGCACAAATTCACGCGGACTATTTCTAATCAGACCCTGTCTATCCAGATAATTATATATACCATCTCTAAGCATACTTTCCATTAATTTACCCACAACTGACAGGCCTATAATTTTAAACAATGGAACCACATGAGCAATACGCCAATCCTCCGGCTCCATACCCGTTTCTAATGACATTTGAAATATTTCTGTCAGAGCCCCTGCTATTTCTACACCAACTTCCCTCAAGGTCCTAGGGAATGTCGTGTCAGGACCTGGAGATTTATCCACTTTTACATTCTTTAAAAGTGCCAGTACTTTCTCCTCTTTAATCGTGATAGTTTCCATAACTTCCCTACTTGTTTCCCTTACCTTACACAATTCAATATACTTCTCTTTAGTGAATACCGAAGAAAAGAAATTGTTCAACATCTCCCCATCTCTTTCGAATCCACACATAGCTGTCCACTCTGATTCTCTAATGGACCAATTTTATCCCTCACTATCCTTTTGTTATTAATATATCTGTAGAAACGCTTCGGATTTATTTTTATCTGACTTGCCAAAGCATTCTCATATCTTCTTTCAGCTTTTCTAATTATTTTCTTAAGATTCTTTTTACATTCTGCATATTCCTCGAGCACCTCATTTACTCCATGCGCCTATATTTATTATCGATCTCCCTCTTTTTCCGAACCAAATTTCCAATATCCCTTAAAAACCATGGCTCTCTCAAACTTTCAACCTTTCCTTTCAACCTAATGGGAACATAAAAATCCTGTACCCTCAAAATTTCACGTTTAAATGACCTCCATTTCTCTATTACATCCTTCCCATAAAACAAATTGTCCTTATAAGTCCTTTCGCATCACCTCAAAGTTAGCCTTTCTCCAATCTAAAATCTCAACCCTGGGTCCAGTCCTCTCTTTCTCCATAATTATATTGAAACTAATGGCATTGTGATCACTGGACCCGAAGTGCTCCCCAACACATACCTCCGTCACCTGACCTTTCTCATTCACTAACAGGGGTTCCAACACTGCACCTTCTTTAGTTGCTACCTCTATGTACTGATGCAAAAAACGATCCTGCACACATTTTACAAACTCTAAACCATCCATCCCATTTACAGTATGAGCTTCCCAGTCTATATGTGGAAAATTAATATCTCCCCAATCACAACCTTGTGCTTACTACAAATATCTGCTATCTCCTTGCAACTTTGCTCCTCCAATTCTCGCTCCCTATTAGGTGGTCTATAATACACCCCTATAAGTGTTACGACACCTTTCCCATTCCTCAATTCCACTCATATAGCCTCCCTAGACCAGCCCTCTAATCTGTCGTGCCAGAACACCGCTGTAATATTTTCTCGGACAAGCAATGCAACACTTCCTCCTCTTGCCCCTCCGATTCTATCACACCTGAAGCAACCAAATCCAGGAATATTTAGTTGACAATCACACCCCTCCTGCAACCATGCTTCACTAATAGCTGCAACATCATATTTTCAGGTATCAATCCATGTTCTAAGCTCATCCACCTTTTTTTTTTAACAATGCTGGTAGCATTAAAATAAATGCATTGAAGAAACTTTCCACCTCTTCCTCTCTGTTTATCTCTAACGTTGAAAACAACTTTACTATTTTCTTTTTCTTCCTTCTCCGATCTGTTCCTGCATTCCGGTCACCCCCCCCCCCCCCACCCCCTGTATCTAGTTTAAGTACACTGGAGCCTCTCCAGCAAACATACCTGCAAGAATATTCTTCCCCCTCTAGTTCAGATGTAAACTGTCCCGCAGGGACATGTCCCAACTTGCCTGGCAAATTGCCCAATTATCTATATATCTGAAGCCCTCCCTCCTGCACCATGTCTTCAGCCACGTGTTGATCTGTGCTATCTCACTATTTTTAAACTCACCTGCACGTAGCACTGGTAGCAATCCTGAGATTGCGATGCTGGAGGTCCTGTCCTTTAACCTGGCGCCTAACTCCCTAAATTCACCTTTCAGGACCTCCCCACTCCTCCTACCCACGTTATTGGTCATTACATGGACCACGACATCCGGCTGTTCACCCTCCGTCTTGAGAATACTGAGAACTCGATCTGAGATATCTCGGATCCTGGCACCAGGGAGGGAACAGACCATCCGGGATTCTCAATCACGTCCACAGAAACTCCTATCTGCCCCCTTAACTATCGAATCCCCAATCACTACTGCACTCCTCTTTTCCCTCCTTCCCTTCTGAGCTGAGGGTCCAGTCTCGGTGTCAGCGACGCAACCACTGCAACTTGTCCCTGGTAGGTCGTCCCCAACAACAGTATCCAAAACGGTGTACTTATTATTGATGGGAACGGCCACAGTTGTGCTCTGCTCATTCTGTCTAATCCACTTCCCTCTCCTGACAGTCACCCAGCTACCTGTCTGCTGACACTTAGGGGTTAATATCTCCCTGTAACTCCCTAACACGGTTTGTCAGGTGCTGCAGCTGGATGCACCTTTTGCAGGTGTAGTCATCAGGAACAATTGTGCTCGCTTGAGTTCCCACACACTGCAAACGGAGCACTCAACTGCCCTAACTGCTGCCTCCATTACCTACTCCAAAGGCAATTAAATTAATGAAATGATCTTACCCGGCCTTACCCCACTTGGAGTGAAACTCGACCTCAGCTTCTGCTCGCTCTTTAACCTCTCCCGCTGATCTCAAAGTACGACTTTCACGCGCTTGCGCAGTTTTGTCCCGTTTAACCTCGCCTTTGCCTGTTCACGCCGAAGCCTGTTGAGCCAAATCCGTCCCACTCTGACTCAGTCCACTCCGACAATGGCCGCTGTATAGGGTGGTCTCCTTTATAAACCTTTGGCGCGCTACGTCACGCGCCTGCGCAGTCTAGTCTCTTTTCCCCGATCAGTTTAAAAAAATGGCTCCTCTCTGAGATGCCTTAACCTCTTCCCTCTCCGCCTCTTGCTTCGATTTAAAAGTCCGATCACGAACCTATCAATCTCTACCTTCAATACACCCAACGACCTGGTCTCCACTGCTGAACGTGGCAAAAAAAAAAAATCAGCAAATTCACCACCCTCTGGCTAAAGAAATTTCTCCACATTTCTGTTTTGAATTGACACACCTCTATCGTCTGTTTGTGCCCTCTTGTCCTAGACTTTCCCACAATGAGAAACATCCGTTCCACATTTACTCTGTCTCCGCTTTTCAACATTCGAAAGTTTTCAGTGTGAACGTCCCTCATCCTTGTAAATTCCAATGAGTACAGACCCAGACCCATCAAATGTTCTTCGTATGTGTAATCTCCGGGGTCGCCTAAGGCTCGCTCAGCTCGTTCTCGTCTAAGGGGTGCAGCCTTTGGTCCCGCCAAACTGGGTAATCAGCTTGTGTGGATGCTATATGATGTCCCCGCTTCGCCAAAAAACAAACAGAACACCCTATGCGATTAAATGATTACAATTTATAAAGATTACTATAACTAAGTGATCAATAACGATACAGTATACATGAAGGAAAAGAAAATAAAGAAAAGGCGCCAAACTTATCAAAGTCCAAACCACTTTGTGCACAACCGTTGGAGCTCAATTACCGAAGTCTTCTGGCCGCCATTCGATCCCCTCCGAACTCCTTGACTCGCAGCTCAGGACCACCCGAAGTGATCAAGCAAGCACCCCCGCACGTCTGTCTTCGCCTGCTCTCCTCGGCGAAGTTCCTGGCCACGGACTCCGCCAGGGGTCTGTTCCGTCACCCAGCTTACAGCATCGCGTCCTCGCTCTCTCTCTCTCTCATCCCCTCGTGCTGGCTCCCCAAAATGCCCGCCAACAATCAGCTCACAGACCCAGAAGAAAAAATAACATTAATCCCAATTGGTTAACAAACGAATACAATTCAAGATATCAGTAATTTTAACCCAAACAAACTGCGAGAGAAAGCACTTACCATAACAAAGAAGCATCCTACTTTTAACAAAACAAAGTAGCCATTCTGATTAATAAACGCAGTAACAACAGAACCCCATTACACAAAAAAACACAAACGAGGAAACTCCCTTACATGTAATTATGTAATTTGTCTTTTAATTTGGCCATTAATGATGTGCGGACCATGTAACCTACTCGCGACACTGCCTATGAATGCCTTACCTCATTGCCCTCTAGTTTTCTAAGTGTTTTTTAGTTATCCGAGAGTCTCTTAAAATACCCCATTGTATCCGCTTCTCCTACTATCGCTGGCAGTGCATTCCACGCACCCACTACCCTCTGTGTGAAAATCTCACCTCTGATATCCCCTTGTACCTACTTCCAAAAACCTTAAATCTATGACATTCGTGTTAGCCATTTCAGCCACAGGGGAAAAAGCCTCTGTCTATCCTTTGTCCTATCCTATCCACGATCAATGCCGTTCATTATCTTGTAGAACTCTATAAGGTCAGCTCTCAACCTCTGTCGTTCCAAGGAGAAAAGGCCAAGTTCACGCAACCTCGTCTCAGAAGGCACGCTCTCCAATCCAGGCACCATCTTTGAGCACTCTCTATGGTATCCACATCCGTCCTGTAGTAAGGTGACCAGAACCGTAAACAGTACTCCAAGTGGGTCTACCTAAGGTCTTATATAGCTGTGACATTACTGCACTGCTCTTGAACTCAAACCCACAGTTGAAGAAGGCATTCATACCATACTCCTTCTTAACGACAGTGTCAACATGCACAGCAGCTTCAAGTGTCCTCTAGACAGGAGCCCCAAGATCTCCCTGATCCTGCACACTGCCAAGTCTTACCATTAATATGACATTCTTTCTTTCTTCAAGTTTGACCTACCGAAATGAACCACTTCACTCTTTTATGGATTGAAATCCATTCTCCACTTCCCAGCCCAGTTCTGCATCCTATCTATTTCCCTCTGTTAGCTCTGGCAACCCACCAGACTAACCACACTACCCCCAATTATTGTGTCATAAGCAAACTTATACACCCACCCTTCTACTTCCTCATCCAGCTCATTTATAACCATCCCAAAGGGAGGTATGATATACACAACTCCCAATGCTCTACATTCCTCAATGTGTTTTGATACACCCTCAAATAATTCAATCGAGATCGTGAGGCGTGACCTACCCCTGAGAAAGCCGAGCCGACTAATCAGATTATGTCTCTCCAAATGCTCATGAATCTCGCCTCTCAGGAGCTTTCCAAACAACTTGACCGCCACTGAAGTAAGATTCAGTGGTCTATAATTTTCCGGGTCATCTCTGTTCCCTTTCTTGAAAAAAGGAGCAACATTTAGAACTCAAGAACATAGGAAATAGGATGAGGCCAATCAAGCCTGCTGTACCATTCAGTAATATCACAGCTGATCCGACGATGGAATCATCTCAACCTACCTGCCTTTTCCTCATAATCTTAATTCGCCAACTATGCAAAAATCTATCCAACCTTGTCTAAAGTATATTTACTGAGGACGTCTCCACTGCTCCATCGGGCAGAGGATTCCAGAGATTTACCACACTTTGGCAAAAAGCAGTTCAGCCTCACCTACGTCCTAAATACCCCCCCCCCCCCCCGAATCTTAATGCTATGTCCTCTAGTACCGGACCGTTTCATTTTCACCACGGAGGTCCAATCCTTATACACTTCAATTCCCCATCAAGAAAACCTCAAAGCCCTCCGCTACTTTCTTGACAATAGACCTCACGAGTTCCCCATCACCACCACACTCCTCCAGTTGGCCGAACTGGTACTCACACTTAATAACTTCTCTTTTGGCTCTTCCCACATTCTTCAGACCAAGAGTGTAGCTATGGGCACTCGCATGGGCCTCAACTATGCCTACCTCTTCGTGGGTAATGTGGAACAGTCTATGCTCCAAATCTATACTGGAACTGCTCCCCAACTTTTCCTTCGCTACATTGACGACTACATTGGTGCTGCTTCCAGCACCCATGCTGAGCTCGCCAATTTCATCGACTTTGCTTCTAACTTTCACCCAGCCCTCAAATTCACTTGGTCCATCCCGGACAAGTCTCTCCCTTTTCTCGATCCCTCGGTCTCAATCTCTGGAGACAGACTGTCCACTGACATCTTCTATAAACCCACTGACTCCCATAACTACCTTGATTATACCTCTTTCCACCCTGCCATTGTAAAAATGCTATTCCCTATTCCCAGTTCGTCCCCGCCGCATCTGCTCTCAGGATGAGGCTTTCAGTTCCAGGACATCTCAAATGTCCTCTTTCTTTACGAATCGTAGTTTCCCTTCTGCCGTCATCAATGATGCCCTCACCCGCATCTCCTCCATTTCCGGCACTTCGGCCCTGAACCCCATCCTCCCGTCACCACAACAGGGACCGAGTTCCCCTTGTCCTCAGTTACCAACCCATCAGCCTCCGGATCCAGCACATTATCGTCCGCAGTTTCCGCACCTTCAACAGGATCCCACCACTAAGGACATCTTTCCCTCTCTACCCCTTTCTGCTTTTCACAGGCATTGTTCCTTCCGCGACTCCCTGTTCCACACGTCCCTCCCCACGGATCTCCCACCTGGCATTTATCTCTGCAGGGGTAAGTGCTACACCTGTCCCTGCACCTCCTCTCTTACCACCATTCAGCACCTCAAACAGTCCTTCCAGGTGAGGCAACACTTCACGTGAGTCTGTTGGGGCAGCTATTGCATCCGGTGTCCCCGGTGCGGCCTCTTCTACATCGGTGAGACCCGACGCAGATTGGGGGACCGCTTCGTCGAGCACCTCCGCTTCGTCCGCCACAACAGACAGGATCTACCAGTTGCCACCCACTTAAACTCTCCTTCACATTCCCATTCAGATATGTGCATACATGATCTCCTCTACTGCCATGATGAGGCGAAACTCAGGTCGGAGGACCAACATCTGATATACCGTCTGGGTAGTCTCCAGCCCCTTGGTATGAACATCGAATTCTCCAAATTCCGTTAATTCCCTCCCTCTCCCTTCCCCTATCACACTTTTATTCTGCCTCCTCTTCTAGCTGCCTAGCACCTCTGTCATGATTCTGCCTTCTTCTACTACCCATAGTACTTTCCCCTTACATTCCGTCATCACCTCTCCGGACTATCACCTCCCTGCTTCGCCTCCCCCCGCGATCTTTCCCCTGATTGGTTTTCGCTTGCATCTTCCGCCTCCCCCCACATTCTTTATAGGGCCCCGTCCCCCTTCTTCAGTTCTGTCCAAGGGTCTCTGCCCGAAACATTGATTGCTCTTTTCAATAGACGCTGCCCGACCCGCTGAGTTCATCCAGCTATTGTACGTGTTGATTTGACCACAGCATCTGCAGTGTAATTTTGTGTTTACTATTCTCCTAACATATTCCTCGTATTTCACACTGCCACCCAGCTTTGTGTCATCTGCAAATTTGCTAATGTTACTTTTAATCCATTCATCTAAATCATAAATGTATATTGTAGATAGCTGCGGCCCCAGCACTGAGTCCTGTGGTACCCCACTAATCACTGCCTGCCATTCTAAAAAGGACCCGTTAATGCCTACTCTTTGTTTTCCGTCTGCCAACCAATTTTCTATCCATGTTAGTACGCTACTCTCAATACCATGTGCTCTAATTTTGTCCACTAACCTCCGATGTGGGACATTATCAAAGACTTTCTGAAAGTCCAGGTACACTACATCCACTGGCTCTCCCCTGTCCATCTTCATAGTTACATCCTAAAAGTCTTCCAGAAGATTAGTCAAGCATGATTTCCCCTTCGTAAATCCATGCTGACTCGGACCGATCCTGTCACTGCTATACAAATGTGCGGCTATTTCATCTTTTATAATTGACTACTGCATCTTCCCTACCACTGAAGTCAGGCTAACTGGTCTATAATTTCCTGTTTATTTCTGTCACGCCTTTCTTATAAAGTGGGATAGCATTCGCTACCCTCCAATCCTCAGGAACTGATCCTGATTCTATAGAACATTGGAAAATGATTGCCAATGCGTGCACGGCTGCTAGATCCACATCCTTAATTACCCTGCGATGCAGACCATCAGGCCCTGGGGATTTATCAACCTTCAGTCCCTTTAATCCCAACACCATTTTCTGCCTAATGTGAATTTCGTTCAGTTCCTCCGTTACCCCAGGTCCTCTGGCCACTGTAGCATCTGCGTCTTCCCTAGTGAAGACAGATCCAAAATATCTGTTCAACTCGTCTGCCATTTCCTTGTTCCTCATAATAAGTTCACCCGCTTCTGCCTTCAAGGGCCCAACTTTTGTCTTAACTATTTTTTTTTACTCTTCACATACCTAAAGAAGCTTTTACTATCTTCCTTTATATTGTTGGCAAGCTTACCTTCGTACCTCATCTTTTCTCCCCATATTACATTTTTAGTAATCTTCTGTTGCTCTTTAAGATTTCCCCAATCCTCTGGATTCCCGGCTAATGTTTGCTATGTTATAATCCTCTTTTATTTTTATAGTGCCCTTGAATTCCCTTGACAGCCACGGTCGCCCCTCACTCCATCTTTGGAATGAACTGTTCCTGCACCTTCTGTATTATTCCCAGAAATACCTGCCATTGTTGTTTCACTGTCATCCTTGCTAGTGTATCCTTCCGGTCGGCTTTGGCTAGTTCCTCCCTCATGGCTCCACAGTCCCCTTTGTTCAACTGTAATACTGACACTTCCGGTTTTCCCTTCTCCCTCTCAAATTGTAGATTAAAACTTATCATATTATTGTCACTAATGACACGAATTGTTCATACCAGAAACTACTATACTTAATTCATAAACACCTGATTTACTTTGAACTACAACTGCCGTCGGGCCTCGCGCTCAACCGGCTGCAACTTTCGAGCAGGGCAGTCCGCGGCGCCTTCTGGGAGCTGTAGTCAAAAATCCTTGTTCGCTTCTTGCAAGGCCACTTTTCCTCATCTGGGAGCGGACTAACCGTGGCGTCGAAAGCGAACTACGCCTGTCGTTATGGACGCCGAGACCGGCGACCACCCACAGAAATAGCTCGTTGAACTCCACCATGGCGATGGCGCGGAAAAGAAGGCGCGGATTTCTACCTGCCCTGTTGCAGCTCTGACCCACCTCAGTCCGGTGCTGTCATTAGTTGAGGTGCCTGTCTGTGAAATGAAAACTCACACGATAATATGAATGTTTGTCAGCCTTGCAAAGTGTGAAAACGAATGTTTCCAGTCAGAGGACAGACTGTGACGTCAGTGGATGTATGTTGTCATGACGGTCCTCTCAATAACGACACTTTACTGCAGGATAAAATGAAGTTCGTGATGTTTATAACGGATGTGGTGAATTGTTCTGCTCAGACATCCCGTCCTAATGAGGAAATTAAACTTTTTATGAAAACTGCAGAAAGGTGTCTTGATATAACTGGTGTTATGCGGGAAGCCATAAATTAAGCTCTGATGGGTATGGCTTCTATATCTCAGTCTACGTGTGAAGCTACATAATGGGATTAAAATATTGCAGTGGGATGTGAGAAGTCTGATGTCGCATGGTCAAGGTTTTAAGAACTTTATTTCTGATTGTCAAATTTTCACGATGTTTTATATATACACAAGAAACCTCGTATTTAAAACGATACATATTCTAAATGCTTTAGTAGGAAAGAGGTTGTACAATTGTAGATTGAGGGTGTGCAGAGATATTTAGGGAGAGGAATGGGGTGTTCTGGAAAGCTATGGAGTATCAGTTAAGCATAAAAGGGCTGAGCCAAGGTGAGGAAAGTGGAGACGGTTGTGAAAAATGTTTACTGGAGGTCATATTCAGATAATATTGGAAGGGATATTAAACTCGGAGATGTTTGGGGATTGTATAATAAATTGGGGGATTCATAGTGATCATAATATTCATCTGTGATTGATAAGAGTAAAATGTCACTGAAACAGGAAAGGTTGTGTTACTGGCTGGGTCATTTGCTGAGATTCATAATAAAGATAATTTTGGTAAAGATTATCTAAGCAGTGTAGCGATGAGGTACTCTGTGAATCCGCTGACTTATTGAAAGTCAGCTGTAGCAATGATAGTATCACTGATGTAGAGTTCTCTCTCTGTGATTATTAATTCGGGCAACACACAGACAATGCTGAAGAAACTCAGCAAGACAGGGAGCAGTCGATGTTTTGACCTAGACATTTCAACAGGACTGCAGACTAAATAAAAAACTGACCTGATGAGTTCCTCTAACATATTGTGCATTTTGCTTGAATTTCCAAAATCTGCAGATGGTTGGGGTTTGGTTATTATTAATGCAAGTCAAATGTCTCTAGAAAAGGATAATATATGTTAGTGTATGATTAGTCATCTGACTGACAACTCTCCTGATGATAATAACATTTTAGAATCGCATTTATAGATTAGGCTATATTCTTTACTCATAAAATTTGGTTTTCAAGCGGCTCTACGCCTGATCCTTCTAGTTATTGGCCTTATCATTAACACCTCAGTTTTGTAAACTTATGGAACCTATGTTAATCGAGCGTTTGAAATATATTTTGGATAAAGTTGATATATTGCTTTATCAAAGTGGATTTCAGAAGGGTAATCTGACATTGGATTCAGTTTTAGCTTTAGAAGGTAATATTAAGAGAATACAATTAAATAATGATGTTGTAATAGCAGTATTTTCTGATATTGAAAAGGCATGCGATGTTTATAGAAGGATGTACTTTGGATTAAATTCTGATAAAGAAGATTGAGGGAAAGTCTGCATACTTTTCTGAGTTTTATATTTGGACAGTCTGTGTTGGTATAGGTGGGCGAGTTGCATATGGGTTTCTATGGGACAGAGACTGAGAAAGAATAAGGCAGCATTTGTAACCTTTTATCATTTAATATTATGATTAATGATATTTTCTCAGAGATATCCTCTGGCCACTATATAACCACTGTATTCGGATGGTGAAGCTTTATGGATTAGAGGTAGAAATTTCAATTATACTGTATATTGGATGCAATTGGCAGTTAATAAGTTTCAACGACAGACAGACAGATGAGGATTTAAACTTTCAGTAGCTAATGCACAAGTTCTATGTTTTGCAAATGGGATAAATATTGGGTTTGAAATTATATGGTCAAACACTTGAAGATATACCAGTGGTAAGTTTTCCAGTCAAGTGGATCGATAACAAGCTGAGATGGAAGTACCAGATCAGTAAAACAATTGATCAATATAAAGGAGTATGAAATAATCTCAGGAGTCAGTGGGTGTTCTGGGGTGCTACATGAATATCACTCTTGACCGCTTTCATCTTTGCTTGATTACGGTGGTGTGGCTCATACATCAGCTTCATATTCAACTCTATGGGTGTGAAGCAACCACAGGCTTTACGATGGTGTTGTGCTCAGTCAGGTCGGCCCTTGTTTTGTCTTCACTGGTGGAAATAGGATCAGTACACTTGCATTCATGGAGATTGCAGCTGATGTTGACATACAGGATTAATTTGAGCGACAAAGAAATAATCACACTGTTAAAGTTCGGCTGGAGGAATATCGGAAACACCAGAGGAAGAGTGTTTTTACTTTTAGGTGCTGGGATCTTATCACGCTGGGAAGATGGGAATGTTGGATCACGCAAGGTTTCACACTGCCACATTCTCTGAAACCCACATTTTTCTCTCTATAACTATTCAATGTTCGGTCACACAGTTTAATAAGGTCCAAGGATTCTGTTCTGCCCGGGAGCCTGTTGATCCATCAGTTTATAAAGGAAAATTATTATGACATGGCAACCATTAACTCAGACTAATCGAAAATAATTTAAGTGGGAATGTTTGTGTGGCTGTCTTGTGCATGAATTACAGGTAACGGTAAAGAAAGGACTCGACAACCATTTATCAGCACATACAGCAGAATTTATTGCTATCTTTTTAGGGTTACGGAGGGTGGAGGAATTTTTTCCAAGTAAAATTTAAATGTGTTCAGATGCCGTTTCGGTTTTGTTGTGCCCTAAGAAGATCATTCTAGCAGTCCGTTGTTGTCATTACTGTTGGGAACTCATCAAATATAATTTCATATTCAAAGTATTGGCTTTTATGTTCCCTTCTCGTGGGTCCCTGCACACAGACTGCTGGGGGGGAGTGGGCGGATTGACTGTTTAGTTAAAAAATCAACAATGCATGAAGACCTCCCACTGAACAAATCAAAAGCTGAGAGGATTAACTACTAGGCCCTTCTGGCAGGACGAGCGGGATAATGGGCACGGAGGTGAGGAGACACATTTACAGAATACATAAAACGGTTAATTTTATGGGAGAAAGGAGTAAGAAAAAGGAGGGAAAGAATGATATCGATACGACTCAGAATTGGCTCAGTTGCTGATACGGGATTAGCAAATAGGCATCAGACGAGACCCCTGTCGTCTTGTGCGGAAGTCGGACTGTGAGATTGGTGGGCAGGAATGGGAATAGATGGACATATCAGCAGAAATGCCTGGATCGCATTCCGGAGTAGATCTTTGACTGATATCTGGCAGGGCCAATGAGGTACTGAGTCTCCTGGACGGAGCTTTACCCCTCCCAAACACACACTATCCTGATATCCCGGAGCTGCCGGTCAATGGGATAATCCGCTTGGGAAATACCCCTGGGAGATCAGGCGGTAAATGAGTGGAGCTGGAGCCCGAAACGGAGACACTGCGGCCGCCTCCGGCTTGTGCTCAGGACGCGGCTTTATTAATGAACTGAAGCACCGAGATGACCGGATATTTCACCGCGCTGATCACCTGCTCCCTGAATTTCGACTGAGTCACCGCGTAAATAAATGTGTTCGTGCAGCAGCTGAAATTCCTCAGCAAAAACCCCGCGCGGTTAAAGATCTTTTCAGATTCATTGAAATCAAATCCCTTTCATGAGACGTGATAATATATGACATTTACAAACTGTGTCATCCACAGGAGGATGAAGCTGCCGGAGAGGGTGAAGAGTAAAACCACAGACCTCCTCCTGCTCTCCATCTCCGGGTCACTGAGGTTCTCACCCTTGCTCTGACCCTTCAGCCCCTTACGGACCCGACTGGCCACTAAAATGTGTCTGACTGTCAGGGCGTTGAGCAGTATTATCGCAGCAAAAGGTAGGAACGGAGTTAAAACCGTATCCAGCCAGTCAAATCCCACCCACCAGGGGTCAGTGAAATAATTGTCTTTGATAGCACAGAGCCACGGAACATTGTCGATGATTATCCAGGGTTCCCATGTGAAGTATCGGGGAACGTTTCTCAGACAGGACAGTGCGCCGGTTGTTGTTAGAACCACAGCCGCAGTTTTCCCGGTGCAATATTTTGTTTTCAGTTTCTGGCAGCAAATGGCGACAAACCGATCAAAGGTGAAAGTGACGGTGAACCAGACAGAACAATGTGTGGCCGAGTACGACAGTACTTCCATAACACTGCACACAGGGGTGAGTTTTGAAAAGCTCCAACGGAAGTAATACCAATTTATTTGATACAAAAAGACCTCGGTGACAATGGTCAGTAGATCCGCCGCTGCCATGGCCACCAGGTAGCGAGTGGAGCAGGTAGAGAGGCCGCACTTTCCACGGGACAGGATTACAATCGCCACTAAATTAACTGGAGGGGGAGGGGGAGAAGGAGGGGGAGGGGAGAAACATAGGGAGGCAGAGGGTGGGGAGAGGGAGAGGGAGAGGAGGGGGATACGGAGGGGGAGGGAGGGGGAGGGGGAGAGGGAGAGGGAGCGGGAGAGGGAGAGAGAGAGAAGACTGGGCATTAATGATCACATTCTTGAGGAATTAACAAAGATCGACATTCAGCTGAAGATCAGGAGTGCTGAAGTCTGTGAACGGCTGCTAATCTAACGCCAGACACGGGTAACACTGTCTCGGAAATGCCTTCTCCAGTGTGGAGATAAGACAATGTGTGGACAATCGTCGGCGATAAAAACGAGCGGTTTGAACAACGATCGGTGCTGATCCCGATTCCAGTCGCTGATGGGGCCGGTTTCACTGGTTTAACCCTCTGGAAACTCAGCACCTGATGGGGCCAAGAAGCGAACAGAGAGGAGCAACACGCACACAAAATACTGGAGGAACTCAGAAAGTACAGAGAGCACCCATGGAATTTAACAAACTCTTGTTTCAGGGCGAGAGCCTTCTTCACGTCGAAGCAGTGCCCCAATTTACTACGGCACACAGAGTGAAAACAGAACAACTTATTAACCTGAGGCTGAGTGACTCCGTTAATTGATTAATTCTGCACGCAGCTCAATTCGAAACACACGTCAGCAGATCCGCGGACACTAGTTCGGGTGATCAACCCAATTATTGACCAACGGGCAGTCGGATCCGGCTGTGACAGAATTCATAGGGAGACTTGAACTATACGGCCAGGGCTTCGCTCTAATCAATAGCTCAGAAACAGTGATCTTCACAATGTAAACCACTGGGTTTGGTGCGGCTGTAACGAAAACCAGTTTCCCTCGGGATCAATAAAGTATGTCTGTCTGTCTGTCTGTCTGTCTTGTTCCAGCCACATTTTCCCGAGAGCTGCCTGTCCCCCGCACTGAGATAAATCTGAATCAGGTGTCATTAAACGGTCCCAGTCTTACCATTCCGAAGATCCTCCCCTGCGCAGCACCGGCGCAACTCTAGATAAGGTTCTATTAAAACCCTGCCATTCACCCCTTCCCGGAGAGCTGCCTGTCCGAGCACTGGTACAACACTGGGCAATGTCCCATTAAAACCCTCCCATTCACCCCTTCCCGGAGAGCTGCCTGTCCGAGCACTGGTACAACACTGTCCCATTAAAACCCTCCCATTCACCCCTTCCCGGAGAGCTGCCTGTCCGAGCACTGGTACAACACTGTCCCATTAAAACCCTCCCATTCACCCCTTCCCGGAGAGCTGCCTGTCCCCAGCACGGAGATAAATCTGAATCAGGTGTCATTAAACGGTCCCAGTCTTACCATTCCGAAGATCCTCCCCTGCGCAGCACCGGCGCAACTCTAGATAAGGTTCTCTTAAAACCCTCCCATTCACCCCTTCCCGGAGAGCTGCCTGTCCGAGTACTGGTACAACAATGTCCCATTAAAACCCTGCCATTCACCCCTTCCGGGAGAGCTGCCTGTCCGAGTACTGGTACAACACTGGGCAATGTCCCATTAAAACCCTCCCATTCACCCCTTCCCGGAGAGCTGCCTGTCCGAGCACTGGTACAACAATGTCCCATTAAAACCCTCCCATTCACCCCTTCCCGGAGAGCTGCCTGTCCGAGCACTGGTACAACACTGGGCAATGTCCCATTAAAACCCTCCCATTCACCCCTTCCCGGAGAGCTGCCTGTCCGAGCACTGGTACAACAATGTCCCATTAAAACCCTCCCATTCACCCCTTCCCGGAGAGCTGCCTGTCCGAGCACTGGTACAACAATGTCCCATTAAAACCTTCTCCATCACAGCTTCCTGGAGAACTGTCTGTCCACCGCACTGGGACAAATCTGTACAAGGTGTCATTAAAGGCAAGACAACGTTCGAGTCAATCCCATCAGTTAGAGGAGAGACGGAGGTTTTGTTCCGCTTGTCATTAAAATCAGAATGTTGAATTAACAGGACCGATATCTCTGCCGGATATCTGTGCAATGCTCATCAAGATGGCAGCTTCTTAAAGCAGGTTCACAGCGGTTAACAGACAGACATCAGACATGAATTGCTCGGCTCACTCACCAGGAACTCCAATGACGGCAATGAACACATACAATATTTTCTCCACACTCCTGTAACTGTCCGACATTGCAGACATTGTCTCGGTCCAATGATCCGTCTGTGCCACAGGTGATCTCTCGGAATGATATGTCGAGGCAGCACTTGCCTGGGGTTTTTAAAACCATTTAGCGACTCCACAGGGACAGATTTGAACAGATGTAAAAATAAAGATTTTTAAATTATTTACAAGCCTTTTACGTCAGACACGTGAAATCCCCGCGGTGAGAGAATGTGATTAAATTAATGATTTAATATTTAGACCATTGGTAGGAGATAGTTTGTCCCAACAAAGGTGACTGAACCTGAAAGGTATCTTATCAATTAATTGTGCTCCACTGTAAATATGAACTTCAAAGGAACCTGTCACAGCGGTGCGGACTTGGCCAGAGTGCGCAGCGAGAGACACTGAAGCAGTTCGACAATACACAGACTTTAACGCGAACAATGTCAAAGGGAAAAGCCAACAAAAACGCTCGGCCAAACAGGCCGTTAACTAAAACCCTCAAATGGAAAACGAAGCCGACACCGCGGCTGAAAAGAACAAGTGAGAATTAAACGACTAAAAAACACAAAATGCTGGCAGAACTCAGCAGGCCAGACAGCATCTATGGGAGGAGATAATAACGACGTTTCGGGCCGAAACCCTTCATCAGGAGTGAAGTAACATGGAATGGTCGAGAAGTGGGGGGAGGGATAAAGTAGACAGCTGGGAAGTGATAAGCTGGAGAGAAATCGGCTACGGGGAATGTGGAGAATTATGGGAAATAAAAGAGAAAGAAAGGTAGGGCTGGATGGAGAGATTACAATGAGGGGTGAAAAAAGGGAGAGAAAGAGAACCAGACTAAAATAATAGATAGGGATGGGGGTAAGGGTGGGGGGGGGGGGGGTAGAGGTATCAATGGAGGTCAGTGATTTGGATGTTCATGCCGGCAGGAAGTAGGCTACATAGGCAGGAGATCAAGTATTGCTCCATCGACCTGCGTGTGGCTTCATCTTGACGGTAGAGGAGGCCATGGACAGGCATGTCGGAGTGGGAGTGGTCTGTGGAATTGAAGTGCGTGGCCACAGGGAGATCCCGCCACTGCTGGAGGACTCAGCGCCGGTGTTCGGCGAAATGGTCTCCCAGTCTGCGGCGGGTCTCCCCAGTGTATAAATGGCCACATCGGGAACACCAGATACAGTATATCACCCCAGTTGACTCGCAGGTGAAGTGGTGCCTCACCTGAATGTACTGTCTGGGGCCTGGGATGGTGGTGAGGGAAGAAGTGTGGGGGCAGGTGTAGCACTTCTTCCGTTTGCAGGGATGTGTGCCCGGAGGGAGGTCCGTGGGGAGGGATGGGGGGGGGATGAATGGAGAAGGGAATCGCGTAGGGAGCGATCCTTGCGGAAAGCCGAGAGTGGGGTGGAGGGGAAGATGTGGTTGCTGGTGGGATCACGTAGGAGGTGGCGAAAGTTACGAAGGATTGCACCTTGGATCTGTAGGCTGATAGGGTGATAGTTGAGGACCAGGGGGACTCTATCCCTGGTGGGCTGGCGGGGGTTGGGGTGAGGGCAGAGGTGCGTGAGATAGGGGAGACGCGATGGAGGGCAGAGTTAATAGTGGACGAAGGGAAGCCCCTTCCTTTAAAAAAGGAAGACATCTCCTTTGTCCTAGAATGAAAGGCCACATCCTGAGAGCAGATGCGGCGGAGGCGGAGGAATTGAGAAAAAGGGATAGCAGTTTTGCAGGAAACAGGGTGGGAGGCGGAATAGTCCAGATAGTTGTGGGAGTTAGTAGGTCTGTAGTAGACGTCGGTGGATAGTATTAAACGAAGACCGCTCGTCTTCAGATTCAGGTGACTCAACAGTCCAATTTCACAGGCAAGGCGGAAAGCCAAGTGTTGCTGTGTCCCAGGTTCAAGTCTCGACAAAAACTACGACGGGACGAATGTAGTTAAATCCGATCACAATGAAATAATAATTGGCTGCCACGTGCATATTCGCGAGCGCAATTGCCGAATCTGCCGCGCTGCTGAATCCGTGGTTGTGACAGAAGCATTTGTCAGACACTGAATATTGAAGTAAATTATATCATCATGGCTTGTGAAATTGTACTGAATCACCTACTGTTGCCATTCTCCGCAAGAATATAAACTCTCGATGTAGTTTGTGCTTAGCTCACTCTAACGAGAGGGTCCCCAAGAAAATGTCTGTCTGTGGTGATGAATAAACATTTTCATATTGAAGAAACCCTCCAGTTTCCTCAGTGACAGTCACAGGCAGAACATCAGGGGGTTCGTCCGGGTCCACCCCTAACCCTAATGCATGGCCATCAAACTAAGCAGCCTAGTGGTAGGGGGTGAGTATGTTCTAATCATCTCACCCCGTAAGTGTCAAAGAGCTGTGGATAGTGTGGAGGGCTGTCAGAGGTTACAGCGGGACATTGATAGGATGCGAAACTGGGCTGAGAAGTGGCAGATGGAGTTCAAACCAGTTAGGTGTGAGGTGGTTCATTTTATTAGGTCAAATATGACGGCGGATTGAGTATTAATTGTAAGACTGTTGACAGTGTGGAGGATCAGAGGAATCTTGGCTTTCGAGTCTATAGGATACTCAAAGCTGCTCCGCAGGTTGACACTGTGGTCAAGAAGGCAAGTGGTGCATTGACCTTAATCATCCGTGAGATTGAGTTTTGGAACCGTGAGGTAATGTTGCAGCTATATAGGACCCTGATCAGACCCCACTTGGAGTACTGTGCTCAGTTCTTGTCGCCTCACTACAGGAAGGACGTGGAAACCATAGAAAGGGTACAGAGGAGATTTACAAGGATGTTGACTAGATTGGGTATCATTCCTTATGAGCGTAGGTTGAGTGAACTCGGCCTTTACTCCTTGGAGCGACAGAGGGTGAGAGGTGACCTGATAGAGGAGTATAAGAGGATAAGAGGTACTGATCGTGTGGATAATCAGAGTCTTTTTCCTGGGCTGAAATGGCTAGCACGAGAGGGCACAGTTTCAAGGTGCTTGGAAGAAGGCATAGGTCAGGGACAGGTTGTTTTACACAGAGAGTGGTGAGAGCGTGGAACAGGTTACCGGCGACGGTGGTGGAGGCGGAAACGATCGGGTCTCATAAGATTCTCCTGGTTGGGTCAGAGAGCTTAGAAGAATAGAGGACTATGTGTAACTACATGATCAATGTATGAACAAAGGAGACAATTTTGAGATTCGTTACGGCTCCAACTCAGCAGAGACCCTCACATGCACATTGGATTGTCCCAGAGCAAGGATCATTTCAAATAGTTCACAGAACGGCTGCGTCCGCCTGAGTTAACAGCAAGAAGTAATTTCATTCCAAACTGCATTTATTATTGAAGTGTCTATCACTAATACAACTTCGAGAGTTGTCACACCTCCATATCCTGACAACCCTGAAATAAGTGTGCACCCCCAAATCCATGACATTGTTCCAAAACCACCGATCCCCAAAATCCGTGTGCACCCTCAAATCCGCAGACTTTGACAAATCTCTGCACACCCAGATCCGCACGTCAACACAAATATGTCTGTACCCCAAAACACGTATGCACACCCAAGTCAGTGTGTGCCCCACATCTTCCAACACTGCACAATCCGTCTGCACCCCAATATTCGCTGGCAAAAAAGCTATTTCTGTGCACAGCACATCCCCAAATCGCTATGTTCTCTAAAACACTCCAACTTCAAGGGGGATATCCTCAAATCTGTCTGCACCCCCAATACGTGCGCACCCCAAGCCCACTGGCCCTCCCGCATGCACATTCGATGATCCCATCGCAACAATCATTTCATACAGTTCACAAAATGTCTGTCTGCATTTCAGAAAACAAAAAAAAGGACAGAGCTCAAAGATCATTTTGAATTTATTATTGAAGTTTTTTTTTATAAACAGAACAACGTCACGTACAGTGAAGCTCAAAAGGATACATTCATTACTACTCCTTAACAGCAGCCAGTCAGCCAATCTTCTATCCATGTTAGCGTATTCTTTTTCTCTATCCTACTTGTTATTTCCTCAAAGAATTCAACTGATTTTCCAGGCTAGAATTCCAACAGATCAGATCCTTCAGGCACGATTTCCCTTGAACAATCTGTGCTAATCGGCCCATTTTGTCATGTGCCACCAAGTATCGTGAAATCACATCTTTAATCATGGACTGTAACACTTACCAACCTAACTGACCTGAGTGAGGCTAACTCACCTATAATTTTCTTTCTTTTGCCTCCATCATCCGCCATTTTCCAGTCTTCTGCAACAATTCCAGAATTTAGTGATTCTACATCAATCATTGATATAAACTCAACATTTCTTCCGCTACCAGGTGACCTATCTACCTTCAAACCTTTCAGCTTCCCAAATACCTTCTTATTAGTAAAGGCAGCTCACACATTTCTACTGTCTGATATTCCGATGTTCAGACGTTCTGCTGCTGTCTACCATGGTGGAGACTGACGCAAAATAACATTGACTTGATCTGCTATTTTTTCGTTCTGCTTGTTCCCTCTCCAGCAGCATTTTACAGTTGTCTGGTATCCACTTTACCTCTCTTCTACACTTTGTGAGGAATATCTGAAAAAGGGGATTTCTGGTTTCCTCTTTTATGTTACTGCCTAGATTACCCTGATATTCATCGTTTCTGTCCTCACTGCTTTGTTTTCTTTGCATTCCGCATTGAGATGGCTGAGAGCGTTATGACGCGGCAGGGCCAGAAGCAGAGGCGTGGAATGACCTGAGATTCAGGAGGTTGAAGTACTAGGACAGGCTGAAAATGTCAGGGTGTTGGGTCTGGAGGACAGGACAGGTAAGTTCAGATCACAGCACTGCGGGGTTTCCTTGTCTCTGCGCTGGTCTGCAATAAACGGGCTCCTGAATCGGCTGCAGTGATGACTGGTTCTGTGGCTTTAGACTCACTATCGAGCACTTCAGTTCAATATGTTATGTGCTGACTTTTGTTGTCTGCAGGATCTGTTTCTTTTTTCTGTACATCGGGTGTTTGGCGGTCTTCTTTCTTTAATAAGTTCTATGAGATTTCTTTGTTTTGTGGCTGCCGGTATGGAGACGAGTCTCAAGGTTGTATGCAGTATATATACATTGATAATAAATGTACTTTGAACTTCTGAACGTCGATACTGTTGAGTTATAAAAGCTTTCCATTCCTCTAGCTTTCTACAAATAGTTGCTATATTTTACGCCCCTTCTTTTGCTTGGTCTCATCCTCCCTTTAAAATACTTCTTCTTCGGGATATATCTATCCTGCGCCTTCTAGATAGATAGATAGATAGATAGATAGATACTTTATTCATCCCCATGGGGAAATTCAACTTTTTTCCAATGTCCCATACACTTGTTGTAGCAAAACTAATAACATACAATACTTAACTCAGTAAAAAATATGATATGCATCTAAATCACTATCTCAAAAAGCATTAATAATAGCTTTTAAAAAGTTCTTAAGTCCTGGCGGTAGAATTGTAAAGCCTAATGGCATTGGGGAGTATTGACCTCTTCATCCTGTCTGAGGAGCATTGCATCGATTTTAACCTGTCGCTGAAACTGCTTCTCTGTCTCTGGATGGTGCTATGTAGAGGATGTTCAGAGTTATCCATAATTGACCGTAGCCTACTCAGCGCCCTTCGCTCAGCTACCGATGTTAAACTCTCCAGTACTTTGCCCACAACAGAGCCCGCATTCCTTACCAGCTTATTAAGACGTGAGGCGTCCCTCTTCTTAATGTTTCCTCCCCAACACGCCACCACAAAGCAGAGGGCGCTCTCCACATTCTTGCAGAAGGCGTAGCAATGACGCAGAGGTACAGCGGTACCTAAAGGTGTTGAGACAGGTAAATAGAATGAAGGCATCCAGTAGGATACCTGTCGTTATCAGGAAAGTACTGAACAGAACTCTTGGAAGGACTTATTGACACATTAATTGTTTCAAAAGTTTGAGATGTGTATACTTCTGGTGCCACACCACAGAAGATGTTTAATTGCTCTGAAGATTCACCAGAATGTCTGGTATGGACTGAGGTAGAAGGAGAGACCGCATTGATGGGAACAATGTTCTCCTGGAGCATCCAACGTTGAGCGGTGATCTTAACGAAGATAAGCATCGATAATATAAATGGAGACCGCCTTTTCAAGCACGAGGGTGTGGTTGTAAAACTCAAGGACATAGCGTTTTCCGTAAGAGGAGAAAGACTAAAGGGTTATGGGCCAAATTCAGGCAAATGGGGCAAATTCAAGTGGGCATGGGCCATTTGGAAGGAAGCACACTTTCTATTCATTGGGACTCTGTGATTCCAGACAGAGGTTTGAATAACAAGGAGAGTTTTAAGAAGAAGAGTGTGAGGTTTAGAGGGGCTCTGAGGAATAATTGCCTCTGAAGGTTACCATTTGGAACATAATGACGGAGGACATGTTGCAGGCAGGTATTTAAAGACCATCTCTTTGAGCATTTGAATCACCAAGGCAGAGAAGGCAATAGACCAAACGCTGAATTGGAGAAGGCCGATAACTGGGATATAATGATGAGCCGAAATCCCTGTTTCACTACTTGTATGCCGGTTCCTTAGCTTTTACACAGGCCTTTTGCTCATAGTTAAAGACTGTAAAGTTTTATGAGATTTTTTTTTTATTTAGACGCCTTGTGCAGGTGCCGGTGGGCAAGTTATACACGGGTTTCTGAGATAGAGATTGGGATCACACAAGGCAGTATTTATTATTTATTATTATAATTAATAATATTTTCTCTGAGATAGGTACCGGGTGGGTAAATCACTATTTGCAGATGATGGAGGTTTATGGATTAAAGGTAGTTCAATTTAACTGTATATGGGATGCCATTAGCAATTAATCAGTTGGCAAATCGATGGGACTTAAGCTTTCAGTGGCAAAAACACAAGTCACGTGTTTTATAAACAGGATTAATAGACCTGCGCTTGATTTGAAATCACATGATCAAACTCTTGAAGACGTGTCAGTGGTGAGATTCCCAGACAGGTGGGTGCACAATGAGCTGACATGGAAGCACCGTATCAGTAAAATAATTGATAAATATAAAGGAGCAATAAATATTCTCGGTGTCTCTGTGGATATTCTTCGGGCTCTGCTGACCATTTACATTTGTTTCATTAGATCTTGTCTTGATTCTGTGGCTCATGGATCAGCTTCATCTCCAACTTTCAAATGTTTGGCGGTGAGACAAGCACAGGCTTTAAGATTCTGTTGTGGTGCAGTAAGGTCGTCTCCTGTTTCAGGTTTACTGATTGATTTTGCGGAGATTGAATTTAATGTTAACGTACTGGTTTAATTTGAAGGAACAAAGAAATGATCATCCTGTTAGAGGTGTGTCGGAGAACTGTTGGGAACATCACAAGAAGAGTGTTATAGTTTTGGGTGCTTGGGTTCTTATTACGCTGGGAATGTGGGTTCGTTGAATTATGCAATATGTTCCACTGAGGCATTCTCGGTAACCCGAACTTGTTTTTTCAATGCCTTTATTGATCTTGGGATACACGATTTAATAAAGTCTCAGAAGGATCAAAATTTAATTTAACTGGGATTGTCGGTGTGGCTGTTTTTGTGCCCAGATTATAGGTAACGATAAAGAAACAACATTGACCGATTTCTGGAGAACATTCTCGATGCATTTTCAGATGAAGCACGTGACTCCATCGTGAGCTTGGTCACGTCCTCATCATGGAAGGCAATCCAATTGATGTCATCCAGGCGGTCCTGTAGCATGAAGACCGATTGGTCGGACCAACAGTGGACGGATCACCTATGGCCGCCTCTTGTTTCAGCTTTTGCCTGTACATCGGCAGAAGCCGGATCAGAGAGTGATCCGATTGTTGAAGTGTGGTCGGAGGAGCACTTTGTAAGCGTTATGGAAAGGTCGAGTGTGCCAGCTCCCCGAGCGCTCACCTGGATGTGCTGACAACACTTCGGAGGGACTTCAGTCAGCGATGCTGGATTAAAGTCACGGCGACAATGAAGGCAGCCTCTGGGTGTGCAGTCTTCAGCGTGTTGAGGGTTTCGTACAGTTCCTTGAGGGCCAGGTCAGTATCAGCCTGTGGCGGAATGTACACTACTGTGATGATAACACCGTGAACTCCCTGGGCAGCCAGTAGGGACTAAACAGCTGCTCCACATCTGGGGAACAAAGGATTGGAGCACATGCATATTCTGGGGGTTGCACCAAGCATTGTTGACCATGAAGCATACCCCACCTCCTTTACTCACCCCAGTGAGGGGTTTCCAACTGTCCATAGGGAACAGGGAGAACCCAGAGGGTTCGATGGCGTGGTCCGGTGTCTCCTCCGTCAACCAGGTCTCCGCAAAGCACAAAACGTTACATTATTTTGTTTCCCGCTGGTGAGAGATTCTGGCTGTCAGTTCACACAGCTTGTTGTCCAGAGACTGGGTTCTAATCACGCTGGGAATATGCGTTCATTGGATTATGCAATATGTCCCACTGTCGCGTTCTTTGTAACCCCACATTGTTTTTCTCAATGCCTTTAGTTGATTTTTGGATACACAATTTACTGAGGTCTCAGGATTCTGTTCTGCTTGACCATCTTGATTCGTCGGTATATTTTGGTAAATTATTATGATATGTTAAACATTGCTGCAGAAGAATCAAAAGATAACTAAACCGGGATGACGGTGTGGCTGTTTTTTGTTCATGAATTACAAGTAACGATAAAGAAACAATTTACCAACCACTTATCAGTATATATAGTAGAATTTGTTTCCATCATTTTAGGCTTACAGTGGGTGTTGGAAATTTGTTCATGTAAAGTTGTCATTTGTTCAGATGCCTGTTCGGTTTTGATGAGTCTTAAAACAGGTAATTCTTGCAGTAGGACAGAGTGAAAAAGGAAGCAGTGAGGGTTTTATGTCCCAATTCTTTGCACCACATTCCAGTCCAGTTCGTCCGCTGCTGTTTATACAAACCCCGCCCTCGTTCTCACGTCAGCCAATTATTCATATAGAAGGCGGAGACTGGTGTGATTGACAATGGATTAGCCAACCAGCATCCGACTAGACCGTCGCCATCAAAGTGGTCCTGACGAAGGGTCTCGGACCGAAATGTTGCTTCCCGACTTGCTGAGTTCCTCCAGCTTGTTTGTACGTGTCGACTAGATCTCCGCCACTTTCTGGCAACGTCGGGCTGCGAGTTCGGTGGGCGGGAATGGGAACTGATACGCATATTTCCAGACCAATGGGCGAGCGGCATTCAGGAGTAATTCTTTGACTGCCATCTGACGGATCCAATGAGGTACCGAGTTTCCAGACCGTTGCTTTGCCCCGTCCCACACACACACACACACTCTGGTAACCTCCCGGAGCTGCCGGTCGATGGGACAATCCGCCCGGGAATAAACATAGAAACCTCCGGCACAAAACAGGAGGTTGCTGTGCCGAACATGTCCTCACCTTAGAAACACCTGGGAGATGAGGCGGTGAATGTGAGGAGCTCGAGCCCGGACCGGAGACACTGCGGCCGCCTCTGCCGTGTGCTCAGGACGCGGCTTTATTAATGAACTGAAGCCCCGAGGTGACCGGATATTTCACCGGCTCATCACCTGATAACGTCTGACCGGCGCAATCCCCACGGTGACAGATTGTGATTACATTAATGAGTTAATATTTAGACCATTTGTGGGAGTCAGCTGTCTCAACAAAGGTTGGGATCAATGGAATATGCTGCCAGTGTAAATTTGCCTTGAGACTCGTCACAGCTCCAAATCTGCACACAGCCCCAGATACACATGAAGTGCGAGAATCATTTCACGGAATGGCTGTCTCCATTAAAAAAAAAATTAGAAGCAGAGATCAAAGGTCATATTGCATTTATTATTGAAGTCTGTATAAAGGGAAAAACCATGAGATTTGTAACACATCGAAATCCACCGGTTCCCCCAAGTCAGTGTTCAGCCCGAATCCGCCAACACACCCACTCTTCACATATCTGCGAATCGGTGTGCACCCACAAATCTGTGCTCACAGAAAAACCCACATTCAACCCTCCAGTCAGTGTGCACCCCAAAGCAACCGACACACCTGTTACCATCTCGTTTCCTTAACTCTGAGTGTCACTTTCAGAGGCTGGAGCTGGTTTCTGAGTGACAGCCGAAGAGAGAGAGAATATTTAAGAACTGTGTTCACAAAACAGCTGCCTCCTCCTGAAAAGTAGCAAGAACAAAGTTTAAATTTCAAACACACGTCCACATGCATAGTCCCCATATTCTAGTTGACATCCCCTTAAATCTACGCAACTCCCCAAACCATCCTCACCCCGGTGTCAGTGGGTGCCCGCAAATCCACCAACACCCCCATATTCACTGACAAACCCCTATGTCTGCGCAAATCCCTGTGCACCCCATATTCGCCAAAACGTTTCTAAGTCAGCACAATCCTCAAATCCGTGTGCAACCCCAAATCCGCTGAGACACTCAAATCTGTGCGCAGCCCTAAATACTCCCAAATCCCCGTGCACCCTCAAATGCCCAAAGCAGTGTCACCCCCAAATTCATCGACACTCCAAAATCCATATTCACCAACATACCCTGAAACCTTCGCACATCCGCAAATCAATGTGCAGACCCATTTCCATGTGCATCCCCAAACCCGCTGACATCCCCACAAGCACACTAGATTATCGCAGAGCAAGAATCATTTCAAACAGTTCACAAAATAGCGACATCCATCTTAAAACGCTGAAAATGCAAACTGCATTCATATTTAAAGTATTTCTGTATGTCTGAATCTCTGTGTGTTCCTATGCTTCCTCGTATGTGTCTGTCCGTCTCTTTGTGTGTCTGTGTATGTTTGTGTCAGAGACCAGCTCGCAGACGGTACTCGGTCTTTGTCGTGACGGCGTAGCTACTGAGAACACACGGCTATCCCGCCTACTCCACATCCCCTCCCCCGCCTATTCTGTAGCGCACAGAAAGGGAACAAACTGGCCTCTCCCGGAAACCACAAGCCTTCATCTCTGAGAGAACATTGCTGCTTTCCAAACTATGAAGTATTACACAACATCTATAATTCACTGTGAATGTCAACCGTCATCACAGTGCGGGGTGGGGGATGTGGGGACGGGAGGGTGGCCGGGAAAGCGGGCGAGAGAAAAGGGGGAGGATTAGTGAGGAATGTGTGGAGGAAAGAGTCGGGCAGTGTGGATGAGAACGGATGAAGAGAGGAGGACAGGGAGAAAGAAATTGAGGCTACGTATATTTACTCTCTCTCTCTCTTTCCCTCCTCTCTCCTCCACACTCCCTTCCCCCGCCTATTCTGTAGCACATAAAAAGGGAACAAACTGGCCTCTCCCGGAAACCACAAGCCTTCATATTCCGAGAAAACACTGTCACTGTCCAAAAAACGAAGAATTGCACAACATCAGACAATTCACTGTGCGAGTCAACCGTCATCACAGTGCGGGGAGGGGGATGTGGGGACGGGAGGGTGGCCCGGAAAACGAGCTGCAGTAATGGAGGAATTGGGGAGAGAGTGAGAGGCAGGGGAAGCGTTGATTAGAAAGGGAGAAAGAGACAACAAGGTAAAGGAGGAGGGACTGAGTGGGTAGGGTAGGGAGGAATCTGCTGAGGACAAGGGTGTGTCAGTGGGGAAGGGAACGGATGAAGAGAGGAGAGAGACAGAGAGTGTGTGGAAGAGAGGGAAATAGGTGAGGGGAGAGGAGGAAGAGAAAGAATGAGGTAGTGGGAGACAATAGATGGAGAGAAAGAGACAGTGAGGGAAAGGGGAAGCAGAGGTGGCAAAAGTGGGAAGGGGTGAAGATGGGGGCAGGAGAGTGGGGAGAGTTTGAGCCAAAGAGGAGGAACGAGTTATTTTTGGGAAGTGGGGTGAACGCCAATGTGAAGTTGAAGGGAGTGTGTGTGTGTGTGTGCGTGTGTGTGTGTGTGTGCGTGCGTGCGTGTGTGTGTGTGTGTGTGTGTGTGTGTGTGTGTGTGTGTGTGTGTGTGTGTGTGTGTGTGTGTGTGTGTGTGTGTGTGTTTGTTTTCAACAACTTTACAATCCCTGGCTCTGATCGCCACACTTTGACCATGGATATCCAGTATCAATTCACTTCTATCCCCAGCAGGAAATCCTGAAAGCACATTGTTTGCTTCCCGACAACAGCCCCAACCAATTCCCCTTCATCGACACATTATTTGGAGTCAGAGAGCACTATAACAAACAAACAAACCCTTTTTCCCATTTAGTCCGGACCGAATTGTTATTCTGCCGAGTCCCATAACCACAGCTGGACCATGGCCCTCAATACCCCTCCCGTCCATGTACCGATCCAAACTTCTCTGCAATGAAATCCATAACTTCCACTGACAGCTCTTCCCCCACCCTCACCACCCTCTGAGTGAAGGAATTCCCACTCAGGTTCCTCTTAAATATTTCACCTTTCACCCTTAAACTGCGACCTCCAGTTCCCATCTCACCCAAACTCAGAGGAAAAATCCTGCGTGCATTTACCTTGTCAACAACACTCATAATTTTGTATAAATCTGCAAAATCCCCCTTCATTTTCCAACACTAAAGGGAATAAAGTCCTCAGCTTTTCCTAAAGCTCGAGTCCTCAAGTCCCAGCAAACGTATTGTAAATTTTCTCTGCACTCTTTCAATGTTGTTGATAACTTTCCTTCAGGCCAGTAACAAAAACTACACACAATACTCCAGATTAGGCCTGACCAATGCAGAAAAGCCGAAACAGGGGATAACTTTACTGCACCACAACACAATCTCAAAGCCTGTGCTTGTATCACACCCAAACATAATAAAGTTGAAGCTGAAGCTGATCTATAAACCACAACCATAATCAAGAACAGATCCAATTAAACAAATGAGATTGGTCAACAAATACTTTCATGTAACACCCTAGAATACCCGCAGGGATAACTGAGAATATTTAATGTTTCTTTATATTTATCAATTATTTTCTTATCAGGTGCTTCCATGTCAGCTTATTATCCGTCCACATGCCTGGAAATCTTACCACTGACACCTTTTAAGGAGTTTGACCATATCAGTTCCTATCAAATGCAGGTTCATTAATCCTGTCTGTAAAACACATAACTTGTCCCATCTATTTCCTGACTTATCGACCTTATTAATTGCGAATGCATCCTATATACAGTAACATTGAAATTTCTACCTCTAATCCATAAACCTCCATCATCTGCATATAGTGATTTACACACTCCAAAACCTGTCTCAGAGAAAAATATTATGAATTATAAATAATAAACACTGCCTGTGGAATCCCAGTCTCTATCTCATTACAACCTGAATATAACTTTCCCACCCATACCTGACACAAAACATTCAATTAAAACAACTCAAAGTTAGATAATAGCCCCTCAATCCTCATTTCCACAATTTATAAAAATTCTTTCCTTGCATAAATACCATCTGCCTTTTGAACAGTGAAAATACTGCAGTTACAACATCTATATTTAACTGGCTTTACTAATACCATCTTCTAAATATAAAAATGAATTCAATGTCATCCTTGCCCATTCATACCTTTAGAAGATGTACAAATAGAAACAATCAGAAAAAAATTGTACAATAGCCCTCTCAATTGCATTTCCAAAAATTAATCAAAAGTCCATCCTTCAATAAATATTATTTGCCTTTTCAATATCAAAAATATTGCTATTACAAAATCTTTATTTAACTGTACTTTCCTAATATGATCTTCCAAACCCAAACTGATTCCAATGTTATTTAAGGCAGAGATTGCTGGGTATCTGAGTAGCCAGGTTATCAAAGGTTGTGGTGAGAAGGCGGGGGAGTGGGACTAAATAGGAGAATGGATCGGCTCATGATAAAATGGCAGAACAGACTCGATGGGCCGAATGACCGACTTCTGCTCCTTTGTCTTATGGTCTTATTCTACCGTTCCAAATTCCCCTCTGATAAAACGTGATATTACCTCTTTTATCGAAAATATAATTCAAACACTCGATTCCACAAGTTTACATAAATGAGACTTTAATGATATTGGCCTACAAGAAGGAGGATCAGACGGGGAGATCCAGGTTTTAGAATGGGAACTACTACAACCATTTTCCATGAGAAAAGTAGGTGGCCAAACCTTCAAATACGATTCAGAAAGTTCATATTCTCACAAAAGAAAATTACACACATAGCTGTTGAATCAAGATTTTCTACAAGTTCATGATACATTTTATTCCCATTCACAACATTATACTCTGCCCTTTTCCTTGTAAAACTGACAACACCACCCCTCTACCAACAAACCCGTCAAGCCAAACGACAATATAATCCTGCACAGGAATAAAACTTAAAATGTGCAGGTTTCCTGAGCAGATATAACATCGGAAGAATCTAACAAATCAGAAATAAACTGCTTAAAGTGTTGACCATGTAAAATCAGGCTTCTTGCATTTCACTTCAATATTTCAATCCTATTAGATGTCTTCACAAGTAGCTGGGATGGAGAAACCCCTACAAATCAGAGCTTCATTTACAGCTTCCCAAAAAAAAAGGTACACCAAGATACCTTTCTGCAGATTTCACAATAATTTTAATTTCCTCAGCAGGATGAGATGTCTGATCAGTACAATTCACCACATCGGTTATAAACATCACAAACTTCATTTTATCCAGCAGTGAAGTATCTTTGGTGAGAGAACTGTGACGCCGGCATTTATCCACTGACGTCACAGTCTGTTCTCTGAGTGGGATCACTTTATCCAGTTTACCTGCTCTGCTTGCTGTACTTGTCCTTGAACAGGCCCTTCTGCTCACTGTGTTGTTCTGAACCAATTGAACTGGTCACTTCATGCCTTACTAAACCAATCCCTTCTGCCTACACAAGGAACACATCCCTCCATTTTCCACACATTCACGTGGTATCTAATAGCCTCTGTCACATCTGCGTCCATCACCACCCCTGACATTCACTCCAGACACCCACCACTATGGGAATGAGAAACAAAACTTGAAACGCAAATCTCCTTTAAACATTCTGAGTCAGGTTTTTAACATCATTGTCTTTTCTAATTGTTTTTTTAACAGCAGCTATGCAAAGAAAAGATACAAAATTACACTAAATTACAAAATACTTCAATAGTGCAAAAAGGACCAATGAGAATGTGTTCCCCCTTTCTCCTGAAGTGCATGTCCACTGGCATTGGACATTACCTCCTTCGAGAAACAATCCCGGCTGTCCACTCTGTCTGTGCCTCTCACATTCCTGTAAACGTCTGTCAGACCTCCCTCAGCCTCTGCCACTCCGGAGAAAATTACCCGAGATTGTCCAGTCTCACTTTATTCAGGCAGCATCCTGTTTAGCCTCTTCCACTCACCATCCAAAATCTCCGCATTATTCCTGTATTCGAATGCAATTCTCCTGATGTGGTTAAAATAGAGATTTATACAACTGCAACATTACTGTCCGACAATGGAACCACTATCTGGGAGTTATGAACTCGGATTCCAAGATCTCCCTGTAGATCAACACAGTCCAATTTCGCCCCATGTATATAACAGCAAAGAGATAATGCTGAGGCTTTATAAGACACTAGTCAGGCTGCGTTAGGCCCCATATCTCAGACAGCATGTGTTGTCATTGGAGAGAGTCCAGAGGAGGTTCAGAAAGATGATTTTGGGAATGAAGGGGTTAAAATATGAGGAGCACTTGGCAGCTTTGACCCTGTGCTCCCTGGAACTCAGAAAAATGCGGGGCATCTCATTGAAACCTACCGAATGTTGAAAGGACTGGATAAGGTGGATGTGGAGAAGGTATTTCCTGTGGTGGGGCACAGCCACAAAGTTGAGGGACCACCTTTTCAAACAGAGGTAAGGAGGTTATTTTTTTTATTAGCCAAGGTGTATTGGATCTGTGGAATGCTCTGCCACAGACTGCGGTGGAGGCCGAGTGAGTGGGTATATTCAAGGCGGAAGTTGACCGTTTCCTGATCAGTCAGGGCATCAAAGGATATGGCAGGAGGTCAGATATCTGGAATTGAGTGCGATCTGGGATCAGCCATGATGGAAAGGTGGCTGACTCAATGGGCTGAATGGCCTAATTCTGTTCCTATGCCTTATTGACTTATGAACACAAGCCCCCTCAATCATGATGAATCTCCTCTGCACTCTTCCAGCATCCTTTGTACAGAATGCTAAGTGGAACTGAATGCAACTTTTCAAGAACGTTGTCAAGTCAGGCAGCATCTGTTGAGGGGAATAGAGTCGATGTTTGGGACAGAACCGCTCCCTTACAGCACTAACACAGGCCCTTCGGCCCAACCTTTCCATGCTGTCCTCCTGTCCATTTAAACTAATCCCTATACCTGTCTTTGACACAGAACACAGAAATCTACAGCACATTACAGGCTCTTCAGCCCACAATGTTGTACCCACCATGTAACCTACTCTAGAGACTGCCTAGGATTTCCTGATCGTATATCCCTCTATGTTTCTAAGCTCCATGAACCTATCTAAGAGTCTCTTAAAATATCCTATTGTATCCACCTCCACCATCGCTGCAGGCAGTGCATTCCATGCCCCCACCACTCCCTGTGTAAGAAACTTACCCCTGACATTCCCTCAGTACCGACTTCCAAGCAGCTTAAAACTACGTCCCCTCGTGTTAGTCACTTCAAGCCTGGGAAAATGTCTCTGGCTATCCACATGGTCAAAGCTTCTCATCATCTTATACACCTCTATCAGGTCACCTCTCATCCTCCTTCGCTCCAAGAAGGATAGGCCAAGTTCACTCAATCTATTCTCATAAGGCATGCTCTCCAATCCAAGAGCAACATCCTTGTAAATCTTCTCTACACTCTCTATAGTATCCACATCCTTCCTGTAGTGAGGTCACCAGAACTGAACACAGGACTCCCAAGTGGGGTCCAACTAAGCCCACAGCCCTGCCGTGTTGGGGTACAATTACCTATGTACAGGTTAGGAGAAATATAGCTTTAACATCGATTGGAGGGAGGCGATTGTTGTCCCCTTGTTCAAAAAGGGTAGTAGGGATAGTCCGGATAATTATAGACCATTGAGCCTTAC
Organism: Hemitrygon akajei; assembly: GCF_048418815.1. Taxonomy (NCBI): domain Eukaryota; kingdom Metazoa; phylum Chordata; class Chondrichthyes; order Myliobatiformes; family Dasyatidae; genus Hemitrygon; species Hemitrygon akajei. Next base: position 436,340 of record NW_027332010.1, read on the forward strand.
ATCTGTGGTGGGAAAGCTGTTGGAAAAGATTCACAAAGATAGGATCTATTGGCATTTATAGAATCATGGTCTGATCAGTGACAGTCAGCATGGCTTTCTTAAGGGAAGATCGTGTCTAACAAGCCTGATGGAGTTCTTTTAGGAGGTGACCAGGCACATAGATGAGGGTAGTGCAGTGGATGTAATCTACATGGATTTTAGTAATGCATTTGATAAGGTTCCACATGGTAGGCTTATTCAGAAAGTCAGAAGGCATGGGATCCAGGTATGTTTGACCAGGTGGATTCAGAATTGGCTTGCCTGCAGAAAGCAGAGAGTTGTGCTGGAGGGAGTACATTTGGATTGGAGGGTTGTGACTTGTGGTGACCCACAAGGATCAGTTCTGGGACCCCTACTTTTCGTGATTTTCATTAACGACCTGGATGTGGGAGAAGAAGGATCGGCTGGCAAGTTTGCAGAAGACACAAAGGTTGGTGGTGTTGTGGATAGTGCAGAGGATTGTCAAAGATTGCAGAGAGACATTGATAGGACGCAGGAGTGGGCTGAGAAGTGGCAGATAGAGTTCACCCTCGAGAAGTGTGAGGTGGTACACTTTAGAAGGACAAACTCCAAGGCAGAGTACAAAGTAAATGGCAGGATACTTGGAAGTGTGGAGGAGCAGAGGGATCTGGGGCTACATGTCCACAGATCCCTGAAAGCTGCCTCACAGGTAGACAGAGTATTTAAGTAAGCTTATGGGGTGTTAGCTTTCATAAGTCGAGGGATAGAGTTTAAGAGTCGCGATGTAATGATGCAGCTCTATAAAGCTCTTGTTGGACCACACTTGGAGTACTCTGTCCAGTTCTGGTCACCTCACTATAAGAAGGATGTGGAAGCATTGGAAAGGGTACAGAGGAGATTTACCAGAATGCTGCCTGGTTTAGAGAGTATGGATTATGATCAGAGATTAAGGGAGCTAGGGCTTTACTCTCTGGAGAGAAGGAGGATGACATGAGAAATGATAGAGGTATAGTTGATATTAAGGGTAACAGATAGAGTGGACAGCCAGCACTTCTTCCCCAGGGCACCACTGCTCAATACAAGAGGACATGGTTTATAGGTAAGGGGAGGGAAGTTCAAGGGGGATATTAGAGGAAGATTTTATACTCAGAGAGTGGTTGGTGCGTGGAATGCACTGCCCGAGTCAGTGGTGGAGGCAGATACACTAGTGAAGTTTAAGAGACTACTAGACAGGTATATGGAGGAATTTAAGCTGAGGGAGGCAGAGTTTAAGGGTCGGCACAACATTGTGGGCCGAACGGCAGTATTGTTCTATGTTCTATCTATTCCTCGCTGGAATCTCTCTTTTAATTTATGTAAGATTCAAAATTAAGATGTGCGTTTCTGACAGGTCCGGGTTAAAGTCTAGGGACAAGTATGATTTAATTATGTCTAGGGACAAGTATGATTTAATTATGTTTAGGGACAACTGTGATTTAATTATGTTTGGGTTAAAGTCTGTAAACAAGTGTGATCTAATTATGAATGCAGAAGCCTTGATAAAATTAACTGTTTGTGGAATCATTGAAGTCCTGAGATATGGACTATTGTTTTACAGAAACGTGTAAAAAAACAACTCCAAATATGGAATGGGATAAGACTATGTACCTCCCGAGTCAGGGAGGAGGGGTGGTAAGGAAGAAGGATAAAACCTGCTGCCATGTAAGGTTCTCTGAAGGGGCCCAGCTCTGCAGAACTGTTAATAAACTTTGTTTCCTTGAATTTGTCTTGAAGTCATTATTCGGGAGCGTGGCTCGTTTCTGACAATTTAATTTTTCATTGAAGGCACGACACAGTACAGAAAACGTAATGCATTACATGTTCCTCCATTTTGCTTTTATACCTTACCCCTAAACACCACAATGTCATCAGTGGGGCCTTCTGGGAGTTGTAGTCATTATTCCTCGCTCGCTCCCGGTCAAAGCATGTTTCGTCAGCCACCACAGACGTCACCGAAACAGACCCACCGAGGCGCGAAGGGGAATCACACCCGTCCTTGTGGGCGCCGAGGCCGGCGACACCGACAGAAGCGATACGCTGATCTCCGCCATGGCGATGGAGCGGAAGAGGAGGGGCTGATCTTGGGCCGATTTCCTCCAGCCTATCGTAGCTCAGGCTTAACACTGACCCCTGCTGTCATTGGCTGCCGTGCCTGTCGCTCAAATGGGAACTCAGAGGGTGATTAGTTTATGTGAACGTCAGTCAGCCTCCCTGTCTTTATGAGTTTGGATTTGGATTTATAACGGGACAGGAAGCAAATTGGGAGAAATGTGAGTTTTTATGTGATGGTGCATCAGTCTCCGAGTTACATTATTAACAATAAAAGGGCAATGGCCGTGGTGAGGAAGTAGGTGATTTACTGGAGGTTATATGGAGATAATATTGGAAGAGATATCGAACTTGGAATTGTTCGGGATATGATTTAGAAAATGGGGGGATTTGTGGGGATCATAATATTCCAGTGTTGATTAATGAGGGCAAAATGATTGTTACTGAAACAGGGAAGGTTGTGTTACTGGCTGGGTCATTTGCTGAGATTCATAATCAGGATAATTTAAGTGAAGAAGTTAAACAATGAAGGGATATGTTTTTCAGTGAATACCCTGATGTGCTGGAAGTCAGCTGTAGCAATGATAGTATCACTGATGAAGAGATTTCTTTGTATGAATTTAAGAATTTTATTAATAATGCAGGTCAGGTATCCACTGGACAGAGTGATATTTGAAATTGTAATTGTATATAATTCTCTTTTGTGAAAATATTAAATGTTTGAATTGTGCATCTACTTTCTTCATGGAAAATGGAAATAGTAGTGCCTATTCTAACCTGGCAGATCCCCATTTGATCCTTCTAGTTAAGGGCCTATATCGTGAATGTCTCATTTATGTAAACTGATGGAATATATGGTAATCAAGCGCTTGAGTTATATTTTGGAAAGAGTGGTGATAAAGTGTTTTATTAGAGTGGATTTTGGAAGGGTGAAATGAAGTTAGATTCAGTTTTAGGTTTGGAAGATGATATTCGGAAAGCACAATTAAATAAAGATGTTGTAATAGCAGTATTTCTTGATACTGAAAAGGGAAATGATATGGAAGAAAGGACTTTTGATTAAATGGGAGTGAGGGGGACATTGTATAATTTTTCTGAGTTTTTTTTTGGATGGACTGTCCAAGTACCGGTCGGCATGGTATGTTTGTGTTTCTATGAGATAGAGAATGGGATCCCACAAGGCAGTATTTGTAGCCCTTCATTATTTAATATTATGATTAACGATATTTTCTCTGAGATGAGAAAATGGGATACCCTGGGTAAATCACAATATACAGATGGCGTAGCTTTATAGATTAGAGGTATTAAATGAAATTTACAATTAATAGGTCAAACAGTGGACAGATTGTTGAGAATGTTAAGTTTTCAGTCGTTAAAACACGTTACGTGGTTTACAAACAGCATTGATAGACTTGCACTTGATTTTAAATTATATGATTAATCTCTTGAGGAAGTGTCAGTGGTAAGATTTCTCAGTATGTGGATGGATAATAAGCTGACATGGAAGCACCTATCAGTAAAATAATTGATAAATGTAATGGAGCTTTAAATCTCCTCAGACATCTATGTGTGTATCTTTGGGTGCAACATGAAGATCTTTGTTGATCAATTATATTTGTTTAATTTGATCTGTTCTTGATTACGTCTGTGTGGCTTATGGATCAGCTTCATCTTCAAATTAAAAATGTTTGTATGTGATACAATTACAGACTTTAAGATTGTGTTCTGGTGCGGTAATGTTGTCTCCTGTTTTGGCTTTACTGATTGCAATGGGACAATTGCCGTCAAAGTAACAGAGGTTCAAGTTGATGTTAACATACTGGATTAATTTGCGGGGACAAGGAAATGATCATCCTGTTAAAGGTGTGCTGGAGGATGGTTGGGGACATCACAAGAAGAGTGTTTTTTGTATTGGGTAGCTGGGTTCTTATGACGCTGGGAATACGGGTGTATTTGATGATACAATATGTCCCACTGTAGCTTTCTCTGTAACCCCACCTTGTTTTTTCCAATGACTTCAGTTGATTTTAGGTTACACGATCGGATTCGGTTCCGCCTGAGAGTCTGTTGGTTCATCAGTATATTAATGAAAGTTATTATCATACAGTAACCATTTTTACAGATGAATCCAAAGATAAGTTAACTGGGGATGTTGGTGTGGCTGTTTTTGTGTGCCTGAATTGCAGGTAATGGTAAAGAAATGACTTATAGCCATTTATCAGCATAGGAAGCAGAATTCTTTCCCAAAAGTATAGGTTTACAGTGGGTAGAGGAAATTGGTCCTCATAATTGGCTCAGAATACATTTCGGTTCTGATGAGTCTTAAACAGGTCATTTTGTCAGTAGGTCAGATTGACTGTTGGAAACTTGTCAAACGGTATTTCATATATAAAGTTTGATTTATATGTCTGCACATTATGGGCCCTGCACATCACACTGTTGAGGGAAATGATGATGTTGACTGTTTAGCACCAAAAGCTGTTAAATGTTAAGCTGTGGATATAGACCTTCCACTTAGCAAATTAGAAGCTAAAGGGTTGGTAGTGTTAAGAATTAGGGGCTTATGGCAAGACGTAGGATAATGGACATAAGGACAGACACCTTTACAGAATACATAAACCTGTTGGGTTTATAGAAGAAGGGCTTAAAACAAGGGAAGGAATGATATTGACATGACATAGAAATGTCCACATTAATTATGCCTTGTAACTAATTGGAAAACTTCATTTGTGTCGTGTACATTTTGTCATTATGAAACTGTCGAAACCCATACTATTTCAATGTGAAGCATACAAGGCTGAAGAAAAATCAAATGCAGTCTTCAGTACAATCTTTGCGAGGGTAGATAGTTTTCAGAAAAAAACTATTACATTATGGGACTGACTTTAAATCAATTCACAGTTTGAGCTGGAAAAGGCATGTAATAATTGTGTTAAACCTAAGGAAATGACATATAGGGTAGCAAAGGTGAGTGGGATGTTGGATTATTGGGATGCTCTTAAAATCCAACAAAAGACAACGAAAAAAAGCCATAAGAATGGTCAAGACGAAATATGAGGGCAAACTGGCCAGTAATATAAATCAAGATACTAAAAGTTTAGTTTTCAGTTACATGAAGAGTGAAAGGGAGATGAGAGTTGATACTGGACCACTGGAAAATGATGCTGGTGAAGTAGTAATGGGGGACAAAGAAATGGCAGATGAACTTAATGAACAATCTTCACTGTCTTTTCTGGTCAGCACCGCACTCGCTTGTCCCATTTAACCTGTCTCATTACAGGTGGACTTTAGGACCCGGGGGAGCTCAGGACCCGCCGCCCGCAACTGCTGCTGAATCCCCGGTGTTTCTGTTCGGTTGACGGATGCGGTGAACGAGTTAAAAATAATCGATCGATAATTCTCATCTCGTGTTTATTTCACTCCACAGAACCATAGACACTACAGCACAGAAAACAGGCCATTTGGCGCTTCTAGTCTGTGCGGAAACTTTATTCCGCTCGTCCCATTGACCTGCACCCAGTCCGTAACCCTCCAGACCTCTCCCATCCAGGTATCTATCCAATTTATTCTTAAAACTTAAGAGGGAGCCCGCATTTACCACATCAGATGGTAGCTCTTTCCACACTCCCACCACTCTCTGAGTGAAGAAGTTCCTCCTAATGTTCCCCCTAAACCTTTCCCCTTTCACCCTAAAACCATGTCCTCTCGTATTTATCTTTCCTAATCTAAATGGAAAGAACCTACTCGCATTTACTGTCTATACCCCACATAATTTTGTAAACCTCTATCAAATCTCCCCTCATTCTTCTATGCTCCAAGGAATAAAGTCCCAACCTGTTCAATCTTTCCCTGTAACTCAACTACTGAAGACCTGGCAACATCCTAGTAAATCTCTGCACTCTTTCAATCTCTCCAACCTCTCCATGGATACCTCATGTCTGAAGTTTCTGAACTAACCTCCCATGTGGGACCTTGTCAAAGGCCTTACTACAGTTCATGTAGACAACATCCACAGCCTTTCCTTCACCTACTTAGTTGGTAACCTCCTCGAAAAACTCTTCGAGATTCATTAAACACGATCTACCACGCACAACGTCATACTGACTATCCTTAATCAGCCCTTGGCTGTCCAAATACTTGGAAATCCGATCTCTCTGAACATCTTCCAATAATTTACATACTACTGATGTCAGGCTCACTGGCCTTTAGTTACCTGGTTTTCTATTGGAGCCTTTTTTAAACAACGGAATAACATGAGCTACCCTCCAATCCTCCGGCACTGCACCCGTGGCTGAGGACATTTTAAATATTTCTGTCAGGTCCCCTGCAATTTCTACTCTAGTCTCTCTCAAGGTCCGAGGAAATATCAAGTCAGGCCCGGGGGATTTATCTACCTTTATGCGCTGTAAGGCAGCAAGCACCTCCTCCTCTTTAATCTACAAATGTTCCATGACACTACTGCTTGTTTCCCTTCCTTCCATATACACTATGCCAGTTTCCTGAGTAAATACTGATGCAAAAAAACTGTTTAAGATCTCCCCCATCTCGTAAGGCTCCACACATAGACGACCACTCTGATCTTCTAGGGGACCAATTTTGTCCCTAACTTTCCTTTTACTCTTAATATACTTGTAGAAACCCTTCGGGTTTTCCTTCACATTATCTGCCAAAGCCACCTCATGTCTTCTTGTTGCCTTCCTGATTTCCTTCTTTAGTATTTTCTTATGTTTTCTATACTCTTCAAGTAACTCATTTGCTCTTTGTTGCCTCTACCTGCTATACACTTCTCTCTTTTTCTTAACCAGATCGCCAATATCCCTTGAAAACCAAGGTTCCCTGTGCCTGTTAACTTTGCCTGTTCCTGGTATGAACATGCAAACTCTGCACTCTCAAAATTTCACCTTTGAAGGCCGTCCACTTACTGAACACATCCTTGCCAGAAAGAAATTATCCTAATCCACTCTTCCTAGATTAGTGTGGTCACACCTTTCCCGTTCCTTAGCTCCACCCATATGGCCTCTGTAGACAAGCCCTCCGGTCTGTCCTGTCTACGCACAGCTGTGATATTTTCCCTGACTAGTAATGCCACTCCTCCCCCTTTCATCCCTCCCCCTCTATCACGTCTGAAACAAGGAATATTTCTATCATGTATAAACCTTAGGTGAGAGGTTATCTTTTTGTATTAATGTATTAAAAATAAATTATAAATTCTACCAATGAGAATTACAAATTCTCTTACTGAAGGATTCATATTCAAAATAGTATCCAACAAATCAGATTCTTGCATATATGGGAACTTAGATAATTATTTTTTGTAAAAAAAATGTCTAACCTGAAGATATTGCAGTAAGTGTGTATGAGGGAGAGAATTTTTGCTAATTAACTTCAAAAGTCATCAATCAACCATGACAAAATAAATGAAAATAAAAATAAATAAATCTGCAAAAAAAAAAAGCAGATCCCCTTAATCACTAAAGATTAAAAAACTTTGGGAGAGAGAACTTTATATGACCTTTGTTAATGAAGATGGTCAATTCTTCTTTAATATGTGCCAATCAGTGTTTAATTCAATTTAAAATTGTTCACTGTTACTATTTAACAAAGGAGAGACTATCCAAAATATTTCCTAACATAGACAATTATTGCGATAGGTATAAAACTGAATTAGCCACCTTTTCACATATGTTCTGGTCATGTTCTTCATCAAAATCTTTTTTAGAAATCTTTTTTTACTACAATTTCTAAAGCTCTGAAAATTAATTTACAACCTAATCTACAAACCTTTGATTTCTGTCTATACATGCAGTCCTCGTATGACCTTTATCCTCCTCCACCTCACTATCTGCTCTAACACTCTGGTTCCCCTCCCTCTGCAAATCTAGCTTAACCCCCTCCCCCCCCCCCCCCGACCCCCCGAGCAGCACTAACAAATCTACCCGCAAGGATGTCAGTCCTTCTCCAGTTCAGGGGCAAACCATCCCGTCGGAACAGGTCCCACCTTCCCGGGAACAAAGCCCAATTATCCAGAAACATGAAGCCCTCCCTCCTGCACCATCTCCTTAGCCACGTATTTAGCTGCACTCTCCGCACTTTTATATTTACAGGGACTTTACTCCTGACGCCGGTCCCGGGACCCGACCCGTTTACAGACCCGGAGCGGAACCGGAGCAGATTCTCAGCCACTGGTTCACAACCCAGGTCGCGAAGAAAGGATAAAGTTTCCCCGTGAATTTATTCCCAGTGAAGGTGTGGAGATGGGACTTGGTCTCCGCGTTGTAAAATGAAACTGTCCCGGACTCGTAACTGAGATAAACTCCCACCCTCCCGGGGATGGGACCGGCAGCGAGACGGGACTCGGGGGAGGGGAGAGCGTACACGTCACAATCCCGATGTAACACGTCACCAAACCGCCCGATGACCCAGAATCCGGTCTCCGGACTCAGTCTGACCCGTCCCTTCCTCTCCACAGACTCTGCGGCGACTCCCAGACACCAGTACTGATTCCCCGTCACCTCCACCTCCCAGTAATGTCTCCTCGATGTGAATCCCCCCGATCCCAGCACACAAAACCAGTTGGTGAATCTCTTCCCGGTGTCAGGGAGATTCCTCCGGGTCCCGGTACATCTCACACTCTTCCGATCCTCAGACACCTCGAGACACGGACTCGCCGTTTCCACATCCAGGGTGACAGAGACTGGGGGGAGAAGCAGAGAATTAGAGAGTCCCCGGGGATCGGGGGGAGACTCGGACAGCGCGGCCCCGGGGATCGGGGGGAGACTCGGACAGCGCGGCCCCGGGGATCGGGGGGAGACTCGGGCAGCGCGGCCCCGGGGATCCGGGAAAGGCCACTGGGCCTCAGGCGCGGTCGGGTGGCCGACACGAACCTTTCCCGTTGTTTGACCCGACGAAAGCGGATGGACAACTAATGTCTCCCCAAGGGTTTTATGCTGGACGGAGAGCAGAGAGACCCCTGGCCCTTGACTCCTCAGACAGGGGAAACATCCTCCCTCACTCCTGCCTGTTGACCCCTGAAAGTATTTTGTGTTTCTATGAGATCTCCTCTCATTCTTCGAAACTGGGAACAGAGAACATAGAACAGTACAGCACAGGAACAGGCCCGTCATTCAATGTTCACATTCATTTGTGAGTGTGAAGTGGGGGAGTGTGATGGTTTGAGACAGTAAAGGAGGTGATAATGGGAACCAGTAGGGGAGAAATGAATGGCAGATTGAACCAGGAGGGGGAGGGGTGGAAAGCCCGTGGGTGAACTATGTGTGTAGACGTAATGAGAAGCTAGAGGGGGCAAAGATGGCAGATGAGGATGACTTTGTCCCCTTTCCCAGAACCCCATCCCCCGCAGCCCCTCATTAGGACAGGGGATGAATTTGCAGGAACCCTTAAGCAACACAGGTCCTGATGAAGTGTTTCAGTCTGAACTGTCGACTGTTTACTTTTTTCCACAGAAACTTCCCGGCCTGCTATTCCCGCAACAATTTGTGTGTGTTACTCTGCTTTAAATATACTCGATTATTTGGCCTCCACAGTTGCCTGTGGCAGATTTACTATCCTGTGGATAAAGGAATTCCTCTTCATCTCTGTCCTAAATGGACATCCCTATAGTCGGAGGCTGTGCTTACCGTTCTCGACCCACCCACATCCTCCCAACATCAACTCTCTCCCGACAGGTGTCAGAGAGATCTGGCGAGACCATTCATCAGGACCTGTGTATCTTGGATTACCAGCATCTGCAGAGTTTCTCATGTTTGATTTTTAAAGCAGAAGTTAATAAGTAAACTTCTTGATTGGTCAGTGTCTCCAATGTTATGGGGAGGAGGCGGGAGAATAGGATTGATGGAGATAATAAATCAGACATTCCTCTAAACTCCCGTGAGTACAGGCCCAGAAACATCAGACAGTCCTCACATGTTAATTATTTCATTCCCGGAATCATTCTTGTGAATCTTCTGGACCCTCTCCAATGCCGGTATGTTTTCCGATAGAAGGGACCCAAAACTGCTCACAATACTCCAAGTGTGGTCTGACCAATGCCTTATAAAACCTCAGCATTACATCCTTGCTCTTGTATTCTAATCCTCTCGAAATGAAAGCAAACATTGAGTTTGACAATCTTACCACTGACACAAACTGCAAGTTAACCTTCAGGGAATCCTGCACAAGGACACCCATGTCCCTTTGCACCTCTGATTTTTCAGTTTTTGCCCGGTTTACAGAATTGTCTCTGCTTTTATTCCTTCGACCAAAGTCGTACCTGCCTAAGTTTGTACCTGCCAAACTCTACCTGTGCTACAAGATCCTCATTCTGTATACTGGTGCATTCAAATAAGACCATAAGACAAAGCAGCAGAAGCCGGCCATTCGGCCCTTCGAATCTGCTCCGACATTTTATCATGAGCTGATCCATTCTCCCATTTATTCCCACTCCCCTACCTTCTCACGATGACCTTTGATGCCCTGGCTACTCAGATACCTATCAATCTCTGCGTTAAATACACCCAATGACCTGGCCTCCACTGCCGCAAGAAATTCACAGATTCACCACCCTCTGGCTAAAAAAATTTCTTCACATCTCCGTTCTGAATGGTCGCCCTTCAATCCTTAAGTCATGTCCTCTCGTACTAAACTCCTCCACCATGGGAAACAACTTTGCCACAACCACTCTGTCCATGCATTTTAACATTCGAAATATTTCTGTGAAGTTCCCCCTCAATCTTCTAAACTCCAAGGAGTACAGTCCAAGAACGGTCAAATGTTTTTCATATGTTAACCCTCTCATTCCCGGAATCATTCTAGTGAATCTTCTCTGAACCCTCTCCAATGTCAGAACATCCTTTCTTAAATAAGGAGCCCAAAACTGCACACAGTATTTCAAGTGAGGTCTTACCAGTGCCTTATACAGCCTGAACATCACATCCCTGCTCCTATACTCTATTCCTCTAGAAATGAATGCCAACATTGCATTCGCCTTCTTCACCACCGACTCAACCTGGAGGTTAACCTTAAGGGTATCCTGCATGAGCACTCCCAAGTCCCATTGCATCTGTTCCGAATGTGCAACAACTCTCACGGGCCGAAGGGTACAAATTCGTCCCCTCCTTCTTGAGAATCGCAAAATGGCTTTTAATTCGGGTCTGGGACCCAGGAAATGAGAGAGAATCCTCAAGGTTTTTGCAATGTGTCCTGGCCCCCCAGCAAGACTAAGCCACGGATAACGGCCATTGTCTCTTGGAGACGGAATTGTGTATTGAGTACTGTACTATTCATTGAAGCCCTCGGGGAATGACCGGAGTGGTCTGGTTGAGGGATTGCATCATCCCAACCTGATTGACATCTGAGACCCCGTGAGTAAGGATAAAAGCGGGTCTGGGAAACAACCCCTTGAGACGCTCCAGGAGAAATGTTAGAAATCCCGTGACAGCGTTTAATAGCGACAGCCGGTGGAGGGCTCGCGTGCGTCCTTTCCCGTTGCCTGGGATTGGGGCCTTACCACGGAAGAACGGCTTCGCCAAAGAAGAGGCCACCAACGAAATTTCGAAGGATCGACATCATAAAAAGGAAAAGCTGGCAAGTTTCTAAAAACTCTCTCTTGACTCCAACCAAATGCTGAATCCTGCATGAACTGAGTGACTTTTATATTTCTATCGTACAATACATTATCCCCTAGACAACGATAGTTATTTCTTATTGATTATTATTATACCCGCACTTTTAGATTTAGTATTGACGACGTATATTATCTGTATGTTTGCATTGATATTATTTTTGTGTATTTTTAACAATAAATACTGTTAAAAATAGTACCATCAGACTTCAACCGACCTCTCTATCTTTGCTGGTAAGTGACCCAGTTACGGTGTTCGTAACACATCTCAGAATTTTGAATTCTCTCTCCATTTAAATAATAGTCAGCCCGTTTATTTCTTCTACCAACGTGCATGACCATACACTTTTCAACATTGTATTTCATTTGCCACTTCTTTGACCATTCTCCTAATCTATCCAAGTCTCTCTGCAGACTCTCTGTTTCCTCAGCACTACCGTCCCCTCCACCTATCTTCGTATCATCAACAAACTTAGCCACAAAGCCATCTATTCCATAATCCAAATCGTTGATATACAACGTAAAAAGAAGCGGCCCCAACAAGGACCCCTGTGGAACACCACTGGTAACCGGCAGACAACCAGAATGGGATCCTTTATTCCCACTCTCTGTTTCCTGCCAATCCGCCAACGATCTATCCACATATGTAAATTTCCCGTAATTCCATGGGCTCTTATCTTGTTTGTCAGGCAGGATTTTCCTTTAAGGAAACCATGCTGAGTTTGGCCTATCTTGTCATATGACTCCGTAACCTCATCCTTGACAATTGACTCCAGAAACCTCCCAACCATTTCTCAAGCTAACAGGTCTATAATTTACATTTTGCTTCCTTGCCCCTTTCTTAAATACCAGAGTGGCATTTACAATCTTCCACTCCTCCGGAACCATGCCAGAATCTATTGACTTTTGAAAGATCATTGCTAATGCCTCCGTGATCTCCACAGCTACTTCCTTCAAAACACAAGGGTGCATTCCATCTGGTCCTGGAGATTTATCTACCCTTAGACTATTCAGCTTCCTCAGTACTTTCTCTGTCGTAATTGTGACTGCGCACGCTTCTCTTCCCTGACACCCTTGAGTGTCCGGTATACTGCTGATATCTTCCTCAGTGAGGACTGATGCAAGTACTCGTTCAGTTCCTCAGCCATCTCCTTATCTCCCATTACAATTTCTCCAGCATCATTTTCTATCGGTGCTTTCTCCACTCACCTGTTTTTTACTCTTTATATACTTGAAAAAGCTTTAAGTATCTTCTTTGATATTATTTGCCAGCTTCCTTTTATAGATCATCTTTTCCCTCTTAATGGCCATCGTAGTTTCCTTTTGTAAGCTTTTAAAAACTTCCCAATCCTCTGTCTTCACACTAATTTTTATTTCCTTGAATGCCCTCTCGGTTGCTTTTACTTTGGCTTTCACTTCTCTTGTCATCCACAGTCGCATCCCTTTTCCATTCGAAAATTTCTTCTTTTTTGGAATATATCTGTGTTGCACCTTCCTCACTTCTCGCATAAACTCCAGCCACTGCTGCTCTGCCGTTCTCCCGCTAGTGTCCCTTTCCAGTCAAATTTGGCCAGTTCCTCTCTCGTGCCACTGTAATCTCCTTTACTCCACTGAAATACCGACACATCGGATTTCGGCTTCTCTTTCTCAAATTTCACAGTGAACTCAATCATGTTACAATCACTGTCTCCTAACGGTTCCTTCACCTCAATCTCTCTAATCACCTCTGGGTCATTACACAATATCCAATCCAGTACCTCTGATCCCCTAGTGGGCTCAACAACAAGCTGTTCTGAAAAGCCATCTCGTAGACACTCTACAAATTCTCTCTATTGAGATCCAGTGTCGACCTGATTTTCCCAATCCACTCGCATGTTAAAATCCCCCACAATTATCATAACACTGCCCTTCTGGCAAGCCTTTTCTATTTCCTGTTGTAACTTGTAGTCCACCTCACTGCAGATGTTAGATAACAGCCATCAGGGTCCTTTTATCCCTGCTATTTCTTAGCTCAACCCAGAAAGATTCTGCACATTCCGATCCTATGTCACCTCTTTCTAATGATTTAATATCACTTCTTGCCAATAAAGCCACGCCACCCCCTCTGCCCACCTGCCTATCCTTCCGATACACCGTGTATCCTTGGACGTTCAGCTCTCAGAGACATGCATCCTTTAGCGACGTCACAGTGATGGCCACAAAATTATACCTGCCAAGCTGTAGCTGTACGACAAGATCATCCACTTTATTCCTTATGCTGTGTGTATTTAAGTATAACACTTTAAGTCCAGTATTTGGTACTTTTTGTTTTGATTGCACTGCAACTCATCCCAGTGGCTGCAAATTTGCCCCATCACCTGCCTGTCCTTCCTGACATCTTTCCTACTCACTATCTTAGATTTATTTCTGTTTTCCCCCTCTTCCACTTTACCATTCCGGTTTACCATCTCCCTGCCAAATTAGTTTAAACCCTCCCTAACAGCTCTATTAAACATTCCCGCTATGGTTCAGGTGTAACCCGTCCTTTTTGAACAGGTAATACTTCCCCCAGAAGAAATCCCAATGATCCAAGAATCTGAAGCCCTGCCCCCTGCACCAGTCTCTCAGCCACGCAGTCATCTGCCTGATTCTACTATTCTTGCCCTCGCTAGCACGTGGCAGAGGTAGCAATCCCGAGATTACTACCCTGGAGGTCCTGCTTCTCAGCTTCCTTCCTAACTCCCGGAAATCTCTCTTCAGGACCTCCTCCCTTTTCCTCTCTATGTCATTGGTACCAACATATTCTCCCTTCAGAATATGCTGGACCCGATCCGAGACATCCCGTACCCTGGCACCTGGGAGGCAGCACACCATGCGGGTATCTCTACCAGGCTCACAGAGTCTCCTGTCTGTTCCCCTGACTATGGAATCCCCTATGACTACCGCATTCCTCTTCTCCCTCCTTCCCTCCTGCACAACAGCGCCAGGCTCAGTGCCAGAGACCCGGTCACCGTGGCCTTCCCCTGTCAGGTCATCCCCCTCAACAGCATCCAAAACGATATACTTGTTGCTGAGGGGGGCAGCCACAGGGGAGCTCTCCACTATCCGGGCATTTCCCTTCCCTCTCCTGACAGTCACCCAGTTTTCTGACCCCTGTAGCCTAGGATGACTACCTCCCTGTAGCTCCTGTCTATCATCTCTTCATTTTCTGTAATCAGAATCAGAATCAGAATTAAAAAAAACTTCCTTCCTTCAGAATTTAGCTCTCACGCCGCCCTTCTTGTCCCAATCTAAAAAAACACCTTCAGTCCTGTATTCATCAGCCTATTCCACACTATCCACATGAAATTCAGCAAGGCCTTTGATGTCGATGATAGACCACACTTGGAGCATTGTCTGCATTTCCGGTTCCCGAATATGGGGAGGATGTCATTACACTGGACAGGAGGCTTCAGGAGGATGTTACCAGGACTGGGGGCTTGGGTTAAAAGTAGAGAGTGGATAAGCTTGGGCTATTCAGCTGTAGTGTCGGATGTTCAGGTATGACCCCTTATCGAGGTAAATAATTCATAAGGGGCTTAAATAACATTTCTTTTTCCAAGAAATGGGAGTACAGATCCAGACGCCTCAGATTAAAAGTGAGACAGGAAATTTTTCTGAGCGGTCTATCGGGTAACATTTTCATAGAGAGGGGGGTTGGTAAATGGAATTTGCCCTCAGACGCTGTAGAAAAAGGTAAAAATAAAATATTTTAAAATAAATTTGGGCCGGTACACAGATGGGAAATGTTTAGGGGGATGGTGGGGGGGGGGGGCAAACACACACAAATGGGCCATGCTCAAGAAGACATCTTAGTCTTGCAGATTGATGAAGTGGGCCGTGAGTTCAACATCCGTCAAACCCACCCAGATCATCCTCCTGAGGAATCTCATCCCGGAGTCTGTCTGTGAAGTGTTGATGTGACGTCACGTCAGAGGGCAGCTCAGTGCCACAGAACAGACAGACTGGGTAAGGACGGCAGATTTCAATCCTAAATGGGAATTTGTGCCTATTTCTGTGGCCGTGTGTCACACTTGATTGAATTGTTTAAATAAATAAATAAATGACTGTCTCTGAAGAGATTGGTTTCCAGGTTACTGAGGGAAATAACTTACATTGCTGAGGCTCTGACTACAATCTGCCAGTCCCTCCTGTGTATGTGTGTGAGGGAGCTTTGCCAGGCCGGTTATGCTGTGTGTACTTCTCCCGAGATGAAATCTTGACCCATGTCAATGCTGGTTGGTGTGTCCGAGCTCATTCTCACAATGCTTCAATGTAGTGGTCTGATAACCAGAAGACATACGAGCAGAATTAGGCCACTTGCCTATCGAGTCTGCTCCGCCATTCAATCATGGCTGATCCCTTTTTTCCCTCCTCAGCCCCACTCCCTGGTCTTCTCCCCGTAACCTTTGATACTGTGTTCAATCTCGAACCTATCAAGCTCTGCCTTAAATAAACACAAGTTCCACAAATTCACCAGCTGCTGGCACAAATTTCTCCGCATCTGTTTAAAATAGACCCCCCTCTATCTTGAGGCTGTGCCCTCTTGTCCTAAACTCCACCGCCATGGGAAACATCCTTTCCACATCTACTCTGTCTAGGACTTTCAACATTCGAAAGGTTTCAATGAGATTCCCCCTCATCTTTCTAAATTCCAGCGAGTACAGACACAGAACTATCAAACGTTCCTCGTATGATAACCCTTTCATTCCCGGAATCATCCTTATGAAATGAACCTTCTGCAATGCCAGCACACCTTTTCTTAGATGAGGAGCCCAAAATTGTTCACAATACTCAAGGTGAGGCTTCACCAGTGCCTTATAAAGCCTCAGCATCACATCCCTGCTGTTGAATTGAATGCTATCAAAACACCTTGAATTGAATGCTAACGTTGGATTTGCCGTCCTCACCACTGACTCTACCTGCAAGTTAACCTTTAGGGTGTTCTGCAGAATAACTGCTAAGTCCATTTACATCTCAGCTTTTTGGGTTTTCTCCCCATTTGGAAAAAAAATCTGCACATTATTTCTACGACCAAAGTGCATGGCCATGCATTTTCCAGCATTGTATATCATTTGCCACTTTCCTTCCCATTCTCCTCATTCAAGTCCTTGTCCAGCCTAACTGTTTCCTCAACACTACCGGCCCCTCCACCAATCTCTGTATCATCTGCAAACTTTGAAACAAAGCCATCTACTGTAGGACAAGAGGGTATGACTTCAGGATTGAAGGACGTCCTTTTAGAACTGAGATGCGGAGAAATTACTTTAGTCTGTGTGTGGAATTTGTTGCCACAAGTGGCTGTTAAGGCCAAGTCATATTTAAGGCTTGATAGGTTCTTGATTAGCCAGGGCATCAAGGGATATAGGGTGAAAGCAGGGGAGCGGGTATGACCGGAATAATTGGATCTGCTCATGACTGAATGGTAGAGCAGACTCGATGGGCTGAATGGCCTATTTCTGCTCCTATATCTTATGGTCTATCCCATCAGCTAGATCTTGATATACAGCATAAAATGAAGGTGTCCTAACGCTGGCCCCTGTGGAACATGAGTCACTGGCAGCCAACCAGAAAAGGATACCTTTACTCTCATTCGCTGTTTCCTACCACTCAGCCAATGTTCTAACCATGCCTGTAACTTTTCTGTAATACCATGGCCTCTTAACCTGGTTACCACCTTCATGTGTGGCACCTTGTCAAAGGCCTTCTGAGATTCCAAATATACAACATCCACTGCATCCCCTTTTAAAATCCTGCTTGTAATCTCCTCAAAGCATCCCAACAGGTTTGTCAGGCAGGATATTCCCTTAACGAAGCCATGCTGACTTGTCCTATCTTGTCCAGGGTCACCAAGTATTCCATAACCTCATACTTAACAATTGACTCCAATTTCTTCCCAACCACAGAGGTGAGGCTAACTGGTCAATAATTTCCTTTCTGCTGCCTTCCTCCTTACTTAAAGAGCTAAGTGACATTTTCCATTTTCCAGTCCTCTGGCACCATGCCAGGGTCCAGTGATTTTTGAAAGATCATTTGAAATGTCTCCACAATGTCTACCACAACCTCTTTCAGAACACTAGGGTGCAGTTCATCTGGTCCGGGTGACTTATGTACCTTTAGGTCTTTCAGCTTTTTGAGCACCTTCTCCCTTGTAACAGTAACTGCACTCACTTCTCTTCCCTCGCACTCTTCAACACCGGACACAGTGCTAGTGTCTTCCATGGTGAAGACTGGTGCAAAATATTTGGTTTATCTGCCACCTCTTTATCCCGCGTTATTATATATCCGGCCTCATTTTCTACCGGTCCTATATCCACTCTCATCTCTGTTTTATTTTTTTTACAATACTTGAAAAATAATTTGATATTGCTTGCTAACTTGTTTTAGAAAGACCGGTGTGTAAAAAGGGCCTGAAGGATCATTGGAGACCAGGGTCACCCCAACCACAAACTGTACCAGTTGCTACCATCCGGGATACGGTACCGCAGCATAAAAGCCAGGAGCAACAGGCTCCGGAACAGCTTCTTCAACCAGGCCAGCAGACTGATTAACTCATGTGGAAACAACAATATTTCTATGTTTTATGAACCAGCCTGTTGTACATATTATTCATTATAAATTACTATAAATTGCACATTGCACATTTAGACGGAGATATAACGTAAAGATTTTTAAGTCTCATGTATATGAATGATGTAAGTAATAAAGTCAATACAACGCAAATCAATTTATTGTTTATTTTTTCATTCCTATCATTCTTTCAGTTCCTCTCTGTAGATATTTAAAAGCTTCCCAATCCTCTGTCTTCCTACTAATTTTTGTTTAGTTGTATCCCCTCTCTTTTGCCTTTACATTAACTTGTCTTCCCTTGTCAGCCACGGTTTTACTATATTGCCATTTGAGTATTTATTTATTTTTGGAATACATCCACCTTCCTCATTTTCCCAGAAACTGACACCATTTCTGCTCTGCTCTCATCCCTGCCAGCATCTCCTTCCAATTTGCTTTGGCCAACTCCTCTCTCAGACCACTGTAATTTCTTTTACTCCTCTGAAATACTACAACGTCAAGACTTTACTTTCTCCTTATCAAATTTCAAGTTGAACTCAGTCACGTTGTGAGCACTGCCTCCTAAGGTTTCTTTTAACTACTCACCTCTGGTTCAATACACAACACCCAATCCTGTAGAGCTGTTCCCTGAGTAGGCTCAACGACAAACTGCTCTAGAAAGCCATCACATTGCATTCAACAAACTCAGTCTCTTGAGATGCTTTACCAAACTGATTTTCCCAATTGCCCTGCATGTTGAAATCTCCCATGATTATCATAGCATTGTCCTTTTCATCAGCCTTTTCTATTTCCAGTTGTAATCTGTGGGCCCCAACCCACTGACTGTTGGGAGGCCTGTATATGACTGGTGTCAGTGTCATTTTTACTTTTGCAGTTCCTTACCTCAACCCACAAGGATTCAACATCTTCCAATCTTATGTCACATCTAGCTGCTGATTTACCAGCAGAGCCACACCACCCCATCAGTCTTCCATCATTCCTCCGATACATTGTGTAACCTTGAACATTCAGGTCTCAACTACAACCATCCTTCAGCCACGTTCCCATGATGGCCACAACATCATACCTGACAATCGGTAATAGATCATCCACCTTATTTCTCATACTCCATGCATTGAGATATAACACTTTGTGTACTGTATCTGCTACCCTTTTTAATTCTGCATCCCCAATGCACTGATACTCACCCTGCTGGCTGTGATTTTCTCCTCTCATCTGTCCGCCCTATCTGTCAGTCTGACTGCACGCTATCTTTGCATTTTTACCATCAGTCCTATCCCTTCACTCCAGTTCTAAACCCCACCAAATTAGTTTAAAACCTCCCCGACAGCTCTATCAAACCTCTCTGTGCGAATATTGTTCTCCCTCTGGTCGAGGTGCGACCCATCTCTTTTGAGCAGGTCATTCCTCCACCAGAACAGATCCCAATGATCCAAGAACCTGAATCCCTGTCCCCAGCACCATCTTCTCAGCCATGTTTATCTGTCAAATTACCCTATCTCTCTACCCTCACCAGCACGTGGCACAGGCAGCAATCCAGAAATTACAACCCTGGGGGTGCTGCTTCTGAGCTTTCTACCAAGCTAGCCAGATTCTTTTCAGGACCTCTTTGTTTTTACTTCCAATGTAATTGGTCCCAAAATGCAACAAGATGGCTGACTCTTCACCCTCCCTCTCCAAAATGCTGCAGACGCGATCTGAGACGTCCCTGACCTTGGCACCTAGGGGGCAAGATACCATTCGGGGGCCCCATTCACGTCCACAGATTCTCCCGTCTGTCTCCTGACGATTGAGTCCCCTGTCACTACTGCTCCCCTCTTCGGCCTCTAACAACAGTGAGAGATGCTGATCCGGAAGTGGGAAGATCTGCGTCAGTCAGAGTCTGCACTCACAGGGTACGAAGGACTTGTCTATTTTCCTGACAATCCCGGTCACCACACTGATACTCGCTTTTATTCCCTACAATATCATCAAGTCAGTATTAAATTCCCCGCTCTTGAGGAAGGATTCAAACTCATGTCCTGGTGTGTTAGTGCAGTGTGTCTGGGATCAGGACACAGTGGTTCATCTGCCAGTCCTGTGTATTGGTTGTATTGTGACCCTGTGCTGGTGTGTTCAGGGCTCTGACATCTCCAGCTGACCATGTGACAGTGATGCCTCCCAGTGGGTGGGGTTGATGTGAAATACACTGCAGTTCCCCTTCAGTCCATTATCACAGCCAATCTTTGCTTCAGTTTATAAATTAATGGTGTTTCATGAACAAGGAAAAATGAATCTTTGTAAGTTTTACCTCGGTTAATAGCATCAAATGTTTCTCTCAGCACTGTGTTCAACAAATAGAAGCGATCGAATTTTTCAACCGGTAGGGCCTCATCTGTCACTGACAATTCCTGGACATGGTCACTGATTCTGTAAATATTAAACTGCTGGTGATAAACTGGAATTTTGAACTATTTTACAAATCCATACAGGTTTTCAGTAAAGAGCATGTCCTACCTCCTGTTTCGATGAGCTTCCTCCTGAAATAAATAAAAACACAAATCTGATTAGACTTGGACTTAATGTCCACATCCTGAGAGGATGGAACTTACAGGAAAGACAGGACAGGCTGTGCATTATCATCTGGATATGACGTCAGAATGATAAAATGGAACAATTTAAGATCAGTGATGGATTTGCTTGCGCGAAGGTGGAAAAAGTACCTCATTATGGCGAACACGAGAGGACACAGGTGCTTGGAAGTAGTACGGAGGAGATGTCAGGGGTAAGTGTTTTGGAATGGGTGGAATGAGCTGCCGGCAACGAAGATGGAGGTGGATGCGACAGGGTCTTACACAGACTCCTACACAGGTACATAGAGCTTAGAAAACTAGAGTGCTATGGGTAACTCGAGGTAATTTCTAAAGTGAGTAGATGTTCGACACAGCATTGTGGGCCAAAGAGACTGTATTGTGCTGTAGGTTTTCTTTGTTTCTATGTTTCTATTTATGGGGAGACCTTCAGTCAAAGATAAAATGCCAGGAGGTTTTAGTAAATCCCACAAGAAATTTAGTGAGGAGGATGTGGAACTCAGTGCCATAGGAGTGGATGAAATGGATCAGCAGAGATTGAATGTAATGGGGAGGCTAGATAAACACGTGAGGGACCAGGGAGTTCGGGGCATTGTTGCTGGGTGCGGTGAGTAGGTGGCAGGAGGTTTGTGGCCGAGGGAAAATTGATAGAAGATGGACCGAATGGCCTGCTCATGACGGAGAATGGGACACAGTCCCATGTAAAACTAATTTGAAAATGTAGAGACAGTGAAAGTTTCTGTAATCTGATGGAAACCGGATACGGAGGATAAGTCTGATGTATGGGTCACATTCTTTGTTCTCACTGATTGACAGAGAGACCCTCACACCCACCGCACCAGACACACTCACAGCCTGTGACTGGAACTGGGAGTTAATGGGAGTTTTAGAGGATATTTAATGCTGTAATTAAGGACACAATCAGCAGCTCTGTGTTATGATCAGAGTAAATCTTTTCAGAAAAGATTACATTCTGTCCTGGGATGTACAGAAGTTGTGGAAGTCCAGTTTTGGGACAACAGCAATCCTGGATAGTTGCATCATGTGTCTGGTGAGAAACAGTTTACTGCCATTTGTAAATGCTGTGTGTAGGAGTAACACGTCTGTTTTCTGTCTGCATTGTATTCTGTGTTATGTGTTTATTACGATAACCAGTCACGTGAGTGGGGACGTGGTAAAAGTGAAGGGAATAAGTTACGTATTCATACTTTGTTCTGGGCTGTTTTGAGCCTGGGACTGGCAGATGCCATATCTTTTGTTGACCGATTAATTACAGTTTAATTTACGATTAATTATGCTGAAATTTCATCGCTTAAATATTGTATGTTGCTGATAAAGGATCGAATATCAATGTCCGATATTTAGAATGTCATTAGCGAAGTGATTGGAGGTTCGTCATGCAAGGAGAACTCTCTGTGTGAGGACACCAGCAGTGGCAATTGATTTGGTAGAATTTGCCTCTGTGCTGTGTTTATTTCAAATATACCACTGTTCATTTAGTTCAATTTGACAGAAATAAATTGAAATGTAATCCCTCACCTTGAGAAACATCACACTGTCTTTTTGATCCATCTGTTCCTTTAACTTAGTGATTTCCTCCTCAATAATCCTTATATTCTCTTGAATCTTAAGAAGATTTTTCTCCATTGGTTTGAGAATCCTCTTCTCTTCTTCCCTGAGATCCCAGAGTAAGCTCTGCTCTTTCTCAGTGATAATCTGGCGCAGTTCTGCAAACTGGGATGTGATGTGGGTCTGAACGCTGTGTGACTGTTCCTGTCGAATGAAAGGTGAAGATTAATATACTGCCTTGCTGTGTTGTATTTCCTGATGACATGAAGGTGACCATTCGGTCCATTGGGGTCCATACTACTTCTGAGTCATTCCGGTCAACCCCTTTCCCGCACATTTTCCTGAAGCTTATTCTCCCTCAGTTGCCCATTAACTCCCAGCAGATTCGCATCACCCTCCACCACCTTCACAGGGTTAATTGTAATTAACCATTCATCCAGAATGTCCTTGGGATGTGTCTGGCCACAGGGAGAGCATGCAAACTCTACACAGACAGCAGCAGAGGTCAGGATCGGACCCAGGTCACTGGAGCTGCGATACTCGGCTATTCTGCATTAAATGGAGCAAAACCCGACAGTAATATCAGAAATTCCGCTCAGGAAGCCTCACCCGAACTCCGGAAATCTTCTCTTTCTGTTGCTGCTCCTTCTCCTGGAAGTCTGATTTCTTTTTTGTGAGAGAATCTAAGGAAGATTTTAGCTGATCCTGGAAGTCAGAGAGTGAAGGAAATAGAAACAAAGATGCATTAAAAGAAACAGGTGATCAGACCCGATTTTCACACAAAATACCGGAGGAACTCAGTGAGTCAGGCAGCATCTATTCAGGGGAAATAAACAGTCGGTGTTTCGGAATGAGACCCTTCATTAGGACTGGGAAGGAATGGGACAGAAGCCAGAATAAAAAGCTTGGTGATGAGAACCAGCTGACAGGTGACGGGTGAGAGACAACGTGAGGGGGAACGTGGGGGAGGGTGATGAAGTGAGAAGCTGAGAGGGGACAGGTGGAAGAGGTAAAGGGCTGGAGAAGAAGGAATCTAATACGAGAGGACAATCGACCAGGGAGGAAACGGGAGGAACTGGGCTGTTTGCGGCCCTGAATGGTGACGAGGGAGGAGGTTAGGAGTCAGGTGTAGCACTTGTCCCGCTTGCAGGTGTCGGTGCGAGGAGGGAGATCAGTGGGGAGGAGCGAGTGGATCAGGGCGATACAGTACGGGGAGCGCGATTCGTATGGAGAGCGGAGAGTTGCGGGGTGAGGAGGTGGGCTGTGGGACGGAGAGATGCTAGAATCCCGTTGGAGAAGGCGGAAGTTGCAAAGAATGATGTGTTAGTTATAGAGGCTCGTGTGACGGTATGTACGAGAAAGGAAATGTGTTAAGTATTAAACTAACGTTAGTTTTTACCTTGTAGAATTTAACAGCTTCTTTAATCGGCTTGAAGAGGTGCTCTCTGTGTTCCTGCGCGTCTCTACAGATCACACAGATCAGTGTCTTGTCCGTTTCACAAAACAGCTTCAGTTCTTCCTCATGTTCCTCGCAGTGAAGTTTACTTTCCTTCCCTTTCCGATTCAGGTTTAAATTTCGAAATTTTTCAGCCAGATTTGCTAAGGCCCGATTCACCCTGAGGGTGCGGTCAGCAAACTCCTCTCTACATTCCGGGCAGGAGTTTCTCTCCTCCCTTTCCCAACACCGTGTGATACAAGAGCGACAGAAGTTGTGTCCACACTCCAGTATAACCGGATCGGTGAAGAAATCCAGGCAGACGGGACAAATTACCTCCTCGCTCAAACTCTCGGTCTCTCCTTTCGAAGCCATGTTAACTCCCGGCACTTCCTGATTCAGAATGCTTTCACTTTCGGGGAGCTGCTGATCCCCTGCAGTACCGCGATTGTCCACTACGCGCGCTGCAGTCTCGGGGAATGAACATGGTTTTACTGGATGTGTTCAGTGGAAATTCTGGACATTTCTATGTTTAGTGTGGGTTCAAAAACACATTAAGCAGGCAACAGATAAGAAAACGCGGCCATGGACTATCTAAGCCCGGCTACGAGCGGAGGAGGGTTAGTCTAGCCACCCCATCCCGTAAAAACCCAGCGCGACAAAAACGTCAGCTGAATCTCCAAAGGCCTCATCCGTGCGGTCGGAAGGACCTTCCCCTGGAAGATGATTGAAGTCCTGCGCTGAAAGGAGAAGCCATGTGCCCCCATGGGGTGGTTCACTACTACAATAACTGTGAGGCTTCCTCAGCCAACCCGGCCTCTCCCTGTCCAGTGTAGAATATCCCTGTAGTTCCAATGGTGTCCCTGTAGTCTGGAATGTGTCATTCGGCAGCATTCCTGAACGACAGGGGTTAAAAACAAACATTTTTATGCCAAAGACCAATACCAGTAACCGTGAACCCCAGGTTGGGAACCGCTGCTCTCCGGACATCTCGATGTGATGGCAGTCCAACAAGTTTCGAGCGTCTTTCCCCGAGTTGATTATCTTCCAGCAGCATTCGCTGACCGTTTTCCTGCGCGTCCTGGGAACAGCCCGAGGATCAGTGAGCCGTCTGTCACGCAGCTGCTGTGGCACAGGCCCTTGCATCTTTCTCCACAGATCTTCGCCAGCCCACAGTCCGCAAAGAGGTGAGTGACCGTCTCGTCTCCACTGCAGTAATCTCGGGGCAGCGCGCTGTGGGAGTGATCTCCGGGCATGCAGCAAGGATCAGACTGGGAGGGGCCCTCTCGTCTCCACTGCAGTAATCTCGGGGCAGCGCGCTGTGGGAGTGATCTCCGGGCATGCAGCAAGGATCAGACTGGGAGGGGCCCTCTCGTCTCCACTGCAGTAATCTCGGGGCAGCGCGCTGTGGGAGTGATCTCCGGGCATGCAGCAAGGATCGGACTGGGAGGGACCGTCTCGTCTCCACTGCAGTAATCTCGGGGCAGCGCGCTGTGGGAGTGATCTCCGGGCATGCAGCAAGGATCAGACTGGGAGGAGCCCTCTCGTCTCCACTGCAGTAATCCCGGGGCAGCGCGCTGTGGGAGTGATCTCCGGCATGCAGCAAGGATCAGACTGGGAGGGGCCCTCTCGTCTCCACTGCAGTATTCTCGGGGCAGCGCGCTGTGGGAGTGATCTCCGGGCATGCAGCAAGGATCAGACTGGGAGGGGCCCTCTCGTCTCCACTGCAGTAATCTCGGGGCAGCGCGCTGTGGGTGTGATCTCCGGGCATGCAGCAAGGATCAGACTGGGAGGGACCCTCTCGTCTCCACTGCAGTAATCTCGGGGCAGCGCGCTGTGGGAGTGATCTCCGGGCATGCAGCAAGGATCAGACTGGGAGGGCCCCTCTCGCCGCCAGACAGGTGAGGTCTTGGTGCCTGTTGGAGAGATCTGGTGATGAGGCATTCTGCCGGATGGTCTGGACTGTCTGCTCAGGGAACCACTCCACTGTGTCCATCCAGTCCTTCTCCTGCAGTAACTGCAGGACATTCCGTGCTGACCACTGTCTGGTGTTCTTGTGGTCAAAGCTGCTGGTCTGAAAGAACTGTCATCAATTTCATTAACACAAGGTTCACATGGAGAAGCTTCCTGACTGAGACAGACACAGTCTCACAGGGTATTTACAGGGTAGGGGCAGGAATGATGTTTCTCCTGGCTGGGCAGTGGAACCAGGGATCACAGACTCAAAATCAGAGGTCACCGCAGCAGGACTGAGATGAGGAGAAATTTCCCCAACACATTGCGGTGAATATTTGTAGTTTTCTCCACAAGTTTTCTAAATTAAACGGGCATATTTAGGGGCT
This sequence comes from Hemitrygon akajei, assembly GCF_048418815.1. Taxonomy (NCBI): domain Eukaryota; kingdom Metazoa; phylum Chordata; class Chondrichthyes; order Myliobatiformes; family Dasyatidae; genus Hemitrygon; species Hemitrygon akajei. Next base: position 462,551 of record NW_027332010.1, read on the forward strand.
TGGCGATGTTGGGAACGTTTCAGGAAAGTCAGCCATGTTCTGAGTGAGGGGCAGAACAGCGCAATTGGCCGAATGGCAACGCCCGCTCCTGTTTCTTATTTTCTAAATGACGAGTTGACCTTTGCGCCTTGTTCTCCCTTGGCCTTCAGCCTGTCGGATTGCACAGGGGAGCGGTGAGAGACCCCGAGATCCATCAGCAGCCGCTGCGGTTATTTCATGCTCTTGTTATTTATCCTGTTTCTGTATTTGCATTTGCACAGTTTGTTACCTTCAGCACTCTGGCTGATCTTTCACTGCCTCTGCTTCTGTTATGGTTACTATTCTATACTTTTTCTAAGTATGTCCGCAGGAAAATGCTTCTCGGGGTTGTATGTGGTGACTTATCTGTACTCTGGTAATAAAATTTACTTTGTAATTTGAGTTTCGGGAAACTTGCTTTAATTCTGAGAACAAACTGTGATTGACATCTGCAGCTCCCATCAGCAGCCCGTCCTCACACACTCAGAGCCAATCAGCGATCACCGTTGGGATACGGATGCTCTCATTGGCTGAGGGGAGTCAGTGGGCGGGACGCTTTGCGCCCGGCCAGGCCGGGGTTTGGAACCGGGGCTGAGTCAGGCCGGAGACCGGGATCTGCGCCTCGGGTTTCGGCTGCACCACCGGCGGGTCGTGAATCCTTTCGAAGGCAGAGCTGAAGAGACTGGCGGAGATTCCGTGAGATGTTTCAGCTGCACGGAGGGCGCCGGGCCTTTCCCCGCCGAGGATCGGGGCCTGTTGTCTGGAGTTGTCTCCCAGACCCGTCCCTTCCTGCTGGGATACGGGAGCTGCCCCGCAGCGGCTGCCGATGGATCTCCGGAGCTCTCACCGCTCCCCTGTGCAATCCGAATACTGAAAACCAAGGGAGAACAAGGCGCAAAGGTAAACTCGTGCTTTAGAAAATAAGTAACAGGAGCATGTCTGGCCACTCGGCCCGTTGCGCCTATTCCACCCTTTCCTCAGAATAGTCCTTTTAAAAATCTTTTTATTGATTTTAAACAAACATAAATGAAACATGAATACAAAGAGCTTGAGAGTACATAATTAATAGGTTTAGGTATAAATACAAATAGATGATAATAACCTCCCAAACTCATAGTGGTTACAAAAAATGGAGAAAATAAGAACCCCCCCCCAAAAAAAATGAAAAAATCCTAACTGACATGGGCCATTGCATTATATCAATTATACACAGTAGCGTCAATAACTCCGCACCTCCATCCAAATAATTAAGGACAATAAAAGTAAGGTTTAGGAAAAGTCCGTTTAGCTTATATGAAAATGTTGAATAAATGGTCTCCAAGTTTCTTCAAATTTAACTGAAGGGTCAAAGAGAACACTTGTAATTTTTTCTAAACTCGAACAGGAAATAGTTTGAGAAAACCACTGAAATATAGTTGGAGCATTAATTTATTTCCAGTTCAATAGGATAGATCTTCTAGCCATTAATGTAACAAATGCAATCATCCGCCGGGCTGAGGGGGATAAACGACTATTATCCACCATTGGTAAACCGAAAATTGCAGTAATAGGATGTGGTTGCAATTTGATATTCAGAACTGTTGAAATAATACCAAAAATATCTTTCCAATAATTTTGCAAACAGGGGCAAGACCAGAACATGTGGGTCAATGAAGCAACTTCAGAATGACATCTGTCACAGGTTGGATTAACATAAGAATAAAATCGAGCGAGTTTATCCTTGGACATGTGAGCCCTATGAACAACCTTAAAGTGTATTAGGCATGTTTAGCACAAATAGAAGAAGAATTGACTGATTGTAAAATTTTCTCCCAATGTTCTGTGGGTATAAGACAGTGAAGTTCTTTTTCCCATTCCTTCTTCATTATTTCTGATACTCTTGGCTGTATTTTCATGATCATATGATAAATTATGGCTACTTAACCCTTCTGGCAAGGATTCAGAGCTAGAATTTTTTCTGTAATGTCCATTGAACATAATTTCAGAAAATACTAACATTCAAGAAATTTCTAACTTGCAAGTATCTGAAAAAATGAGTTTTAAGTTGGATAGCTGTTCAAAGGACATAAAGCTGTTCTCTAAAAATAGAACACGAAAACATGTTATATCTTTTGTTTTCCATAACACAAAGGCTTGGTCCTTAAAAGAGGGCTGGAAAAGGAAGTTAGATATAATAGGGCTTGATTATGCAAGCCAAAGAATCTACAAAATTGAAACCATATTCTTAATGTATGTTTAAATATAGGATTAGTTATTTGTTTATTCGGTTTAGATAAAGCAAAAGGAAGCAAAGATCCTAAAATGGAAAACAATGAGAAGTCTTGTACAGATTTACACTCCAAATTTACCCATTGTGGGCAAGGTACTATGACCGATTCTTGTGTCCAAAATATTAAATATTGAATATTAACTGCCCAATAGTAAAATCTCAGGTTTGGCAAAGCAAAACCACCTTCCTTCTTAGGCTTCTGTAAATATTTTTTACTTAATCTAGGATTTTTATTTTGCCACACTTACAAGGATATTTTGGAGTCAATAATATCAAAAAAAGATTTAGGAATAAAAATTGGAAATGTTTGGAATAAGTATAAAAATTTGGGTAATATTGTCATCTTGATAGTATTAATTCGACCAAACAATGACAGAGATAATGGGGACCACCTGGTAACAAGTTGCTTGATTTGTTCAATTAAAGGTAAAAAATTAACTTTCAATAAACCTTGATGTTTCTTGGTAATTTTAATACCCAAATAAGTAAAATGATCTGTGACAACTTGAAATGGTAAGTGTTTATAAATTGGAACTTGCATATTTAATGGAAATAATTCACTCTTATTAAAATTCAGTTTGTAGCCAGAAAAGCCACTAAACTGAGCAAGCAAGGATGAAATAGCAGGAATAGATCTCTCAGGGTCAGATATGTATAGTAACAAATCATCAGCATATAATGATAAATTATAAGTCCCTTACCCACCTAATATAAAAATTCTGCAACGTATTAAATAAATATAGCCATTCAACTCTATCGAATACTTTTTCAACATCTAAGGAAATGACATTCTGGTATTTTAGATGAAGAAGTATAAATTATATTAATTAATTTTCTAATGTTAAAAGAGAATAACAGGTTTTCATAAATCCAGTCTGATCTTCAGAGATAATTTGAGGTAATACATTTTCTAATCTGGTGGCCTAAATTTTGTTAAAAATCTTAGAATACATACTCTGCAAGGATATTGGCCGACAGGATGCACCTTCAGTGGGGTCTTTATCTTTTTTAAGAATTGGAGAAATGGAGGCATCATAAAAAGATTGTGGTTATTTACCTACAGTTAACGCATCTTTGAAAATTTTACAAAGCCAAGGAGCGAGTATAGAAGAAAAGGATTTTAAACATTCAACAGTATAACCGACCGGACCAGGGGCTTTACCTGAATTTATTGAAAAAGGGAGTGGGTTCACGTTTCCAGCCCTGCCCGGGGACTTGTGCAACTCCTCAGGGTTATATATGGAACCCCTCGGACAGGGACAGGTAGAGGGTTCCCCTTTCCAGACCCTGTCCGGGGACTTGTGCCACTCCTCAGGGTTATATATGGAACCTCTCGGCCAGGGACAGGGAGTGGGTTCCCCTTTCCAGACCCTGTCCGGGGACTTGTGCCACTCCTCAGGGTTATATATGGAACCTCTCGGACAGGGACAGGGAGTGGGTTCCCCTTTCCAGACCCTGCCCGGGGACTTGTGCCACTCCTCAGGGTTATATATGGAACCTCTCGGACAGGGACAGGGAGTGGTTTCCCCTTTCCAGACCCTGCCCGGGGACTTGTGCCACTCCTCAGGGTTATATATGGAACTTCTCGGACAGGGACAGGGAGTGGTTTCCCCTTTCCAGACCCTGCCCGGGGACGTGCCACTCCTCAGGGTTATATATGGAACCTCTCGGACAGGGACAGGGAGTGGGTTCCCCTTTCCAGACCCTGCCCGGGGACTTGTGCCACTCCTCAGGGTTATGTATGGAACCTCTCGGACAGGGACAGGGAGTGGGTTCCCCTTTCCAGACCCTGCCTGGGGAATTGTGACACTCCTCAGGGTTATATATGGAACCTCTCGGACAGGGACAGGGAGTGGGTTCCCCTTTCCAGACCCTGCCCGGGGACTTGTGCCACTCCTCAGGGTTATATATGGAACCTCTCGGACAGGGACAGGGAGTGGGTTCCCCTTTCCCAGGCAGACGCCCGAAGGTGATCGGGAGCCACCAGAGGGGCTGAGGTAATACAAGCCATGGCACGGTGGGTCACTGAGGTAAGGGAACCCATTTGAATGACAGCCCGACTGCATGCAGATTTTGGTGAATTTACCCGATAACTACAGAAAAAAGGAGAATCCCTTGCGTACTTTATAGCTCGTTTTAAGGATACGTGAGAGTCCAATGCCGGCAAACCCCTGGACAGATCAGTATGTCCAGCTGGCAGTGCAGACTTTTCTAAACTGTCTCAGGCCCAAGCCTGCCCACTCCTTTAAGTTAACTAATCTCAATTCGCTGTGTCAGACCTGGCACCGGGTGACATAAATTCTGATGAATAGGGAGCGCTATTGACTCTTTAAAGGGACTGGGGAAAAGCGAGTGTGCACAGAGAACCGGTAGTGAGGAGATGGAGTTCGGGTCCCGACGAAGAACCCAGAACGGGTGGCAGGATCGTGCGGACGGTGCAGATGAAGAGGACGCTTGGCTAAGGACAGAACTACAATCACAGACAAGAATAATAAGCGGCAGGAAGAGAGCACCTCGACAGAGTAACACATTTACTCTCCACAATCCCTTTGGTCCCGGATAGGGCAGCCCAGAGGGGACGGATCACAGTGATACTCGACAGAGTACCACATTTACTCTCCACAATCCCTTTGGTCCCGGATAGGGCAGCCCAGAGGGGACGGATCACAGTGATACTCGACAGATTACCAGATTTACTCTCCACTATCCCTTTGGTCCCGGATAGGGCAGGCCAGAGGGGACGGATCACAGTGATACTCGCAGAGTACCACATTAACTCTCCACAATCCCTTTGGTCCCGGATAGGGCAGGCCAGAGGGGACGGATCACAGTGATACTCGACAGTGTACCACATTTACTCTCCACTATCCCTTTGGTCCCGGATAGGGCAGCCCAGAGGGGACGGATCACAGTGATACTCGACAGAGTACCACATTTACTCTCCACAATCCCTTTGGTCCCGGATAGGGCAGCCCAGAGGGGACGGATCACAGTGATACTCGACAGATTACCAGATTTACTCTCCACTATCCCTTTGGTCCTGGATAGGGCAGGCCAGAGGGGACGGATCACAGTGATACTCGCAGAGTACCACATTAACTCTCCACAATCCCTTTGGTCCCGGATAGAGCAGGCCAGAGGGGACGGATCACAGTGATACTCGACAGTGTACCACATTTACTCTCCACTATCCCTTTGGTCCCGGATAGGGCAGGCCAGAGGGGACGGATCACAGTGATACTCGACAGAGTACCACATTTACTCTCCAGAATCCCTTTGGACCCGGATAGGGCAGGCCAGAGGGGACGGATCACAGTGATACTCGACAGTGTACCACATTTACTCTCCACTATCACTTTGGTCCCGGATAGGGCAGGCCAGAGGGGACGGATCACAGTGATACTCGACAGTGTACCACATTTACTCTCCAGAATCCCTTTGGGCCCGGATAGGGCAGGCCAGAGGGGACGGATCACAGTGATACTCGACAGTGTACCACATTTACTCTCCACTATCCCTTTGGTCCCGGATAGGGCAGGCCAGAGGGGACGGATCACAGTGATACTCGACAGAGTACCACATTTACTCTCCACTATCCCTTTGGTCCCGGATAGGGCAGGCCAGAGGGGACGGATCACAGTGATACTCGACAGTGTACCACATTTACTCTCCAGAATCCCTTTGGGCCCGGATAGGGCAGGCCAGAGGGGACGGTGATACAGGCGGCTGTGATCAGGCTCACCACACAGGCAGGCTCTTTTCTCACTGCTGTAATCAGGTAGAAGGTACAAGAGCCTCAGGGCTCGCCCCACCAGGGTCAGGAACAGTTACTACCCCTCAACCATCAGCTTGTGGAACAACACAGGATAACTGCACTCACTTGCTGTCCATAGAGATGCTCCCACAACAAATCATCGTACTGGGACTGTCTCAAAATGTGTGAAATAAGAGGTGGTTTGACAGACAGATCGCATGCCTGTCTTAGAATTAGAGAAATACAATCTCACCGGATATTTACAGCGGAAGGGCTGCAATGAAGTTTCCCATAAGGTGTGGAACCAGCGCTCACAGACACAAAATCCGAGGACAACTCAGCAGGTCTGAGATGAGGAGAAATTTCCTCACCCAGAGTGCAGTGAATCATTGCAGTTATCTCCACAAGGTTTCTAAATTGAATAGACATATCCTGGGGCTCAGCGGTGAAGGAAAGTTGCAGGAAATTGGTGCTGAGGTCAAAAGTCAAGCATGTTCTGAGTGAAGGGCAGAAGAGGTGCAAGGGGCCGAATGGCCACATCTTCTCTATTTCTGATTATCTGAAACACGAGTTTACCTTTGCGCCTCACTGTTTCTCGGCCTGTCAGATTGAACAGGAAGCGCTGAGTGCACCGGACATCTATTGGCAGCCGCTGCGGTTATTTCATGTTCTCGTTATTTATTTGCATTGGCGAAGTTTGTTGTCTTCTGCACTCTGGTTGATCTTTCAGTGATCCAGATATAGTTTCTGTTCTGTAGCTTTGCTCTGTACGTTTGTAGGAGTTGTATGTGGTGACTTATATGTACTCTGTTAGATTTTGGAATAGTCGCTTGGGGAATCTGAAGTGGAGGAGTATTTGGGGCTTATTTAAAATTATGCATAGATATTATCCAAACAGTGTTTATTTGACAAGGGTTAATTCTGATATTGAAACTAACTGTTCTTTTTGTGGTTTATATCCAGAGGATTTATTTCATCTGTTTTGGGATTGTGAATATGTTTAAACTTTTTGGGTTGATGTTTGTCAATTTATAGATCAATATATTAATGTGGATTTTACTTTTTGTTTTCAAAATGTCTTATTTGGGTTTACTAATAACACCAGATCTCACAGGGTCATTTCTTTATCATAAATCTTTTGTTAATTTACAGCAAATTTTATATCCATAAATGCAATCACAGCAATAAGAAACCATTTATATTTTGATGTCAGACTTCAAACTATACGTTTATACTCTGAAAACTTCCCATAGCCAGAAGGCTGTAAAGACTGTACAAATCTGTGAACGTTTTGGGTTATCTCTGTAAATGTTCCTGTTTTGTGACTCCTCTTAGATATAGTTCCTTCTGTCCAACAGTATTTACAGTGGATTTCCTTGTTTATTTGTATATTTAAAGTTAATAGTTATATATTTGTTGCTGCTTTTGTGTGACTCCCTGGCTTTGTTAGCGTATGCTTAGTGTTTCTGTTTTTGATTGTGTTTAATAAAAATTTCAAAAATTTAAAAATAATAATAAAATTTACTTTGAACTTTGAGCCTCGGGGAACTTGCTTTGATTCTGAGAACAAACTGTGACTGAAATCTCCATCTTCCGGTAGCAGCCCTCCCTCGGACACACTCACAGCCAATCAGAGAACGCTACTGGGAGAAACTTGCCTCCATTGGCTGATGGGAGTTAGTGGGCGGGACGCTGAGCGGACCGAAGGTTGGAATCGGGAACGAGTGGACCCGGTGAGAGACCCGAGATTGGGAGCAGCTCCCCGGGTAAAGGCTGCAACAGCGGCCGGTGTTTTGAATCCTTCCGATGGCGGAGGTGAGATTCGGGCGGAGATTCCGTGAGATGTTTCAGCCACACAGAGGGTGCCTGGTCTTTCCCCGCCGTGGATCGGGGCCTATTGTCCGGAGTTTCCTCCCAGTCCTGTCTCCTGCTGCTGGGAGACGGGAGCTGGCCCGCAGCGGCTGCCGATGGAACTCCGGTGCTGTGAGCGCTCCCCTGTGCAAAAGGACAGGCTGAAGGTCAAGGGAGAACCAGGCGCAAAGGTAAACTCGGACTTTAGAAAAAGGAAACAGGAGCAGGCCATTTGGCCCTTTGTGTCTGTTCTGCCTTTCATTCAGAACATGCCTGATCTTTGACCTCAGCGCCACTTTCGCGCAACGTTCCCAGCATTGCAGAGCCCCAAAATTTGTCCTTCAAATTTAGAAACCTTGTGGAGAAAATTCCAAAGATTCACTGCCCTCTGGGTGAGGAAATTTCTCCTCATCTCAGTCGTGCTGTGGTGAACTCGGATTCTGTGACCCCCATTCCTCACCACAGCGAAAGGAAACATCATTCCTGCCTCTACCCTGTCAATACCCTGTGAGACTGTGTCTGTCTCAGTCAGACGACCTTTTATTTCTCTAATTTTGAGACAGGCCCGGTCAGTATAATCTCTCCGAGGACACTACCTCACCTCCTAAATCAATCTGGGAAATCTCTTCATTCCCTTCATCCCACAGGCTGACTCCGGGAGGGAGACCAGACCTGTGCACAGTGTTCCACGTACGCTCTCACCAGGGCCCCATATACCTTCAGAGGAGATCTTTATTCTTCTATTCAAACCTTCCTTCCCATTCAATGCTCTTCATTTAATATCGTACTCAAACAGTGAACAGACACAACACAGCCTCAGCCATGAATTTAAAGGGCAGGTGTTGCAACAGTTTGAGCTTCATACCGGGGGCCACGGAGCAAGCAGGGTGTCACAAAGGGAGGAATGTGGGAGTGTTGTATGTCTGAGCCCAGCTGTGTGTGTTTGTGTATCAGAATCAGGTTTAATATCACCGGCAAATGTGATGAAATTTGTTCCTTTGTGTCTGCAGTACATTGCAATATTTAGTAATAAAAACTACAGATTACAATTAGAATGTGTAAAATTATATTTAAAATGTAGTGCAAAACGAGACGGAAAATACTGAGGGGATGTTCATGGGTTCTTTGTCCATTCAGAAATCTGACAGTGGGGAAGAAGCTGTTCCTGAACTGGTGAATGTGTCTCCAGGGTCCTGTACATCCTCCTTGATGGTAGCAATGAGACGAAGGCATGTCCTGGGTGATGGGGGTCCTTAATGATGGATGCCACCTTTTTGTGGCATCATCTTTTGAATGTGTCCTGGATGCTGTGGAGTCCAGTGCCCATGAAGGAGCTGGCTGAGTTTACAACTTTCTGCAGCATTTTCCGATCCTGTGCAGTGGCCTCTCTACACCAGGCAGTGATGCAACCAGTTAGAATGCTCTCCACAGTACATCTGTAGAAATTTGCAATTATCTTTAGTGACGGACCGATTCCCCTCAATCTCCGAATGAAATGTAGCCGATGTTGTGCCTTCATTGTAACTGCATCAATATGTTGGGCCCAGGATAGTTCCTCAGAGATTTTGACAGGCAGGAATTGGAAACTGCTCACCCTTTTCACTTCTGATCCCACGATGAGGACTGGTGTGTGTTCCCTCGACTTCCCCTTCCTGAATCCACAATCAATTCCTTTGTCTTCATGATGCTGAGTGCAAGGTTGTTGCTGCGACACCACTCAACTTGCTGATCTATCTCACTCCTGTACTCCTCCTCGTCACCGTCTGAAATTCCAGCAACAATTGTTGTGTCATCGGCAAGTTTATAGATGAGCCTAGACACACAGACGTGGTGTAGAGAGAGTAGAGCAGTGGGCTGAGCACGCATCGTTGAGGTGTGCCAGTGTTGATTGTCAGCAAGGAGGAGATGTTATTTCTGATCCACACAGACTGTGGTCACCTGGTGAGGATCCAGTTGCAGAAGGAGGTACAGAGGCCCAGGTTTTGGAGCTTGTTGATTACAATTGAGGGTCTGATTGTGTTGAACGCTGAGCTGTAATCAGCAGCCTGACTTGTGTATTGCTATTGTCCAGGTGATCTAAGGCCGAGTGGAGAGCCAGTGAGATTGCATTTGCTGTAGACATGTTGTGGCAATCGGCAAATTGCAGTGGGTCCAGGTTCATGCACAGGCAGTTGATTCTATACATGACCAAACCTTCAAAGTACTTCATCAATGCTGGGTGTCTGTGTGTGTGCGTGCACGCTTGAAACAGTGATCCCAGTTTGATTCAGGAATCTTTCCTGTAGCTGGGTTACCTCAGAAGAGGGGTCATCGTGATGGGACGATCATTCTGATCAGAGCCAAATAATTTAGCCAGTAAATGCTGAACCTTTAGAAATCACAAATCACACGTGTGTTTGAGAGAGTATCTACAGATTTAATTGTAGAATTCAAAATATACCAAGTAAATTTATTCTCGAAGTACACGCATGTCATCATGTTCAATCCTGAGATTGTTTTTTTCGGACAAACTCAGTAAATCCAAGAATCATGTTTGAATCAATGAAAACCCGAACCCAACATCATAGATAAAATACAACGTGCAAAAGACAACAGACTGTGCAAATATTAAATAGAAAATAATAAGTAAGAAATAATTATCATGAACAGGAGATGAAGAATCTGCGAAAGTTTCCTTTGGTTATAGGAACAGCTCAGTGATGGGGCAATTGAATTTGAGTAAGATTATCCCCTCTGTTTGAAGAACTTGATGTTTGAAGGGTGATAACAGTTCCTGAACCTGGTGGTGTGGGTCCTGAGACTCCTGCTCTTTCTTCCTGATGGCATCAGTGAGAAGAGATCATGTGCCACTTGGTGGGCTCCTTGATGATAGATGTAGCTTTCCTATGACAGCGCACCAGAGAAATGTGCGCAGTGGTGGGGAGGGTTTTACCCGTGATGTACTGGGCCGTATCCACTACTTTCTGTAGGATTTTCCTTTCAAGGGCTTTGGTGTTTCCATACCAGGCCATGATGTAACCACTGAACATATGCTCCACACATATCTATAGAAGTTTGGCAAGGTTGTAGATGTCATGCTGAATCTTTGCAGGCTTCTTAGGAAATGGAGATGTTGCTGTGCTTTCTTCGTAATTGCACTTCCATGCTGGGCTCAAGACAGATCCTGGAAAGTGATGACATTGAGGAATTTAAGGTTGCTGACCCTCTCCGCCTTTGATCCCTGATGAGCACTGGGCTCACGGATCTCCTGTTTCCTCCTCCTGAAGTCAAATAACCAGCTCCTGGCTCTTGCTGAAGTTAAATGAGAGGTTGCCATAAGACCATAAGATATAGGAGCAGAATTAGGCCATTTGGCCCATCGAGTCTGCTCCGCCATTTCATTTTCGCTGATCCAATTTCCCTCTTGGCCCCACTCTCCTGCCTTCTCCTGGTAGCCCATCATGCCCTGACCAATCAAGGAACTATCAACCCCTGCCTTAAATGTACATGAAGATTTGGCCTCCACAGCTGCCAATGATTCACTGTCCATAGAGTCCATAGATTCATTACTCTCCGGCTAAAGAAATTCCTCCTCATCTCTATTCTAAAGATACCTCTCTATTCTGAGGCTGTGTCCTTTGGTCTTAGACTCTCCCAAAAGAGGAAACATCCTCTCCATACCCACTCTATTAATCCTTTCACTATTTAATATATTTCAATTAGGTCTCCTCTCATTCTTTTGAATTCCACTCAATACAGGGCCAGAGCCATCAAATACTCCTCATGTGACAACATATTTAAATTGGGAATCATTTACGTGAATATCTTTTGGATACTCTCCAGTGTCAGCACATCTTTTCTAAGATAAGGAGTCCAAAACTGCTGACAGTACTCCCAGTGAGGCCTCACCAGTGCTTTCAAAATTTTCAACATTACATCCCTGCGTTTATATTCTATTCCTCTTGAAATGAATGCTGACATTACATTTGCCTTCTTCACCACAGACTCAGTCTGCAAATTGACCTTTAGGGAGTATTTGGAAAATAGTCAGCCCTGTCATTTCTTCGACCAAAGTGCATGCTGATACCCTTTGCTGACACTGTATTCCATCTCCCACTTCTTTGCCAATTCCCCTCATCTGTGGAAGACCTTCCATAGCCTCTCTATTTCCTCAAACGACCTGACCCTCAACCATCTTCATATCATCTGTGCAGCAAGGTCATCAATTTCATCATACACATCACTGACATTTAACATAGAGAGTATCAGTCCCAACACAGACGACTGTGGAGCCCACTCGTCAAGAGGCTCCCTTTATACCCACTCTTTGCTTCCTCTTAATCAGCCACGGCTTTGTCCATGCTGGAATCTTTCCTGTAATACCATGGGCTCGTGGGTTGTTAAAGCAGCTTCATGTGTGGCATCTTGTCAAAAGCCATCTGAAAATCCAGGTGAACAACATCAATCGAATCTACTTTGTCTGTCCTACTTGTTATTTCTTAAAATAATTTCAACAGGTTTGTCTGGCAAGATTTTCCCTTCAGGAAACCATGCTGACTGTGGCCTATTTTATCTTGTGACACGGTATTCTCAGACCTCATCATTAATAATCGACTCCAGCATCTTCCCAATCACTGAGGAGAGACTAACTGGCCTATAGGTTCCTTTCTTCTGCCTCTCTCCCTTCTTGAAGAGTGGAGTGACATTGGCAATTTTCCATTCTTGCTGAACCATTCCGGAACCTTGTGGTTCTTGAATGTTCATTACTAATGGGTCCACAATCTTTTTAGCCACCTCTTTCAGAACGCTGGGGTGTACACCATCTGGGTCACGTGACTTATCTAACTTGAACTTTCAGGTTCTCAAGAACCTTCACTCTGGTTATGGTAACTTTGCACACTTCTGACTCCTGACACCTGGAAGTTCCACCATTATGCTGGTGTCTTCCTCAGTGAAGACAGACACAACATACTTGTTCAGTTTGTCTGCCATTTCCTTGGCTCCCATCACTGTCTCTCCAGCATCGTTTTCCAGCCACCCTAGACTTTATATTAGATAAAAGGTGGGGTGCGTGTGCTTTAATTGGACAGGAATGTTGCACCAACACACCAGACAAATCTGAAAATGTAACTCACCTGATGGATTATATTTCAGAGGCAGCAGATAGAATGAGAGAAGTGGGAGAGCAGTTCCACAATGATAACCCCTCAGGAAGCCGGTGACCATTTGGGACTCTGGGAGGATGGTGGGATACTGGTTTACATCGTATAGTTCCACAATGATAACCCCTCAGGAAGTCGGTGGCCATTTGGGACTGTGGGAGGATGGTGGGACACTGTTTTACATTGTACAGTTCCACAATGATAATCCCTCAGGAAGCCGGTGGCCATTTGAGACTCTGGGAGGGTGGTGGGATATTGGTTTACATTGTACAGTTCCACAATGATAACCCCTCAGGAAGCCGGTGGCCATTTGAGACTCTGGGTTGATGGTGGGATACTGATTTACATGATGGAATAACCATTGGAGCAATAATAATACCAACAATCTGATTACGATTCTTGTGCTCAGTCGGGAGCCAGAAAAGGAGGAGACATCAGGGTTCTGGGTCCTCATGGGGAATGGACGGGGTAAAAGAGGAAAGAAAGCCCTGAGATCTGAAGCATTATCGCCTTAAAGACATCATTCACTTTGTAAGTCCTGATGATATTGGATGTCTGTTGTCATGGGATAAAAGTGGAGGGAATGGGGAAATATGTATTGAACTTTGCATTTTATTGTGAGTATCTGATGAGACAAAATGGAGCTGTACAAACCCCGGAGTGCTGAGCTAGTAAATGCAATATATGTAGCTGACTAAAGTAGCAGGAGGAAACGACAAGAAATGTGCTGACTAAAGGAACTCGTGACTGCAAACACTGAACGCTGTGCAGAAATGAGGAAGTAGCGGAGACGACTCAACCGGAGATGGCAGCAACAACAAATGTATCGGGAACACGGAGCTCGCTGGAAACAGTAACCTCGTCTCGTTCTTATGTACAGAAGGAATATTTTGTAAACGCTGTGTTTGAAGTCCCCTCCCATCCCTGGTGAGAATGGAGGTGAACTTACCCCCTGCAGGTAATAAAGAATAAAGCTGCTTGATGAAGAAACACTCAGTGTTGGGATTGTGTTCTGTGAGTCTCAGCAGAGAGATACTTGACAGGGGGTTAAGGGTGAAAGGTGGGGAGTTTATGGGGCACATGAGGGGATTCCTCTTCACTCAGAGGGTCACAGGAGTGTGAAATGAGCTTCACACACCCACAAAACGTCTGCCCCTGAATGAGGTGGAGCCCAAATGGCGGGTCCCTCAAATGAGCTGCTGCCAACCGGAGACCAGGGTCTTCGGGCTGGTTTGGTGCCACCAGAGAACATGATGTGTGCCCCTGGTGATGGACACACTGACGGTAGGTGTCGGCGCTTGGGGGGGGCAGTGTTGTACTTGTACGGGTGGGTAGAGATATCTCAGAGCCAGACAAGGGCTCGTCCTTTATTCAGGGAGGGCCTGGTACCAGTTGTAACGGGGTTTACCCGACGGTGCAGTCTGGGATGTCAGGGACTGGGCCGTCTCCAGTGCCAGTACAGTCACTCTCAGCTGAGCCTGGAGTGGGAGCAGGGACGGTTCCTGTTCAGATACGGACATGAAGGTCCAAACCCGGGGAGAAGCCATTGTCAAATTTCACCAAGAAACAATCAGGCCAAATAACTTCAGGCAGAACTGGTCAGGATGACAAACAGACATCGGTACACAGAAATGACAACTTTGAAAATCAGAAATAAACCAATGTAAAAACAAATTTAAACAGCTCCTTTGCCTGAGGATGGGTGGAATGGAAATGGTCCCGAGGCAAAGGAGGTGGTTTCACACCGTCTGCACGACCCAGTCGCCCCATTGAAGGAGTGGCAGTGGTGATTGAGTTTGCACTGAGAGGGGGATTGGACACGGAGGGACAGGCCTGATGAGGGTCGGTTTGATTGCCGAGGGGATCTGCTGTCTTGTCTTGTGGACTGGCCACTCACGGCTTCCTCACCGGCTCAGACACTGAAAGCCCGTGTTTCCCACCCCCGGGTCCAGGCAGTCTCGTCCCCCGGGGAGATGAAAGAGAAAGTAAATTCACCCGCTTACAACTGGGCAATGACGAGAGTTAATTATTTGGAGAATGCAGATCAAACAGTTAGTGAGGTTGTGGATGTCACCAAAACCGGTGTGTGGAGAAAGTGAGGGTTGTCTAAGGTTACAGTGGGATCGAGACCAGTTGGGAAAGTGGGCCGAGGAATTGCAGGTGGATCTTAGCTGTCACTCAGAAACAGTTCTTCAGGGGGTCAAAGACGACTGAGACACGAAAGAGAGCTTTTCTTGGGCTCTGGATTCAAACAGACAAGACTGGTGCACTCGTTCATCTCGTTTGAAGGCACCACGGCAGAATATAAGTTGTTGCTCCGCCACCCTGAGGGTGCAGTCATCAATTAGGAGCAACTTCGCACCATCCTCCACAAGTCTGACTTACCAGTCAGCAAGCATTTTAATTCTTCATTCCCAGTCCTGTTCCGCCGTGTCGATCCATGGACTCCTCCTGTGCCAAGATGAGCGCCCCTCCCCCCGCCCTCCCCCCCAGGGTGGAGGAGCAACACATTATATTCCGTCACATTATATACCCTCCAATCTGATGGCATGAACATCGATTTCCACTCAGGAGAACAAATTACCGTCACCCTCCTCTATGCCCCACTCTGACCTTGTACTTCTTCTCACCTGCATACACCCCTCCCGGGACCCTCCTCCTGCCCTCTCTGGTCCACTCTCCTCTCCTATCAGATTCTTTATTCTCCAGTCCACCCTTTCCTGACCTTCCCCACCCACCCGGCATCAGCTGCCAGCTCGCCTCCTCCCCTCCCCCACCACATTTTTATTCTGGCATCTTCCCCCGTGCTTCTCTGCCCTGCAGAAGGCTTTCGGCCAAAAAACGCCGTCTGTTTATAATTTTCTATAGATGCTGCCTGAGGTGCTGAGTTCCTGCAGCGTTTTGTGTGAGTCGCTTTGGATTTCCAGCATTTGCAGACTTTCTCCTGTCAGTTCCAGAAATCGCCGTCCGTGACCAGACGATCACATGCGCATGCGTATGGGTCCCTGGGAGTTTCGCGCGTGCGCACGGTGGACAAAAGGCTCGGAGACTCGGCTGCAGGTAGGAGCGGGGATCTGGGCGGATTATTATCGGTACCGGCCTCCGAACCGGGACTCCGAAGTCCAATTACTGTCAGCTCCGGACACACCTTTCCTCCGCACCCCGGGACAGTCCAAGTCCTTTCCCTCTCTCTCTACGAGGGCTCCGGGGAACTTTCTGCTGACCAGCGAAGGAGCTGGCGCCGTGGCGGATAGATGGGTCTCTTCGTCGTGGGGGTTTCTGGGTAAAGAGGCAGCCATAGATGACAGGGCCTGCGTTTTCCCCGTTAGAGAGATAGATAGATACTTTATTCATCCCCATGGGGAAATTCAACATTTTTTCCAATGTCCCATACACTTATTGTAGCAAAACTAATTACATACAATACTTAACTCTGTAAAAATATGATATGCATCTAAAATCACCCTCTCAAAAAGTATTAATAATAGCTTTTAAAAAGTTCTTAAGTAGTTTACTTAAATACATTGAGTCCTAACCCCGGCATCTCCACAACTGACCTATAGAACATCTTCAGCATCTCACTACAAACATTGAATGACGCCTACCTTCTAAGGAAGTACAGTTGACTCTGTGCCTTCCTGCACAAGGCATCTGTGTTGGCAGTCCAGTCTAGCTTCTCGTCTAACTGTACTCCCAGATACTTGTAGGTCTTAACCTGCTCCACACAGCAGGACTCCGAGTTATATTGGAAGTCTGATGTGTACAGGGTGAACAGGACCGGAGAGAGCACGGTCCCCTGCGGCGCTCCTGTGCTGCTGACCACCGTGTCAGACCTACAGTCTCCCAACCGCACATACTGAGGTCTATCTGTCAAGTAGTCCACTATCCAATCCACCATGTGAGATTTAGTCCGTAGGCCGTATTTGGAATCGCAAGGGAAGGGAAGGGGAGTAGATGGATCACTCGGGCACCACTGAACACTGAGGAACTGACCTTCCAGTCAATGAAAATGTCAATTTTTACTGCATGAAAAGAAGGAAACAAAATCCTTACATCAGTTTTAGTCCTTGTGGAAATCACCTTTGTTCCATCTAAATCTGGACCTTTCTACCTGTGAGAACATGTTTAGAACCATTCGCTTTGGGTACATAATGATACCAATTACCTTTGGCCTGGGTACCAAGTGACCTGTAGCTTTCACATCACAAATATGCCACACTCCAATGAGAACGAGGACTGCCCTCTCCATCATGTTCATTGGCATTGCCTCTGATGGGCTCTCCACCGTCAATCACCTGTGCGGAGGGGCAGAGTAATTTGAAACTCTCCAGGGTTTGCCATGTAACATCACATGCTCTTTGTAGTGCTGTCGTACATGACCAGAACTTGAATTAATACCAATGTTTTCTCTAATTTATTTTTCTCACAGCGTTTACACAGCCTGAAAACAGCACGGCATCAACAAAATACCAGCTGTGCAGCAACAAAGGCTCTCTGTGTGGGAGCATTTCAGTTACTGCACAGCTCAGAATAATATGGGACAGAGAATAATACTAATGGAAGGAATCAGACTGGGCCAAGTCACAGATTGAATGTCCCATTCTCACACAGACAGGAAGACTGTCGGGGAATTCGATGGACAGACCAGTTGCTGGCACCATGAACAGTTAGAAGGTGAGTTTTTCCCCCAACTTGGGTTGATCCTCGTTGTAACAGTGTGATGTCAGAGCTCAGAAAGGAGACTAAAATTATCTCATAATATATCGGCTGTGAAAATTAATCAGATACAGGAGCAGAATGAGGTTGTTTGGCCCATCGAGTCTGCTCCACCATTTCATTACAGCTGATCCATTTCCCTCTCAGCCCCACTCTCTTGCCTTCTCCCCATATCCCTTCCTGCCTTGACTAATCAAGAATCGATCACCCTCTTCCCTAAAATATACCCAATTACTTGGCCTCCAGAGCAACTCATAACAACAAATTCCACAGATTCACCACGCTCCAGTTAAAGAAATTCCTCCTCATCTCCATTCTGAAAGAACAAAGCTCGATTTTGAGGCTGTGTCCTCTGGTCTCAGACTCCCCCACTCAAGTAAACATACTCTCCACTTTTCAATGTTCGATAGATTTCAATGAGGGCCCCTTCATTATTCTGAACTCCAGTGAGTAGAGGCCCTGAGCCATCAATTGTTCTTCATCTGACAAACCCTTTAATTACAGAAATATTTTTGTAAACTTCCTTTGAACGCTCTGCAATGTAAGTACATGAGTTCTACTTAAGGGGCCTGAATCTGCTCTCAACAGTCCAAGTGAGGCCACACTTTATAAATATTCAACAACACATCCTTGCTTTTATATTCTCGTTCTCTTCAACATTATTTCCTCTCCATTGAGAAAACAGTCTGCACTCTCATTGCTTCTAACAAAGTGGATGACCATACACTTCTCTGAATGATGACTTTCATTCATTGATGTCTTTTGTAAATCTCTTTTACAGGTTATAAATGGCAAAAATTGTGTACGGGAATTTTGAACAGAACAACATGTCAGTTTGCTGTCTCTGCCCAGATAGTTGAGGAGTTACTAGATATTTAACCATGTATCACTGTTGATCCTTGGATATGAAGAATTATTTCATCACAGCTGGATAAGTGCTTTGTGTCTGAAATGAAGTTTTCTGTTGTAACTCACTGAAATCCACTGGAACCGGGGAACTGAGAACACACCAGCATTTGTTCACTGGAGATCAGTTCTTCAACTGCATTGATTGTGCAAGGGGTTTACTACATCTGACATTTGACTTATGAATTGACAAAAAAGTGTGGGAAGTGTGTGAATCTTCACTCACTCATCTGACCTGCATGTACACCAGCGAGTTCACACTGATAAGATGTCATTCACCTGCGCTGATTGTGGGAAGGGATTCACTCGGTCATCCAGCCTACTGACACACCAGCGAGTTCATACTGGTGAGAAGCCGTTCACCTGCTCAGACTGTGGGAAGGGATTCACTCAGTCATCGCAACTGCAGAGACACCAGTCAGTTCACACTGGGGAGAAGCCATTCACCTGCTCAGACTGTGGAAAGGGATTCACTTGGTCATCTGAACTGAAGATACATCAGCGAACTCACACTGGGGAGAGGCCGTTCACCTGTTCAGACTGTGGGAAAGGGTTTATTCGGTCATCTCAGCTGAAAGTACATCAGCGAATTCACACTGGGGAGAGGCCGTTCACCTGCTCAGTCTGTGGGAAAGGATTCACTCAGTCATCTGTACTGAAGGAGCATCAGCAAATTCATACTGGGGAGAGACCGTTCACCTGCTCAGACTGTGGAAAAGGATTCACTCATTCATCTGTACTGAAGGTACATCACCGAATTCACAATGGGGAGAGACCATTCACATGCTCAGACTGTGGGAAGAAATTCACTGACTCATCCAGGCTACAGGCCCACCGGCGAGTTCATACTGGAGAGAGGCCATTCACCTGTTCAGACTGTGGGAAGGCATTTACTCGGTCATCTCAAGTGATGGTACATCAGCGAATTCACACTGGAGAGAGGCCATTTTCCTGCTCTGAATGTGGGAAGAGATTCATTCATTTATCTGACCTACAGGTGCACCAGAGAGTCCACACTGGAGAGAGGCCATTCACCTGCTCAGACTGTGGGAAGTCCTTTACTCGGTCAGTTGAACTGAAGACACATCAGCGAATTCACACTGGGGAGAGGCCGTTCACTTGCTCAGACTGTGGGAAAGGGTTTATTCGGTCATATCAACTGAAGGTGCATCAGCGAGTTCACACTGGGGAGAGACCGTTCCCCTGCTCAGACTGTGGAAGGGGATTTACACAGTCATCTCAACTGATGATACATCAGCGTGTTCACACTGGGGAGAGGCCGTACACCTGCTCTGAATGTGGAAAGAGATTCAGTCAGTCATCCGACTTACAGACACACCAACGAGTCCACACTGGGGAGAGGCCATTCTCCTGCTCCCAATGTGGGAAAAGATTCTCTCAGTCATCCCACCTTTTGACACACTACCAAGTTCACACTGGGGAAACTGTTTAAACAGGCGACAGGCTACAGGCTGGATATTTCACCATCACAGTTACTGAATCAAGTTCAAAAGTGACTGTTGGTGCTGAACTCGGTAATTATTGCTGCTGTTTATCAAACCCAGTTCTGCACTCTGGTCACTGGGCGTGGGAGGTATTCCTCGGCTAATGTTCACATTTAATGGGACTGGAGTTTAATGGTTTGGATCTGTGACACAGAAATCAGTTCTCATTTAAATTCTGACCACATTGACAGAATCTCCTTTCTCTCCCCTGACTGTCATCTTCTATAACTACCGCAAGGCCTGAATTTACACTTCCCTGTTGAGCATCAGAGCCGACAGTGCTACCGGCCTTTCTGTTGCTGCCGTGCCCCAATGGGTCAACCACCACGCACCCAGCAGTATCCAACAAGGTGTTCTGCTGAGGAGAATGCCCACAGGACAGCCCTGCACTGTCTTCCTAATGACCCTTACCTCTGCTGGTGGTCACGCTTCTCCTATCCGAAGCTTGTACTCTGGGTGTGGCCACCTCTTCAGATGTTTCTTTTCAAATATTCTTCTTCTTCTTCTTCTTCTTCTTCTTCTTCTTCTTCTTCTTCTTCTTCTTCTTCTTCTTCTTCTTCTTCTTCTTCTTCTTCTTCTTCTTCTTCTTCTTCTTCTTCTTCTTCTTATTATTATTATTATTATTATTATTATTATTATTCAAAAAACACAGGTACATTGAAGTAACAACACTCACAATGCCTCAAAACAAATTGTCTTAAAGATTGAACATTTTTGTGAATTAAAAATCCCTACTAAGCAAGAAAAGTGAGAGAAAAAAGAAACCCATTGGGGGTACAACCCCGGAGCCAGGCGTCATACAGAAAGCTTCTAAAAATAAACATCAAACCGCCAACAAGAAAGAAAGATATATCAAAAAGCAATGACACTTAGATGGTGGAGGAAATCTATCAGTTAACTGAAATGACAATAACGAGCAAATGAGCCCCATCTCTTCTCAAAATCAAATAAAGGTTCAAAGGTTCGACTTCTATTTTTCTCCAAACTCAGACACAGCATCACTTGAGAGAACCATTGTGACAAAGTAAGAGCTGATATGTCCTTCCATTTCAACAAGATGGCCCTCCCAGGTATCAATGCAACAAACGCAATAAAATGTTGGTCAGACACAGAAATACCATGGATAAATTGAGGAATTATTCCAAAAAGCACAGTCAATTTATTAGGTTTTAAGTTGATTCTGAGTGCTTTAAAATTGTCGAAAAGACGGACTTCCAAAACTATTTTAATATAGAACTTGACCAGAACATATGTGTCAGTGTAGCTATCTCAGTTTTACATCTATCACAATACTTGTCAACATTGGGAAATATTTTAGAAAGTCTCTCCTTCGACAAATGATAACGATGTACAATTTTAATTTGAATCAGTGAATGACTAGGACAGATCGAAGAAGAGTTAACCAGCTTCAGAATCTGTGTCCAATCCTCCCATATCAACGTCAAACTGAGTTCCTTCTCCCAATCTTGTTTAATCTTAAGTAAAGGACGCTTATCCCATTGTAATAATAAATTATAAATTCTTCCAATAGAACCTTTCATCGAAGGGTTCTTATTCATACTAATCTCTAATAAGTCAGCCTCCAATATGTAAGGACAATTACTTAAATATTTTTTGAATTTTTGAAATAATGTCTATCTTGAAGGTATTGTAAAAAGTATGAATATGAGAGAGAATATTTATCGTAATTGTTCAAAAGACATCATTCTGCCTTCTTTAAATAAATCTAAAAAAGAAGTAATACCTTTATTTTTCCAAAGTAAAAAAAATGGATCGCTCCAGGAAGGTTTAAAAAGGTGATTACGATAAATTATACTACAAAGTTTAAAATTTTTAACATTAAAAAAATTGTGGAACTGGAGCCAAATTTGCTAAGAGTGCTTAACCACAGGATATAGGTTTAAATTATCAACTTTAGCTAATTGTATAGGTAGAGCAACTCCTGATAACGGAGTTAAATAAAACTGTTTCACAGCTCTCAGTTCCAGGTTTACCCAAATTGGCCGATCATTCCTATCACCCTAATATAAGCAAAAGGACATGTATCGCAAATTAACAGCCCAATAATAAATTCTTAGATTAGGCAAAGCGAGACTTCCGTCCTTTATCAACTTTTGTAAATGACATTGACTAATTCTTGGTCTTTTATTATCCCAAATAAAAGATAGAATAATAGAACCAATCCCATCAAAATCCCCTGATAGCTGAATAAAAAGTGACAACAGTGGCAATAGGAGCTTTATATATCATTTTAATCCAATTATTAAAGTTAATACCAAAACCAAATGTTTCTAAGACATTAAGTAAATATTTCCATTCAACACGATCAAATTTTTTTTCAGCATCCAAAGATACAATGCATTGTGGAGTTTCAGAAGCGGGCGAATATATAATGTTAAATAGTCTCCAAACATTTGAAAAAGAATAACGACCCTTTATAAAGCCTGTTTGATCTTTAAAAATGATTTTACCCAAAGACTCTCCAACTGACTGGCCATTATCTTTGACAGATCTTAGCATCAACATTCAGTAATGAAATAGGTCTGTATGAGGCACAGTCAGTCGGATCTTTATCCTTTTTGAGGATTAAAGAAATAGAAGCCTCATAAAAAGTAGAGGGTAACTCACTTTTCACAAAAGAATCTTTAAGCATCTCCAACGTATATGGGGAAAGCAACTTTCCAATTTTTAAAATAATATTCTACAGGATAACCATAACGTCCAGGAGCCTTACCAGGTTGCATTGAAAAAATAGCTTTATGAATTTCGGATTCAGTAATTTGGGCATCCTAATGACCTACTGGTCTTCCTAATGTCCCTTACCTCTGCTGGTGGTCACGCTTCTCCTATCCAAAGCTTGTACTCTGGATGTGGCCATCTCTTCAGATGTCTCATTGATAGTATCTTCAGGCTCCCGAATGATCCTGAGTACATCCAACTCCCTGAACCAGTCAGTCAGGCACTGTGATTGGGTGCACTTCATACAAATAATCATGAGGGAAACTGTTAGATCTCCAGAATTCCCACATCTGACAGGAGCAGCATCCCATCTGCTCTGCACTAAAATACACCACTGTGGGTCAGGAAGGAATTAACATATGCAAAAAAAAACATCAAACGTGAATGGGTCAATGACAGTGGAAGTAGAGTGAACAATTGTCTGTGTTTTTGCCATGAGGTCGAAGGAATAGAGGCTGCCATTTTTTGAAGCTGCTCTGTAACCCCCATTTTGTGAACTGATTGATGAACTGAATGCTGTAGGATAACTTAATCAGATCAGCTGAACACAAGAAGTTTCTGGTATTCCCATTCGAAGCCTGAAATCACTCTCACATAAACAATGTATTATGTACACTGTCAGGTTTGCAGAAGTAATCTCGTTATCTCTGAACCTGAAGTCACTCTGAGATAGGGTGTGTATTGTGTACAGTAGCAGGTTTGCAGAAGGAATCTCGTTACCTATGAACCTTAAGTCACTCTGAGATAAGGTGTGTATTGTATACAGTAGCAGGTTTGCAGAAGGAATCTCGATATTTCTGCCGAGTGTCTGAACCAGAGCTGAAGAGATCAAAAGAAGTCACCTTTGGCAAGACGTGGTGTAGCCTTTGGACTACATCCAGTGGAAATCTGTCAATCAACAACCTGATGAACTTCAGCCAACAAGAATTACATGCATCCTGTGAACTGATAAGAGTTTCTTATCAGAGTTTCTTAAGAAGAGTTTCAAATGCAAAGGTGTGATAACTCCTGAGACTAACCCTCACAAGGAAGAACCCCCAAGGAAGGGACTGGAGAAGAAATGATCGATCATTTGGACAAAATGGGATCCCCTGTTTCAGTGTTGTGAATTTGAGAAGTGTTCTGGGTGTGTATTAGTACAGAGGGAACAGTGGAATTCATCTTTTAAGCTGTTAGCCTGGGTTCAACATAGTTACTTTGTTGTTTGTGCAGGAGCAATAAAGTGCGAGCTGTGATTAATTACGAGTTGCCTGGTGAGTTTCCAAACTGATCTCAGTTGATGAACGGTGAACATATTTTTGCGCCCTGGGCTGCACTCGAAAAGACAGAAACGTGGTCTGGGACCCTGGTGTCGAGTTGAACCACACAGTAGGTTAGAATATTAAACTGTGAAAGGGAAAGGACAGGAAGAACCCAGGGATTCAGAGGATTTCAGAGATTACTTTCATGGTTAATTATGAGGGAACTGGTCAGATTATGAGGAGTGGTTAGGAAAGTTTGAGAGTCGAGGGTCAAGGATTCTGGAGGAAGAATTGTGAAAAACAGTGAAAATAAATTAAAGACATTATAAGGGATTATAAATGTTATAATGCAATGTTTGTTGGATGATCTAATTGAAGTGAAGAGAGAAAAAACTGAAACTGACAGAAGAATTGTGTAAGTGTAGGGAAGAGTTAGAAATTCTGACGGAGCAGGATCAGGTGAATTTGATCCACATGAGTCAGTTTCAGGCTCAGTGTGAAGCGTTAACAAGAGAAAATGAGAAAACTGAAGAGGTGTATAAAGAGGCGGATACAGAATTAGAGAAAGGAAAAGTCAGGGTCGGGATTTACGGCTGTTGTGAATGTCATGAAGAAACCGGCAGCTGAGAGGAAAGGCTGCGCTGATCGGAAGTGTTTAAAACAGATGGAAAATCTGCAAAGTGAACTCTCAGCTCGGAGAGGAGTGATATGTGCGAGGACCGACGATGATGGTGATGCAGATCGGGGTGATTTAGCGTATGAAGGGACGCTTGTATCACACACCGGGTTGCTCTCTTCAGTCACCTGATGTAATCGTAGCCTTTGGCCAGGGGCACATATGGTCAGGTAATGCCCAACCTTCATAGATTGTTTCAACTCTTAACCAGTACACTGTACAGCTGGTGGATCAGAAGTGAGGGCCAAGTGACTGCCCATCTGTTCCTGACCTCCAGCTCAACCCCTCTCTCCAGCTCCATACCCAGTAAGGGGCTCTTTCTGCTCCCTCCCCCATCCTGCCAGCTGCTTGCTTCTTGCTCTTTTCATCAAGGCCCAGCACAGACAGCAATCTCCATGCTGGCCGTGCCGGGAACCCACTACAGTCGATCTCCATGAGGAACAGCCACGTCTGCCATCCTCTGTCCCTGCACTCCGGGACTAACAGTATAAAAGCCAGGATTATTGTGGATGTGGGCCGCCTCCCAGCAGGTTTTTCCGAGAGTGAGTGGATCCTTCAACACTCAGTGCCCCAATGGCGCCTGTAGTAATCGAGGGACTGCAGGACACACCAGAGCCGGGGGTGTGGGGCGTGTGTGACACGGTATTCTGTCCCTTTTGACTTGGCCCAATTGAGTGTTGGAGCTGTGAATGAGATAAGATTCTCGGAAACTTTTCCAGTGCATTCAGCAAACAGGATAACTCACGGTTTATATGAAACGGAGGAGGGGAAGCTAACCCTTCCCTGTCTAACTTCAGTTTCCCTTCAGCCCTGCCGGAGGAACAGGCACCCGCCCAGGGGACACTACGTGATATACAGAAGGCACCATTAGAAGCAGCTGGACTAATAGAAGTGACAGTGGAGGTTTTGCATAACTGCAGACAGTGGAAAGGGGGGAACCTTCTATGTTTGTGACGAGGTTGTGGCCGGTTTTCCCGAGTGTTTTGGGTCCTACTTTAGATACGCAGAATTTGACTCCGTGACAGAGTAGGAACTGGCCGAGGAACTTGGTATCGCACAGTATCGAGGAGAGCAGAAGGGTGTGTGAAATGATTGATCCATTCAAACCCCACAGATGCTGAAGCATGGGCTCTCAGAAGGATGATGTGAATGAGGGAAAAGGGATTGAGGGAAAAAGGTACAGAGGAGGGTAAGGGGAAACAGGGTTCTGAAACGACCCTATAACAGAACAAGGTGTGCAGTGGCAGACTGAAGGGAGACGGGGATGGGAGTGACCGATCAGGATGAGCTCAACAGCGCCGCCTAATGGCTGGGTAGTCAACGACGCGGTTGGAATATCAATGTTCCCCCGTTATGAATACTGGATCCCCAAAGAAATGATACAATTCCGGTCATGAAGATTATTTTGCTATTGATTGCCCACAACCCAGATGGGTTGGGACATGTCAAGATGTAACAATGGCCCATTGCCCCTGGAAGGTCAACTGTGTTGCCTGCAATTTAATGCTCATGGTGCTGATGAAAAGCCACGACTTGTATCCAGAGTTACCTATGGGAAGTCCAAGTTGAATGTGTGTTCACCACATGGTTGGATGGTGCAGCTGGACCCCTTGTTAACCACCTTAAACCTGGCCACATTCAGCACAACACTTTGGGAAATAGAAGATATGGTTATTGTAAATGAATTTAATTGACACTCATGTGTGGAAGTTGAGTACCGTTGAAATATATTCGAAACGTTCGGATTTTTAAGGTATTTAATCTTGTTATGTGATAAATGGACCCTGCATAATCCCAGAGTGCTTTGCTGTCTGCTGAGTGAGGGAGTGGAAGGAGGCATGTGAAGTTCTGATCATTGTTCATTGTGGAACTGGAAAGGTCTCCACATTGCGTGTCCTTTAATAAAAGTATTGCAGTCGGTAAGTAGAGGAGCTGACACCCAGAATAGCCTGAACACTTGTATAAAAGCGAACTTTGTAAGCGGTAAAAGATCCATCTATTCTGAAGAGTTGAGATGCCTTTCTCCTTGTAAGTAATAAGCGCACTGTTGAACGTTGTTTTTTTCTGGTACTTAGGTCTAAGACCTGGCGAAAAGTACCCAACAAAATGTGGAGGTTCCAATTTGTTTGTCTGGGGATAATGATCGCCGAATTGTCAGTTCCTGTTCACCTTTAGTGATTATTTTTTGTTCCGGGTCAGACCTCGGAATACTGGTGTTCCTGAGGCTTCAAGGCTCGAGTCAGTACTTTATACTTTACTATACTTTATTGTCACCAAACTATTGATACTAGAGTGTACAATAATCACAGTGATAATTGTTTCTGCGTTTCGCGCTCCCTGAAGTTCAAATCGAAGTAAATATAATAAAAATTTCAATTATAACTCATAATTAGAAAATAGAAAATGTATAATTATATATATAATTATATAATTACATATAGTGTAACGTCAGAATAATTTAAAGGATAGTGTCAGTGATACATGGAAGTGTAGATCATTGTCTGGATCGCACTAAATGATTGTTCATCAGAGAGAGGCGGTAGTTATTTATTGCCTGTAAAACAAGAAAAGTAAATAGAAGTTTCAGTGCCAGCCGAGTGACATTACAGAAGGTTTGAACCACACAGGACGCTGTGACGCAGAAGCAGTGAAGTCACTGATCAGGGATTCAGTGGGATGTGAAGAAAAAGGTCAGTGGGAGATGCGACAGGATGCATCTTTCACTGATCCTGACAGAGAAACTACACACACAAAATGCTGGAGGAACTCGGCATGCCAAGCAATATCGATGGAACAGTGTACAGCCGCTGTTTCGTGCCCAGTCCGTTCAGCAGCACCGAGGGGCTGACTGGTTTATAGGCATTCAGTAGTATGGATGTACCAGTTTCAGTTCCACTGTGAAAAGCTGGCTAAAGGAAACATTAAACAGGAGGAAGCACCCAAGTAGCTAAGCCCGAGGGGGAACGACTGGAGAAAGAGTGCAGTGAATAAAAAATTACGCTGAATGTAATTCAGAAATCGGCACATAAAAAATGAACACAACACTGGAGAGCAGACAAAGTGCTTAAAGCAAATTTAAACGCTTTAGAAAGGTCAGAATTTAGGTGTGAAAAGTGGCCAGATGAGAGCGTCCGTAAGAGAGGGAGAGAGAGAGAGAGAGAGAGAGAGAGAGAGAGAGAGAGAGAGAGAGAGAGAGAGAGAGAGAGAGAGAGAGAGAGAGAGAGAGAGAGAGAGAGAGAGAGAGTGAGAGAGAGACAGAGAGAGAGAGACAGAGAGAGAGAGTGTGTCTGTCTGTCTGTCTGTCTGTCTGTCTGTCTGTCTGTTTGCTCATCAAAAACTTTAAAATCCCTGGCTCTGATCGTCTCACCTTGACCATGATGTCCAGTATCAATTCACTTCTGTCTTGAAACACATCGCTTTCTTCCCGACAACAGACCCAACACTTTATTTGGAGTCAGTTTTGGTTAGATTGGAATAATTGGAGAGCAATCCTAAAAGTTGCTTAACTAACAAGATGTTTTTCTTTTATAGAGCAGAAAAGATGTTCAAGACTTTTGACGTATTTGTTCTAAGTTTGTGTTTTCTTGGAAAATAGGTTTGATGCAATCAGTGTTTTGTCATGTAAATTGCAAACGAAAAAAAGGTAAGGAATTTTCTGGTTGGCACCAATCTAATACAGTACGTAGATGACGCCCTGTTGACCACCCAAGTAAGGAAACTTGTGGTCAGGGCTCCCTCTATCTTCTACATAAGCTAGCTATGAAAGTTCAAAAAGTATCAAAGCAGAAATTAGTTTCTACAACCAGAAGTTACTTATCTAGGATATACCCTATCCCAGGACAGGAGTTGATTAAGATATCTGTTAAAGCCCAAAGCCAGCGACTCACAGAGAACTGATACACTTTCTAAGAATGATATCTGATATTGTAGACGATGGATTTTAGATTGTGCAGGTATTGTTAGGTCCACCCTTGTGGTGTCAGAGGCAAGCGACCTACGCAGTTGGTCCTGATGACATCTCCCACTTTGGGTATAAGAATGTATTAGACAGCATTTACGTGCTCTCACGATGGGCTGAAGCATTTGTTTGTAGAAAAAAAATGATGCAGCTGCAGCAACGACCCTGGAAACTATCCGGTGACAACGGTACTCATTTCACTGGTAAAGTCATTGAAGATGGATGCAAAGCCTAACAAGCGGGTCAAAATTTCCATTGTCGCTCCCATCCACAGTCAGCGGTACGAGTCGAAAATATGAACGGAATCATTAAGGATATACTTAGGAAGATTTGTGAGGAAATGAGACTAAAGTGGAAATAGGAGTTGCTTTTGGCTCTGATGGCTACAGAAGCCACTGCCAATGGAACCACTGGGCTGTCCCCACATGAAATCACAACGGGACTGCCGTCTGATGCTCCATCAGGAATTAAACAAGTGCATGTACACCACTTGGATGAGAGCATGTTCAATTATGGTATTGTCTTTAAAAATCACTAAATATCATCAGCAGGTAAGAGAGGCCCAGCAAACTGTAGAGACCGTCAAATGCTACCAGAGTGAACCGGTGACTACGTGGTGGTGCGGACATTTAAAAGGGAGATGTGTTTGGAGCCTCGGTTTGAAGTACCATTTCCGGTATTGCTGGTCAGTAATCATGGTGGGAGAAAGGCCGTCGTGGATTCACGCCTCTCACTGCAAGAACGTGCTTGACGACGGGAAAAAGATAAAACCACTGACAGACCGAAAGGTGTCGATGGATTAGCTCTTGTCCTTTCCCGGACAGATGTGGTCGCCACAAACATTCAATCTGCTGAGTTTGTATGGGTGTGCTGGCACATGTAGAAATGGATGTGTCCCGTTTAAATGTGATCTTCAATAAAATACAGATGAACTGTTACTTTAACTGGTCCAGGTCCTCAGGCCAGGATATGTTTGGGTTCTAGTACAGGGCTGATGGGACTTGAAAACATCGACCCCTTTCTTTCCCTTATCAGTACAGTCAGAATGTCACTTTTTCTGGATGAAGATATAAATTTGAAAACGAGTGTTGTAGAGAATGATTTGCCCCAGGACAACAATGTTAACCAAGGTTAAAAAGACTTGGTGATGTCCTCATAGAAACGTAGAAAGATAGAAAGCCTACAGCACATTATAGGCCTTTCGACCCATAATGCAATGCCGAACATGTAACTACTTGAGAAATTAAGTCAACTCCGATCCTCTCAACATAAATACGATTAAAGCTGAAAAAAACAATAAGCCTGGCACAGGGCCATATTACATCATATGAAAATATTGAATAAATGGTCTCCATATCTTTTCAAATTTAATAGAAGTATCGAATACACCACTTCTAATTTTTTCTAAATTTAATCATAACATAGTTTGAGAAAACCAATGAAATACAGTGGGAGGATTAATTTCCTTCCAATTCAACAAAATAGATCTTCTAGCCATCAAAGTGAGAAAAGCAATCATTCGACAGGCGGAAGAAGATAAATGAAGTGAGTCCATCATCGGTAAACCAAAAATTGCGGTAATAGGATGGGGTTGTAAATCGATGTTCAGTACCGCGGAGATAATATCAAAAATATCTTTCCAATATTTTTTCGGATCGGAGTTGACGACATTGATGTTTATGTATTCTTGTGAGATATTATAAACAGCCCCTTTTTTTTTCTCTCTTTTTTAGTTTTCCTTTTTTTTTCTTTTTTTGCTTCCTTTTTTCCCCCTTAGATATTAGATTAGTAGGTTAGTCAATTTTGCATATATATATTTTTTTCTTCTTTCTTTATATTACATATTATGAAATATCTAGATTTACCTTGTTCATATATATACTATATGGTTCATGTTTCGGGAAAACTTATTTATACTGTATTCATTGCTTATGTATTCTTTCATGTGTAATGGGAATTTGTATGTTTGTAATCCCTTTATTAATATATCAAGTGTATTTTGTTCATAATATTATTAATACTAATAATAAGATTGAAAAAGAAAAAGAAAAAAGAAATTAAGTCCGGTTACCCATAGCCCTCTATTTTTCTAGCTCCGTGCAACTAACCATGAGTCTCTTAAAATACCCTATTGTATCCGTCTCCACCACCATCGCCGGCAGCTAATTCCACGCACTCCACACACAAAAAAACTTACCCCTGACATCTCTTCTGTACCTTCTTCCAAGCACCTTAAAACTATTGCCTCTCCTGTTAGCCATTTCAGCCCTGGGAAAAAGCCTCTGACTATTCACATGATAAATGTCTCTCATCACATTATGCACATCTATCAGGTTACCTCTCAATCCTCCGTCGCTCTAAGGAGAAAAGG
This sequence comes from Hemitrygon akajei, assembly GCF_048418815.1. Classification (NCBI taxonomy): domain Eukaryota; kingdom Metazoa; phylum Chordata; class Chondrichthyes; order Myliobatiformes; family Dasyatidae; genus Hemitrygon; species Hemitrygon akajei. Next base: position 493,696 of record NW_027332010.1, read on the forward strand.
CCAAGTTCACTCAACCTATTCTCTAAGCCATGCTCCTCAACCAATACAACATCCTTGTGGATCTCCTCTGCACCCTTTCTATAGTTTCCACATCATTCCTGTGGTGAGGTGAGCAAAGCGCTCCAAGTGGAGTCTGCCCAGGGTCCTATATAGCTGTACCGTTACCTCTCGGCTCCTGAACTCAATACATTCTTAACCTCACAGGGAAGGTGACACTTGCCAAGGAAATCAGCAAGGCAGCTCCGGAGCTCATTAACATGGCAGCAGCATTGGAAAAGTTAGCAAATGAAATTACTTATACTCTCGAACAAACCCTACAAACAATATCTAAATTGTTGGCGAAATCGGTGACGGTTCGTAAAGTGGCATTGCAAATCCGAATGGCTTGGACTTTGTTTTCGCGGGGAAAGGGGCCACGTGTGTCCTGATTGGCCAAGACCGTTGCACGTACACATGACGAATCAGGAGAATATACTTCACGTAACAGCTCACATCCGTGAGGGCACCGAGAAGCTGAAGGAAGAAGGAGACCATTTCCATCATTACAACCCCCAGGAAGCTGTCGGCCGTCTGGGATGGTGGACTGCTGCCCTGCATTATGGAAAGACTTCTGGTATTATAATATTAGCAGCCACCATCTTGTAATTTTGTGTAGGACTAAAGAGATGATATTGAAAATGGGTACCCTTTGATGCGGACTCGGAAAAGAAGATTGTGCTGACTCAAAGGCGGGAATGTGTAAAATATATTCGAACCTTTGTCATGTAACTGAATGGAACCTGTAAGATCCCACAGTTGTTTGCTATATGCTGAGTGTGTACTTGACAGGCACCATGTAATTGATCACTGTTCACTATGTAACTGAGAGGAGGTTGATATGCACTGGAGCAGCCACCGGCAGAACAGATGACAGCCAAAGCACAGACTGACAATTTGTATTGAACAGCAAACTTCGTAAGCTGCAAAGCAGAAGCGATCTCTCGCCATGGAGAGTGGAGATGCTTCTCATTACAGCTCGCAGTAAGCATGACTCTGAACAGATCCACTGTGTGTTTCTGGTTCTTTGTTGACAGACCCGGAGAAATTCACACGACATACAGATGGCAATGAACAACAGAGCCAGGTCCGGGTCTCAGTTGCTTTGGGGTTGCACACTGATTTGAGGTTTGAATGAGGGTTTGTCGGTCAGCAGAGATTTATGGGTGTACACAGATTTGCAGATACTGTATATGCAGAGTTGGGTGTGTTGGCGGATTCGGGGGTGAACCCTGACTTTGAGGAGCTGCTGGATTTGGAGATGTGTCGAATCACAAGGTTGTTTCTTTTAAAGATAAACGCGATATGAACTTTGACCTCTGTACTTGCTTTTTTTATAATGTAAGCCACCCTTTTCTGAACTATTTGAAATGATTCTTGCGCTGGGATAAACTAATGTGCATGTTGGAAAATCAGTGGGTTCGGGTGCGCAACGGATTCGGGGGTGCAGAGGGATTTTATAATATGTACCGATTTAGGAGTGCTTTGGAGAATATGGTGGGTGAACAGGGATTTGGGAATGTGGACAGGAATGGGTGTTTTCTAGGTAATATTGGGATGCATGCGGATTGAGGGCGCACATTTATTTGTGTGTCATTGCGAATTTGAGTGTGTGCAGATGTTTGGGAATGTCGGTGGATTTCAGGGTGCATACGGATTTTGGGGATCGGTGGTTTTAGAGCACACATTGGGGGTGTGTATGTATTTCAGGGTTCTGAGGATTTGGAGGGGTGACGACTATCAGACTTGTTATATTTAGAGATAATTCATTAATAAATGTATTTTGAACGTTAAAGTTTGCTCTTGCTATTTTCCAAGGTGGAGGTAGCCGTTTTGTGAACTATTCGAAATAATTTTGCTCTGAGATGATCCAATGTGCAAGTGTGTCTGCTGATTTGGAGCTCTGACGAATCTGAATGTTGCTTCATTTGTACACAGATTAATCATGAATGCAATTTGAATTCTGACCTCTGCTCTTGATTTTTATGGTTCAGGCAGCCATTTTGTGAAGTGTTTGTAATGAGAGTTCGAGAGCATGTGCAGTTTGCGGGGACAGATGAGAAGGGACTGAACCGAGGGGATAAATTGAACTCGAGGTCTGTGGATACGTGTATAGTCAAGCAGGGTCAGGCAGAGACAATGGGTCGATCCACACAGAGACACAGAAACACGCTACACACTTTCTTATCCGCCTCTCCAGCGCTCCGCCGTGTTCTTTAACACATACGTGGTGATATTATTGAAACATACGCAGCCCCCTACTAGACTTTATGGCCATGTATTAGGGTTAAGGGTTGGTCCTGGACGAGGACCGAAATGTTCTGACTGTGACTAAATCACTGAAGAAGCGGAGGGTTCTGTGGATATGGAAGTGTTTATTTACCATCACAAGCAGATCTTTTCTTGGCGACCCCCTCGTTAGAGTCCCGCAGACACAAACTAATCCAAGTGTGTGTACTCTCGAGGAGAATGGTAACAGTAGGTGATTCAATATAATTATACAAGCTACAATGACACAATTTACTTCAATATTCTGTGTGTCTCAGTTGGCTCCACTGAAGTACATATTTACACTGGGAGCACATTGAATTGATAAGTAACCACTGAAGGTTCAGTCACCTTTGTTGGGACAAAATAATTCACACAAACTGTCCAAACATTGCACTAGTTAATTATTTAATCGCAATCTGTCACCACGGGGATTGCACCTGCCTGACATAATTGTTTTGTAAATAATTTTAAAACAGTTATTTTTAAATTGTTGAATTGTGTCCCTGTGGAGTCGCTAAATGGTATTAAAAACCGCAGGCATGTGCTGCCTTTATATTTCATTCCGAGACATCGCCTGTAGCACAGTGGGAACAGGTCACTGGACAGAGAAAATGCCCGCATTGTTCGTTAGGTACGAGAGCGTGGTGAAAATATTGTACGTGTTCATCGCCGTCATTGGAGTTCCTGGTGAGTGAGCAGAGCAATTCATGTTTGGCATTTCTGTGTGTTAACCACGTGAATCTGTTTATGATCATTTCACCAGATTCTAACTAGATGATCATTGGGAAATATCCGTCAGAGATACTGATCCTGTCAGTTCAACACTCTGATTTATCATATTTAATGACAAGCGGAGCTAAACTCCTGTCTCTCATCTAACTCACGGGATCGACTCGAACGTTGTTCTTGACTTCAATGACACCTTGGGAGAAACACTGGTCCTGTGTTTGGCGTCTCACTGTGGAGTTGGTCACAGTCGGATCACACTGCCTGTCAGTCAATAATTGAGTCTGATCACCTGAACCAGTGTCCGCGGATCTGCTGACGAGAGTTATCGAATTGAGCTGCGCTGTAGAATTAATCCATTAACGGAGCCGCTCAACCTCAGGTTACTGAGTTGTTCCTGCTTTCCCTCTGAGACGCGTCGTAAATTGGGGCACCGCTTCGTCCTGTTGAAAAGTCTCGGCCCAAAACCGAAGTTTGTTCAATTCCACGGATGCTGCCGGACCTGCTGAGTTCCTCCAGTATTTAGTGTGTGTTGCTCTCCTCTGTATCCCTTCCCGGCCCCATCAGATGCTTAGTTTCCAAGGGCCTGGTCAGTCACGGTTAAATCAGTGAAACCGGCCACGTTAATGACTGAAATGGGGATCAGCACCGATCGTTGTTGTTCATGCATATCGCTTTTATCGCCGACGATTCCCCACACATCGTCTTATCTCCACACTGAAGAAGGCAGGTCAGAGACAGTGTGACCAGTGTCTGATGTTAGATTCGCAGCCGTTCACAGACTGTGCTGCTCCAGATCTAAAGCTGAAACCCAATCCCCTGAGGAATGGGGTCAGTAATGCCCAGTATCTGTTCCTCTTTCTCTCTCTCCCTCTGTCTTTTTCCAGTGAATGTAGTGGCGATCGTGATCCTGTCCCGGGGAAAGTGCGGCTTCTCTACCTGCACCACTCGCTACCTGGTGACCATGGCAGCGGCGGATCTACTGACCTTTGTTAAAGGAGGTCATTTTCATTCAAATCAAATGGTATTACTTCCGGTGGAGTTTTCTGAGCATCACCCCTGTGTGCAGTGTTATCGATGTCATGAGGTTCACCGCCACACACTGTTCTGTCTGGTTCACCGTCACTTTCACCTTTGATCGGTTTGTCGCCATTTGCTGCCAGAAACTGAAAACAAAATATTGCACCGGGAAAACTGCGGTTATGGTTCTAACAACAACCGGTGTACTGTCCTGTCTGAGAAACGTTCCCCGATACTTCAATACTTAAATGTTCTCTGTCGGACAACTGGTTCTATTGAAGTACAAATTTACAGTGGAAGCACATTTAATTGATAAGACACCTCGGACGGTTCGGTCACCTTTGTTGTAACAAACTAACTCCCACAACTGATCTAAATATTATTCATTAATTTAATCACAATCTGTCATCGCAGGGACTGCAGCTGTCTGATGTAATTGGTTTCTAAATAATTTAAAAACCTTTATTTTTCAATCTGTTGAAATCTGTCCCTGTGGAATTGCTAAATGGCTTTAAAAACCCCAGGCATGTGCTTCCTTAATGTTTCATTCCGAGAGATCGCCTGTCGCACAAAGAGACAAATCACTGGCCAGAGAAAATGTCTGCAATGTTCGATAGGGATATCAGTGTAGAGAAAATATTGTACATGTTCATTGCCGTCATTGGAGTTCCTGGTGAGTGAGCAGAGCATTTCATGTTAGTTATTTCTGTGTGTTAACCGGTGTGAACCTGTTTAAGATAATGTTACAAGCTTACAACCTGATCATTATTGCGCAAATACCCATCGGAGATATCGATCCTGTCAATTTCACATTCTGAATGTTCCGATTTAATAACAAGTGGAACTAAGTCTATGTTTCTCCTCTAACTCACGGGAACGAAGAGAACGCTGTTCTTGCCTTGAATGACTCCTTGTCCAGAGATGTCCCAGTGCTGGGGCCAGGGATCTCTCCGGGAAGTTGTGACTGGGAGATGTTTGCATTTTGAAGCATACTTTTCCTAAGTTATTGATCAGAGGGAAACCCTAGTCATGCGCTTCACGTCTCCCTGTGGAGTCTGTCACAGTCGGATCCCACTGTCCGTTGGTCAGTTATTGGGTCTGATCGCCTGAACCAGTGTTCGCGGATCTGTTGCCGTGTGTTATCGAATTAAACTGCGCTGTAGAATTAATCCATTAACGGAGCAACTCAGCCACAGGTCACTAAGTGTTTCCTTCATTCCCTCTGAAACCCGTCATAAATCGGGGCAGCGCTTCGTCCTGAAGAGGGTCTCGATCCGAAACGAAAGATAATTCGATTCCATGGATGCTGCCTGACCTGCTGAGTTCCTCCGGTTTTGTGTGTGTTGCTCCTCTCTGTATCCCTCCTCGGCCTCATCAGATGCTGACTTTCCAGAGCCCTGGTCAGTTACAGTTAATTCAGTGAAACCGGCCCCATCAGCGACTGGAATCGGGATCAGCACCGATCGTTGTTCTTCATGCAGATCGCTTTTATCGCCAACGATTCCCCACACATCGTCTTATCTCCACACAGATGAAGACAGGTCAGAGACAGTGCGACCCATTTCTGGTGTTAGATTATCAGCCGTTTACAGGCTAAAGCCCGTTCCCATGTTAATTCCCGGAGAATGTTTTCAGTAATGCCCAGTGTCTGTTCTCTCTCTCTCCAGTGAATGTAGTGGCGATTGTGATCCTGTCCCGGGGAAAGTGCGGCCTCTCTACCTGCACCACTCGCTACCTGGTGGCCATGGCAGCGGCGGATCTACTGACCATTGTCACCAGCGTTATTTTGATTTCAATCAGAACGTATTACTTCCGCAGGAGTTTTCTGGACATCACCCCTGTGTGCAGTGTTATCGATGTACTGATGTTCACAGCCATTCACTGTTCTGTCTGGTTCACCGTCACTTTCACCTTTGACCGGTTTGTCGCCATTTGCTGCCAGAAACTGAAAACAAAATATTGCACCGGGAAAACTGCGGTTGTGGTTCTAACAACAACCGGCGTACTGTCGTGTCTGAGAAACGTTCCCCGATACTTCACAGTGAAACCTGTAATAATAATCGACAATGTACCGTGGCTCTGTATTATCAAGGACAATTATTTCACTGACCCCTGGTGGGTGGGTTATGACTGGCTGGATACGGTCTTAACTCCGTTCCTCCCTTTCGCTGGGATCCTGCTGCTCAACGCTCTGACAGTCAGACACATTTTAGTGGCCAGTCGGGTCCGTAAGGGGCTGAAGGGTCAGAGCAAGGGGGAGAACCGCAGTGACCCGGAGGTGGAGAGCAGGAGGCGTTCTGTGGTTTTACTCTTCACCATCTCCGGCAGCTTCATCCTCCTGTGGATGACACTGGTTGTAAATGTCATATATTATCAGGTCTCAGGAAAAGGAATCGATTTCAATGATTCTGAATCGATCTTTCAGTACGTCGGGTATTTCCTGATGGATTTCAGCTGCTGCACGAACACATTTATTTACGCGGTGACTCAGTCGAAATTCAGGGAGCAAGCGATCAGCGCGGTGAAATATCCCGTCACTTCGATGCTTCAGTTGATTAATGGCGCCGCATCATGAGTAGTCGCTCACCAAATTCACCGTCAGACTTTCCCACAAGACGGCGCAGGGCGAGTTAGATGCACATTTACTAACCCAATGTGAATCACACCATTCCCCGCCATCTCCTTGAATGATTGGCTAAGTTAAGAAGTAGGTCAGGCTATGGATTTACGACGGGTGACACTCCAACTTAAAGGCGCATTCCCGTTATCAGCTGGGTGGGACTGTGGTGCAGAGAACTGGGAAATAAAATCCTCACCGCTTCTGTCTTCTAACGAAAGCTCAATTACTCCCAACAAATCCTATCAATTATAGGTAATGAAACATAATGCTGCGAATTTAATTAAAGACACACCCATGACTTAAGAAAGCGGTTAAATGAAATCAATCAATCAAGACCGCCAAAATGGAAATGAAGCCTGCATGATTTCTTTCCTGATATCCTTCACCTGTGTTCAACCGTTTCATAATGAGAAAACCTACACGATCCGGAAGCATGTTTTGCAACATGACAAAAAGAATATTTAAGCATGGTAAGTCATGGCGATATAATTCCTTCCCTCCTTGTTTCTCTCATAAACCCAGCACTTTCATGTTCCCATTCTAGTTCGTGTCAATATAATTCCGTCCGTTCTTGTTTTACCCCTTTCTCCCCATACACACAACACGTTTATGTATTCTGTAAAGGTGTACCCATTTTCCCATCAGTCTTTCCATCAGCTCCTAATTCTCAACATACACAACTCTGAACTTCTGATTTGTTAAATGAAGGGACTTTATCCACAGTTGAGCTTTTGTAACTTACAGTCAACGCACTCATTCCCCTCAATACCTCTGTGTGCAGGGACCTATAAGAAGAAAATATATAAACAAGTACTTGAATATGAATTAACGCCTGGTGAGTTTCCAACAGTAAATCTGACCGACTGCGAGAATAACCTGTTTAAGAGTCATCAAAACATAAAAGTAATCTGAACAATTATAACGTTACGTGGGAAGAAATTTCTCCACCAACCTTAAGCCTAAAATGATGACAACCAATTCTGCTGTAGAAACTGATAAATGTTTGCAAAGAAATTTCTCTATCCTTGTCTATACTTCAGGCACATTAAATGGGCTACTCCAACATTCCCAGTTCAATTATCTTTCGTACCATCTGTAAAAATGTTAAAAACTTGACATGATTAGTGTAACGCTTAGGACTATCGGTTTGTATTCGTCCAGGGGGAAATCCGTCCACCCGCCAAACCGTGTCTCCCGTTTGCGTGGATGCTGTGTAATGCACACTGGTACAAACTCGCACACAGAATATCAGACAGCACACAATGTACGTTTACAGATTACTCTTTATAAATTTTACTGGAACTAGGTAATTAATAGCGATACAATATAAAAGGAAAGAAATGGGCGCCAAAACTTTTTTTTAGTGTTCAATCATTTCGTGCACAACCGTTGGAGCTCAACTATCGAAGCCTTCTGTCCACCATTCGATCTTCTCCGACCTCCTCGACCCGCCGCCTGGGACCAACCTGGGACCAAAGGGTCCAGCACGTCCTTCCTCTTCGGTTCTCCTCCCGATAAACCCGCGCACTGACTCCAGGCTCCCGCACAGACAGAAAGAACAACATCGCTTCCAGTGGTTAGTTCCTCCGTTATCAATAATTATAACCCAAACATTTCAACTAAAAAGGGCATTACCAAATCAGTTACCTACAAAGAAGCCTTTTCATTATAACGTTACAGAGAAGCCATTTTATATATGCAGTTAACAGTTAACATTACAGTTAATAATCTGAGAACTCTGTATTCTCCCCCACCGAATTAAGTCAAGCCCTCATGACGTTCAGATAATTCGCCAACCCCTCCTGCAGAACACACCGCCCAATCCAAGTGCAGAAAGCAGTGGCATAATTCCCCAAAACAGTGGAGATCTCACCCTGTTCCCCAGGTGCCGCATAGGCCAATCTATCTGGGGGGGGGGGGGTGCCTACTTCCCTGAGGCCTGCGCACTTCCTCTTCTAACTCCTCCACCTCGGACAATACGGAAGACCCATGGGAACTACCAGGCGAACCCTTCCGTGAGCGGTCTCCCAAACCCCTCTGCACCTCGGAACCCACTACCACTTGGGCCCCATGTCCTTTATTCCAACACCCTATGGTACCCCCGACTGTCCATCTCTAGCCCCCATACCCCGTCTAACCCAGTGGAAGAAGGACCGGGAGCCCCCCGCTCCATCACGGGGGCGTCAGCGAACGGCAGCATGTACCAGTCGTCCGAGTCATCATCCTCCAAGTCAGTGTTTCTCACAGTGTTTGGGCCCAGGCCTGACTCTCTTGCAGAGTCCTGGTACTACGTGCAACAGGCACCTCGGTCTCCCACACTACCTGTACATCTCACCCCAGGGGCAACAGGTGATTCCGATGGAGAATCTTGACGGGCCCCCTCCCATCCCTGGGCCTCACCCGCAGAAACGGTAGATTTGGCATCTGACTCTCTACTACAAAGGGCGTGCCGACTAGCGATCAGCCATCTTGTGTTTCCCAGGTAGACCCAAATTCCTTATGAGTACTCGATCTCCCGGCAGCAGTTGGGAGAACTTCACCTTCTTGTGAAACCTCCTCTTATTTCCCCGATTCTGTTCGGCGGCCGCCTCCCTAGCCAGCTCATAAGCTCTTTGTAGTTCTTTCTTAATATCAGACACATACTTCAAGTAGGGCTTCGGCGATACGTTACCTGCATCCGTCCCAAAAACAGAGCTCAGTGGACAACCTTGCCTCGCGCCCAAACATCAAATAGTAGGGCGAGTATCCAGTAGCTTCATTTCGGGTACAGTTGTAACAGTGAACCAGACGCCCAATATGTTGACTCTATCAACTTTTTTTGCTAATCTCCAGAGTTCCCAGCATGTCCAGCAGCGTCCAATTAAACCTCTCCGGTTGGGAGCACCCTGCGGATGATAGGGCGTAATCCTCGATTTCTCAATCCCCAACATACTCAGTATCTCGTTGATGAGCTTACTTACAAAGTCTCGTCCCTGGTCACTATGTATCCGCGGGGGAAGGCCATAATGCACAAAATACTTCTCCCATATCACTTTCACCACCGGAGTCACACTTTACTGCTTGGTAAGGAACGCTTGAGCATACCGGGTGTAGTGGTCTGTGATGAATAAGACATTCGCCGTATTGATGGCATCGGGTTCTATGGCCAAGAAATCCAGACACACCAGGTCCAGCGGCCGCTCAGTTTGCAAACGTGACAACGGAGCAGCCTGCACAGGCAGCGTCTTCCGGCGTATGCAGCGAATGCACGACTTGAAATACTCTTCCACCTCCGCCCTCATTCGGGGCCAGTAAAACCTGTCTTTGAGCGATCCATAGATCTACTCCACCCCCAAGTATCCAGAATCATCGTTCAGGGACTTCAACACAATCTTCCGATACTTCTCGGTCCGGGGGTGACGTGACCCGGTATAAAAATTATTTCCTCAACTTCAACTGAGGTCATTCCCTCAATAACGGAGGCACTGAAGCGTGTTTTGTCTTCTCCGCCCACGCCAGATCACCCATTTCCAACGCGCACCAAACAGTGCCAACGCCCGGGTCATCCCGCTGAGAAGCTGCCTCTTCCCCCGGCCTTAATTCCGGAAACTGTTTAGTCTTCAGTGCAGTCAGGTCACAGTAAACAGGGGGTAGGTCGTCATCAGAAGCCCCCAGTGGGTCCACTGCTCGTTCCGGCTTCCCCTTTTCCTCGGCCTTCACGGTGATAGCAAACTGACAGATGGCTTTTACCCCAGGGGCAAGAACGCTCTCCCACTCCTCGTACGTCTCTTGTTATTCATGGTCCCGTGGTCACAAAGCATCCGCATCGACATTCATGCTCCCCGGCTCGTACTTCAGGATGAAATCATACACCGACAAAGCTGCCAACCATCGATGGCATTTAGCATCCAGTTTCTCCAAAGTCAGGTTATAAGTAAGTGGGTTGTTGTCCGTCCTCAGCTCAAACCTGGCTCCGGAGAGATAGTCTCTCAGCTTATCCACCATTGCCCACTTCAACGCCAGGAACTCAGCTTATGGGTGGGACAGTTTTCCTCGGAGAGCGACAAACTCCGGCTGACAAACGCGACGGGTCTCAACCCGGTGCCCAGGTCCTGATACAAGACGGCCCATAATCCCTCTCGGCTGACGTCGGTGTGTAGTACACAGGGTAATCGGGTGTCCGCAAAAGCCAGCAGCGGTGTCTGGGTCAGCAACTCTTCCAGCGATTTAACAACCTCCTCACATTTTGCATCCCACCTCTGTCCGAAGGGCTCCGACGGTCCGAGATATTCTCCAACATCCCGTCCCTCTTTTCCTTTCTTCCCCAAGGGAGGGTAACCACGCAGAAGCTGGTTCAAAGGGTGACTCACTTTGGCGTAGCCCTTCACGGATCTCCGATAATAACCACAGAACCCCAAGAACGAGCGCAGAGCGCTCAGAGTCCGGGGCCTTGTCCACGTGGTCACCGCTTCTATCTTAGCCGGGTCGGTAGCTACTCCATCCCGCGAGATTATGTGTCCAACATAGCTAACAGACGTGGTGCAGAGCAGACACTTGTCCAGGGAGAGTTGTAACCCTTCCTTCTTCAGCCGACATAGCACCTTCAGTAATCTCGCTTCCTGTTCTTCCAAGGTGGATCCAAACACTACCAAATCATCTAAATACACCAACACTTCATGCAAATTCATATCCTCCACCGTCTTCTCCATGACCCCCTGGAAGGTAGCAGCGTTCCCGATATACCCTCGGGCATCATTCCGAACTGGAAAACCCCATAGGGAATATAAATGCCGCCTTCTCTTTCTGTCCTGAAATGCCGTCTTCGTCTGTCCTGACGAAAGGTCCCGGCCTGGCCTGATGCGTTCCGCCAGCATCTTGTGTGAGTTGCCGTTTTCTCTTTGTCGGCCTCACTCATCGGGATCTGGTAGTATCCACTCCTCAAGTCCAGCACACTAAACCACTTCGCTCCACTCAGACAGGCCAACGCGTCTTCGACCCTGGGGACCGTATACTGGTCCGAGGCAGTGCGCCAGTTCAATGTCTTATACTCCAGAGACATGCGTAGCTTTCCGTTCTTCTTCCGGGCCACTACTATTGGGGACGCATAGGGGCTTCGGGACTCAGTGATGATTCCAGCTTCCTTCAACTTGCACAAGTGCTGCCGCAGTTGATTCTATACATGACCAAACCCTCAAAGCACTTCATCACAGCTGTGTGTCTGTGTGTGTGCGTGCACGCTTGAAACAGTGATCCCAGTTTGATTCAGGAATCTTTCCTGTAGCTGGGGTACCTCAGAAGAGGGGTCATAGTGATGGGACGATCATTCTGATCAGAGCCAAATAACTTAGCCAGTAAATGCTGAACCTTTAGAAATTACAAATCACATGTGTGTTTGAGAGAGTATCAACAGATTTAGTTGTAGAATTCAAAATATACCAAGTAAATTTATTCTCGAAGTACACGCATGTCATCAAGTTCAACCCTGAGATTGTTTTTTTCGGACAAACTCAGTAAATCCAAGAATCATGATTGAATTAATGAAAGCCCGAACCCAACATCGTAGATAAAATACAATGAGCAAAAGACAACAGACTTTGTAAATATGTGCAAATATTAAATAGAAAACAATAAGTAAGAAATAATTATCATGAACAGGAGATGAAGAATCCGTGAATGTGTCCATTGGTTATAGGAACAGCTCAGTGATGGGGCAATTGAATTTGAGTAAGATTATCCTCTCTGGTTGAAGAACTTGATGATTGAAGGGTGATGACAGTTCTTGAACCTGGTGGTGTTGGTTCTGAGCCTCCTGCACTTTCTTCCTGATGGCATCAGTGAGAAGAGATCATGTGATCATGTGATCCTTGATGATAGATGTAGCTTTCCTATGACAGCGCACCAGAGAAATGTGCGCAGTGGTGGGGAGGGTTTTACCCGTGATGTACTGGGCCATATCCACTACTTTCTGTAGGATTTTCCTTTCAAGGGCTTTGGTGTTTCCATACCAGGCCATGATGTAACCACTGAACATATTCTCCACACACATCTATAGAAGTTTGTCAAGGTTTTAGATGTCATGCTGAATCTTTGCAGGCTTCTAAGGAAATGGAGATGTTGCTGTGCTTTCTTCGTAATTGCGCTTACATGCTGGGCTCAAGACAGATCCTGGAAAGTGATGACATTGAGGAATTTAAGGTTGCTGACCCTCTCCGCCTTTGATCTCTGATGAGGACTGGCTCACAGATCTCCTGTTTCCTCCTCCTGAAGTCAATAATCAGCTCCTGGCTCTTGCTGACGTTAAATGAGAGGTTGCCATAAGACCATAAGATATAGGAGCAGAATTAGGCCATTTGGCCCATCGAGTCTGCTCCGCCATTTCATTTTAGCTGATCCAATTTTCCTCTTGGCCCCAATCCCCTGCATTCTCCTGGTAGCCCATCATGCCCTGACCAATCAAGAAACTATCAACCTTTGCCTTAAATGTACATGAAGATTTGGCCTCCACAGCTGCCAATGATTCACTGTCCATAGAGTCCATAGATTCATTACTCTCTGGCTAAAGAAATCCCTCCTCATCTCCATTCTAAAGACACCTCTCTATTCTGAGGCTGTGTCCTTTGGTCTTAGACTCTCCCAAAATAGGAAACATCCTCTCCGTATCCACTCTATTAATCCTTTCACCATTTGATATATTTCAATTAGGTCTCCTCTCATTCTTTTGAATTCCACTCAATACAGACCCAGAGCCATCAAATACTCTTCATATGACAACATATTGAATTTGGGAATCATTTACATGAACCTCTTTTGGATACTCTCCAGTTTCAGCACATCTTTTTCTAAGATAAGGGCTCCAAAACTACTCACAGTACTCCCAGTGAGGCCTCACCAGTGCTTACAAAATTTTCAACATTACATCCCTGCGTTTATATTCTATTCCTCTTGAAATGATTGCTGACATTACATTTGCCTTCTTCACCACAGACTCAATCTGCAAATTGACCTTTAGGGACTATTTAGAAAATAGTCAGCCCTTTCATTTCTTCTGCCAAAGTGCATGCTGATACCCTCTGCTGGCTCTATATTCGATCTCCTACTTCTTTGTCAATTCTCCACATCTGTTGAAGACCTTCCATAGCCTCTCTATTTCCTCAAACGACCTGACCGTCAACCATCTTCAAATTGTCTGAAAACATTGCAGCAAGGTAATCAATTTCATCATGCACATCACTGACATTTAACATAAAGAGTATCAGTCCCAACACAGACGACTGTGGAACCCACTCGTCAAGAGGCTCCCTTTATACCCACTCTTTGCTTCCTCTCAATCAGCCACGGCTTTGTCCATACTGGAATCTTTCCGGTAATACCATGGGCTCGTGGGTTGTTGAAGCAGCTTCATGTGTGGCATCATGTCAGAAGCCCTCTCAAAATCCAGGTGAACAACATCAATCGATTCTACTTTGTCTGTCCTGCTTATTATTTCTTAAAATAATTTCAACAGGTTTGTCAGGCAAGATTTTCCCTTCAGGAAACCATGCTGACTATGGCCTATTTTATCTTGTGACACGGTACTCGCAGACCTCATCATTAATAATCGTCTGTAACATCTTTCCAATCACTGACAGATTAACTGGCCTATAGTTTCCTTTCTTCTGCCTCTCTCCCTTCTTGAAGAGTGGAGTGACATTTGCAATTTTCCATTCTTGCTGAACCATTCCAGAATCTTGTGATTCGTGAATGTTCCTTACTAATGGGTCCACAATCTTTTTAGCCACCTCTTTCAGAACGCTGGGGTGTACACCATCTGGGTCACGTGACTTATCTAACTTGAACTTTCAGTTTCTCAAGAACCTTCACTCTGGTTATGGTAACTTTGCAAACTTCTGACTCCTGACACCTGGAGGTTCCACCATTATGCTGGTGTCTTCCTCAGTGAAGACAGACACAACATACTTATTCAGTTTGTCTGCCATTTCTTTGTCTCCCGTCACTGCCTCTCCAGCATCTTTTTCCAGCTGTCCGATATCCACTCTCACCTCTCTTGTACACTTTATGTATCTGAAAGATCCACACCAATATGGGATGGGAAAAGTGACTCGGAATTGAGTAACATGACTTCGCCCTTGGGAAACTGCCAAACAGCAAGGCTGACTTCCTTGATGAGGCACAACAGGCAACTTCTGAAATATTGGCAGAGTTACTGGCAGTTCAAAATGTACCTCTGCAGATCCAAATGGCCCTAGACTTTAGATCACCTAAAAAGTGGGGTACGCATGCTTTAATTGGACAAGAATGTTGCAGCAACGTACCAGACAAATCTGAAAATATAACTCACCTGATGGATAATATTTGAGAGGCAGCAGATAGAATCAGAAAAGGGGGGGGGAGCAGTTCCACCATTATTATCCCTTAAGAAGCTGGTGGCCATTTGGGACTCTGGGAGGATGGTGGGATACTGGTTTACATTGAACAGTTCCACAATGATAACCCCTCAGGAATCCCGTGGCCATTTGGGACTCTGGGAGGATGGTGGGATACTGGTTTACATAGTACAGTTCCACAATGAAAACCCCTCAGGAATCCCGTGGCCATTTGGGACTCTGGGAGGATGGTGGGATACTGGTTTACATTGTACAGTTCCACAGTGATAACCCCTCAGGAAGCCGGTGGCCATTTGGGACTCTGGGAGGATGGTGGGATACTGGTTGACATTGTACAGTTCCACAATGATAACCCCTCAGGAATCCCGTGGCCATTTGGGACTCTAGGAGGATGGTGGGATACTGGTTTACATTGTACAGTTCCACAATGATAACCCCTCAGGAATTCCGTGGCCATTTGGGACTCTGGGAGGATGGTGGGATACTGGTTTACATTGTACAGTTCCACAATGATAACCCCTCAGGAATCCCGTGGCCATTTGGGACTCTGGGAGGATGGTGGGATACTGGTTTACATGATGGAATAACCATTGGAGCAATAATAATACCAACAATATGATTACGATTTTTGTGCTCAGTCGTGTTCCAGAAAAGGAGGGGATATCAGGATTCCGGGTCCTCATGGGGAATGGACGGGGTAAAAGGGGAAAGAAAGCCCTGAGATCTGAAGCATTATCGCCTTAAACACATCATTCACTTCGTAAGTCCTGATGATATTGGATGTCTGTTGTCATCGAGAAATGAGGAGAGAAGAGAGGAGGGAATGGGAAATATGTACTGAACTTTGCATTTTATTGTGAGTATCTGATGAGACAAAATGGAGCTGTACAAACCCCGGAGTGCTGAGCTAGTAAATGCAATATATGTAGGTGACTAAAGTCGCCGGAGGAAACGACAAGAAATGTGCTTACTAAAGGAACTCGTGACTGCAAACACTGAACGTTGTGCAGAAATGAGGAAGTAGGGGAGACGACTCAACCAGAGATGGCAGCAACAACTAATGTATCGGGAACATGGAGCTCGCTGGAAACAGTAACCTCGTCTCGTTCTTATGTACAGAAGGAATATTTTGTAAACGCTGTGTTTGAAGTACCTCCCCCCCCCCATCCCTGGTGAGAATGGAGGTGAACTTACCCCCTGCAGGTAATAAAGAATAAAGCTGCTGGTTGAAGAAACACTCAGTGTTGGGATTGTGTTCTGAGAGTCTCAGCAGAGAGATACTTGACAGGGGGTTAAGGGTGAAAGGTGGGGAGCTTATGGGGCACATGAGGGGATACCTCTTCACTCAGAGGGTCACTGGAATGTGAAATGAGCTTCACCCACCCACAAAACTTCTGCCCGCGAATGGGGTGGAGCCCAAATGGCGGGTCCCTCAAATGAGCTGCTGCCAACCGGAGACCGGGGTCTTCGGGCTGGTTTGGTGCCACCAGAGAACATGATGTGTGCCCCTGGTGATGGACACACTGACGGTAGGTGTCGGCACTTGGGGGGGGGGCAGTGTTGTACTTGTACGGGTGGGCAGAGATATCTCAGAGCCAGTAGATGTCAGACAAGGGCTCGTCCTTTATTCAGGGAGGTCCTGGTACCAGTTGTAACGGGGTTTACCCGACTGTGCAGTCTGGGAGGTCAGGGACTGGGCCCTGTCAGTGCCAGTACAGTCATTCTCAGCTGAGCCTGGACTGGGAGCATGGACGGTTCCTGTTCAGATCCAAACCCAGGGAGAAGCCATTATCAAATTTCACCAAGAAACAATCAGGCCAAACAACTTCAGGCAGAACTGGTCAGGATAACAAACAGACATCAGTACACAGAAATGACAATTTTTAAAATCAGAAATAAACCACGATGTAAAAACATCAGGATGGGTGGAATGGAAATGGTCCCGAGGCAAATGAGGTGGTTTCACACCGTCTGCACGACTCAGTCGCCCCATTGAAGGAGTGGCAGTGGCGATTGAGTTCGCACTGAGAGGGGAATTGGACACAGAGGGACAGGCCTGATGAGGATCGGTTTGATTGCCGAAGGGATCTGCTGTCTTGTCTTGTGGACTGGCCACTCACGGCTTCCGCACCGACTCAGACACTGAAAGCCCGTGTTTACCTGCCCCCCCCCCCCCCGGTTCCAGCCAGTCTCGTCCCCCGGGGAGATGAAAGAGAAAGTAAATTCACCCGCTTACAACTGGACAATGATGTGTGTTAATTATTTGGAGAATGCAGATCAAACAATTAGTGAGGTTGTGGATGTCACCAAAACCGGTGTGTGGAGAAAGTGAGGGTTGTCTAAGGTTACAGTGGGATCGAGACCAGTTGGGAAAGTGGGCCGAGGAATTGCAGGTGGATCTTAGCTGTCACTCAGAAACAGTTCTTCAGGGGGTCAAAGACGACTGAGACACGAAAGAGAGCTTTTCTTGGGCTCTGGATTCAAACAGACAAGACTGGTGCACTCGTTCATCTCGTTTGAAGGCACCACGGCAGAATATAAGTTGTTGCTCCGCCACCCTGAGGGTGCAGTCATCAATTAGGAGCAACTTCGCACCATCCTCCACAAGTGTGACTTACCAGTCAGCAAGCATTTTAATTCTTCATTCCCAGTCCTGTTCCGCCGTGTCGATCCATGGACTCCTCCTGTGCCAAGATGAGCGCCCCTCCCCCCGCCCTCCCCCCCAGGGTGGAGGAGCAACACATTATATTCCGTCACATTATATACCCTCCAATCTGATGACATGAACATCGATTTCCACTCAGGAGAACAAATTACCGTCACCCTCCTCTATGCCCCACTCTGACCTTGTACTTCTTCTCACCTGCCTACACTCCTCCCGGGACCCTCCTGCTGCCCTCTCTGGTCCACTCTCCTCTCCTATCAGATTCTTTATTCTCCAGCCCACCCTTTCCCACCCACCCGGAATCAGCTTCCAGCTGGCCTCTACCCCTCCCCCACCACAATTTATTCTGGCATCTTCCCCCGTGCTTCTCAGCCCTGCAGAAGGCTCTCGGCCAAAAAGCGCCGACTGTTTATAATTTTCTATGGATGCTGCCTGAGGTGGTGAGTTCCTGCAGCGTTTTGTGTGAGTCGCTTTGGATTTCCAGCATTTGCAGACTTTCTCCTGTTAGTTCCAGAAATCGCCGTCCGTGACCAGGTGATCACATGCGCATGCGTAAGGGTCGCGGGGATTTTCGCGCGTGCGCACGGTGGACAAAAGGCTCGGAGATTCGCCGGAAGGTAGGAGCGG
Organism: Hemitrygon akajei; assembly: GCF_048418815.1. Classification (NCBI taxonomy): domain Eukaryota; kingdom Metazoa; phylum Chordata; class Chondrichthyes; order Myliobatiformes; family Dasyatidae; genus Hemitrygon; species Hemitrygon akajei. Next base: position 512,024 of record NW_027332010.1, read on the forward strand.
GGATTTGGGCGGATTATTATCAGTACCGGCGTCCGAACCGCGACCGGCCACACTTTTCGTCCGCACCCCGGGACAGTCGAAGTCCTTTCCCTCTCTCTCTACGAGGGCTCCAGGGAACTTTCTGCTGAGGAACGAGGGAGCTGGAGCCGCGGCGGATAGATGGGTCTCTTTTTCGTGGTGGTTTCTGGGTAAAGAAGCAGCCATAGATGACAAGGCCAGCGTTTTCCCCGTTAGTCCGTAGGCCGTATTTGGAATCGCAAGGGAAGGGAAGGGGAGTAGATGGATCACTCAGGCACCACCGGACACTGAGGAGCTTACCTTCCAGTCCATGAAAATGTCAATTTTTACTGTATGAAAAGAAGGAAACAAAATCCTTACATCAGCTTTAGTCCTTGTGGAAATCACCTTTGTTCCATCTAAATCTGGACCTTTCCACCTGTGAGAACATGTTTAGTACCATTCGCTTTGGGTACATAATGATACCAATTACCTTTGGCCTGGGTACCAAGTGACCTGTAGCGTTCTCATCACAAATATGCCACACTCCAATGTGAACTGGGACTGCCCTCCCCATCATGTTCATTGGCATTGCCTCTGATGGGCTCTCCACCGTCAATCACCTGTGCGGAGGGGCAGAGTAATTTGAAACTCTCCAGGGTTTGCCGTGTAACATCACATGCTCTTTGTAGTGCTGTCGTACATGACCAGAACTTGAAATAATACCAATGTGTTCTCTAATTTATTTTTCTCACAACGTATGGACCAACTATTTGTCTGAAAGTTAAATGTTTAAACAGCCTGAAAACAGCACGGCACAAACAAAATACCAGCTGTGCAGCAACAAAGGCTCTCTGTGTGGGAGCATTTCAGTTACTGCGCAGCTCAGAATGATATGGGACAGAGAATAATACTAATGGAAGGAATCAGACTGGGCCAAGTCACAGATTGAATGTCCCATTCTCACACAGACAGGAAGACTGTCGGGGAATTAGATGGACAGACCAGTTGCCGGCACCATGAACAGTTAGAAGGTGAGATTTTCCCCCAACTTGGGTTGATCCTCGCTGTAACAGTGTGATGTCAGAGCTCAGAAAGGAGACTAAAATTATCTCATAATATATCGGCTGTGAAAATTAATCAGATACAGGAGCAGATTGAGGTCGTTTGGCCCATCGAGTCTGCTCCACCATTTCATTACAGCTGATCCATTTCCCTCTCAGCCCCACTCTCCTGCCTTCTCCCCATATCCCTTCCTGCCTTGACTAATCAAGAATCCATCACCCTCTTCCCTAAAATATACCCAATTACTTGTCCTCCAGAGCAACTCATAACAACAAATTCCACAGATTCACCGCACTCCAGTTAAAGAAATTCCTCCTCATCTCCATTCTGAAAGAACAAAGCTCGATTTTGAGGCGGTGTCCTCTGGTCTTAGACTCCCCCACTCTAGTAAACATACTCTCCACATCCACTCTATCGAGACTTTTCAATGTTCGATAGATTTCAATGAGGGCCCCTTCATTATTCTGAACTCCAGTGAGTAGAGGCCCCGAGCCATCAAATGTTCTTCATCTGACAAACCTTATAATTACAGAAATATTTTTGTAAACTTCCTTTGAACGCTCAGCAATGTAAGTACATGAGTTCTGCTTAAGGGGCCTGAATCTGCTCTCAACAGTCCAAGTGAGGCCACACTTTATAAATATTCAACAACACATGCTTGCTTTTATATTCTCATACTCTTCAACATTATTTCCTCTCCATTGAGAAAATAGTCTGCACTCTCATTGCTTTTAACAAAGTGGATGACCATACGCTTCTCTGAATGATGGCTTTCATTCACTGATGTCTTTTGTAAATCTTTTTTACAGGTTATAAATGGCAAAAATTGTGTACGGGAATTTTGAACAGAACAACATGTCAGTTTGCTGTCTCTGCCCAGATATTTGAGGAGTTACTAGATATTTAACCATGTATCACTGTTGATCCTTGGATATGAAGAATTATTTCATCACAGCTGGATAAGTGCTTTGTGTCTGAAATGAAATTTTCTGTTGTAACTCACTGAAATCCACTGGAACCGGGGAGCTGAGAACACACCAGCATTTGTTCACTGGAGATCAGTTCTTCAACTGCATTGATTGTGCAAGGGGTTTACTACATCTGACATTTGACTTATGAATTGACAAAGAAGTGTGGGAAGTGTGTGAATCTTCACTCACTCATCTGACCTGCATGTACACCAGCGAGTTCACACTGATAAGATGTCATTCTCCTGCGCTGATTGTGGGAAGGGATTCACTCAGTCATCCAGCCTACTGACACACCAGCGATTTCATACTGGTGAGAAGCCGTTCACCTGCTCAGACTGTGGGAAGGGATTCACTCAGTCATCGCAACTGCAGAGACACCAGTCAGTTCACACTGGGGAGAAGCCATTCACCTGCACAGACTGTGGAAAGGGATTCACTTGGTCCTCTGAACTGAAGATACATCAGCGAACTCACACTGGGGAGAGACCGTTCACCTGTTCAGACTGTGGGAAAGGGTTTATTCGGTCATCTCAGCTGAAAGTACATCAGCGACTGCACACTGGGGAGAGGCCGTTCACCTGCTCAGTCTGTGGGAAAGGATTCACTCAGTCTTCTGTACTGAAGGAGCATCAGCAAATTCACACTGGGGAGAAGCCGTTCATCTGCTCAGACTGTGGGAAGAAATTCACTGACTCATCCAGGCTACAGGCCCACCGACGAGTTCATACTGGAGAGAGGCCGTTCACCTGTTCAGACTGTGGGAAGGCATTTACTCGGTCATCTCAACTGATGGTACATCAGCGAATTCACACTGGGGAGAGGCTGTTCATCTGCTCTGAATGTGGGAAGAGATTCATTCATTTATCTGACCTACAGGTGCACCAGCGAGTCCACACTGGAGAGAGGCCATTCACCTGCTCAGACTGTGGGAAGTCCTTTACTCGGTCAGTTGAACTGAAGACACATCAGCGAATTCACACTGGAGAGAGGCCGTTCACTTGCTCAGACTGTGGGAAAGGGTTTATTCGGCCATATCAACTGAAGGTGCATCAACGAGTTCACACTGGGGAGAGACCGTTCCCCTGCTCAGACTGTGGAAGGGGATTTACACAGTCATCTCAACTGATGATACATCAGCGTATTCACACTGGGGAGAGGCCGTACACCTGCTCTGAATGTGGAAAGAGATTCAGTCAGTCATCCGACTTACAGACACACCAACGAGTCCACACTGGGGACAGGCCATTCTCCTGCTCCCAATGTGGGAAGAGATTCTCTCAGTCATCCCACCTTGTGACACACTACCGAGTTCACACTGGGGAAACTGTTTAAACAGGCGACAGGCTACAGGCTGGATATTTCACCATCACAGTTACTGATTCAAGTTCAAAAGTGACTGTTGGTGCTGAACTCGGTAATTATTGCTGCTGTTTATCAAACCCAGTTCTGCACTCTGGTCACTGGGCGTGGGAGGTATCCTCAGCTAATGTTCCCGTTTAATGGGACTGGAGTTTAATGGTTTGGATCTGTGACACAGAAATCAGTTCTCATTTAAATTCTGACCACATTGACAGATTCTCCTTTCTCTCCCGTGACTATCATCTCCTTTAACTACCACAAGGCCTGAATCTACTTCCCTGTTGAGCATCAGAGCCGACAGTGCTACCGGCCTTTCTGTTGCTGCCGTGCCCCAATGGGTCAACCACCACCCACCCAGCAGTATCCAACAAGGTGTTCTGCTGAGGAGAATGCCCACAGGACAGCCCTGCACTGTCTTCCTAATGACCCTTACCTCTGCTGGTGGTCACGCTTCTCCTATCCAAAGCTTGTACTCTGGGTGTGGCCACCTCTTCAGATGTTTCTTTTCAAATCTTCTTCTTCTTCTTCTTCTTCTTCTTCTTCTTCTTCTTCTTCTTCTTCTTCTTCTTCTTCTTCTTCTTCTTCTTCTTATTATTATTATTATTATTATTATTATTATTTTTTTTTATTAAAAATAACACAGGTACATTGAAGTAACAACACTCACAATGCCTCAAAACAAATTATCTTAAAGATTGAACATTTTTGTGAATTAAAAAACCCTACTAAGCAAGAAAAGTGAGAGAGAAAAGAAACCCATTGGGGGTATAACCCCGGAGCCATGCGTCATACAGAAAGCTTCTAAAAATAAACATCAAACCGCCAACAAGAAAGACAGATATATCAAAAAATAATTACACTTAGATAGTGGAGGAAATCTATCAGCTAACTGAAATGATAATAACGAGCAAATGAGCCCCATCTCTTCTCAAAATCAAATAAAGGTTCAAAGGTTCGACTTCTAACATTCTCCAAGCTAAGACACAGCATCACTTGAGAGAACCATTGTGACAAAGTAACAGCTGATATGTCCTTCCATTTCAACAAGATGGCCCTCCCAGCTGTCAATGTAACAAACGCAATAACATGTTGGTCAGACACAGAAATACCATGGATATTTTGAGGAATTATTCCAAAAAGCACAGTCAACTTCTTTTCTTTCTTTTTACAATATTTTTATTCAGAAGAAAAGAATGATTTACACAGTGCAACACATAGATACATCTCAACATAACTTGTGTACATTCATATATTGTGATAAAACACCCATGGAAGCTTGACTGTTAAGTTTGAAAGTAACATAAAAATTTGTCTTTTGCATGAACCTTTGTAGATGTATGTAAGCTAAGATCACACCTCCTTAGTTATGTTGCTGAAGAAAGCAAATAAATAAGGTGGTTATTGAGCTGAAGTTTGATGCTACCAGGCGTTAGTATGGCACGTGAGGTTAAGGTATTAAAGAAAAAGGGGCACTGTACTTGTTACCTGTTTAGATACTGACTTGAATGTATAACAGTAGTACTCTGTGAAGAGAAAAGCTTGTGTAGTATGTAGATTCAAAAAAAAAATCCTGTGTCAACCTGTTTTTAACCGCTGGTTAAAAACCCATTATGGGGGGAGGTGTTATGCCGTTGGCCCCCTCCTTTGTGAGAATCACAAGAACCCTAGTTAAGGGGGGGGGTCAACTGACCCAAAAAGAGAGAGAGACCATGTTCTCCCAAGAAGCAGAATGAAGGTGACCTTGCCTATTGTATCATGGAGACCACGTGAAAAGCCCTCGGGCAAAGTGGGCTGGTTGAGAGAGAGATCGCATTACCTGCAACTTGATTGACACCTGCGATCCCGTGAAAAAGTATAAAGGCGGGTCTGAGGGGGGAAGACCCTCAGACGCACCCAGGAGACATCAAGGAAACACGAAATCGATTCCCGTGGGGAGCGGGACGCCATTTTGAAGGAAACCACGTGCGTTAGATTCTGGATTTGAATCTGTGGTTAAAACCAATGAAAGACTGCTTTTAAATAACAACGGGGAAGTCAGCTCCCCTGATTCCAAGGATTTGCTCTGCCAAGACGACGGGCAAGTGTTTATCTTTTGTAAATCACCTTTTTCTCTCTACAACGTGAAAACCCCAGCGGTTCCCAAGAAGCAAAAGCCTGCAAACTTCTGAGTGACTCTTTATATTTCCCTTGGACTCAGTATTACCCCTAGACAACGATAGAGCTTATTTCTGATTGATTATGGTTACACCGGTGTTTTAGATTGAGTTTTGACGATGTATATGATCTGAATGTTTTGAATTAACCATACGTGTGCCCTTTTGGAATAAAACGCTTGAAAATAGTAGCATCCGACTCAGCTGATCCATCTATCGTTGCTGGTAAGTTACCTGGTTACGGGGTTTTCGTAACAAGTGTATATCACATAAAGGTATACCACTCTGTAATCAAAAAATTAAAGATAGGTAATACATCATAAAAAATTATATAAAAAAGTCAACCCCCTACCAACTACCAAAGGAAAAAAGCTGATGGATGATAATGAATAAATTAGAAAAGAAAACATATTCGCTTAAGAAGGGAAGATAAAAGTATACATAAAAGTCTGTGCACTGTTAAACTTTATAAATTGGAAAAGTAATTTTGCAAAGGTCCCCAAATATCATAAAAAGATTGTTTCGAATTTAAGACTGAGCAGCGGATCTTTTCTAAATTTAAATCAGACATAATATCACGTAGCCATTGAAGATGTGTAGGAGGGGTAGACTAAGAAGCTGTCCAGTTTTTATCCGAATGTTTCTCCACTTTGTAATAAATGTAACTCTGCTGATGCCTCTTTAATTCATATGTTTTAGTTTTGCCCTAAAATTGAAAAGTTTTGGCGGGAGGTATTCCATACCTTCTCACAACTTTTTAGGGTCCAATTTGACCCAAATCCCCTTACTGCCTTGTTTGGTATTATTGCAGATGAAGATATAACTTTAAATACTTCTAACCTACAGGTTTTAGTTTTTACCTCTCTTTTAGCAAGGAGAGCAATCTTGCTTAAATGGAAGCACAGTCAATTTATTAGGTTGTAAGTTGATTCTGAGTGCTTTAGAAATTATCGAAAAGACTGACTTCCAAAACTATTTTAATATAGAACTTGACCAGAACATATGTGTCAGTGTAACTCTCTCAGTTTTATATCTATCACAAGACTTGTCAACTTTGGGAAATATTTTAGAAAGTCTCTCAATCGACAAATGGTAACGATGTACAATTTTAATTTGAATCAGTGAATGACTAGCACAGATCGAAGAAGAGTTAACCAGCTTCAGAATCCGTGTCCAATTCTCCCATATCAACGTCAAACTGAGTTCCTTCTCCCAATCTTGTTTAATCTTAAGTAAAGGACGCTTATCCTATTGTAATAATAAATTATAAATTCTTCCAATAGAACCTTTCATCGAAGGGTTCTTATTCATAATAGTCTCTAATATGTCAGCCTCCAATATGTAAGGAAAATTACTTAAATATTTTTGAATTTCTGAAACAATATCTAACTTGAAGGTATTGTAAAAAGTATGAATATGAGAGAGAATATTTATCGACTAATTGTTCAAAAGACATCATTCTGCCTTCTTTAAATAAATCTAAAAAGGAAGTAATACCTTTACTTTTCCAAAGTAAAAAAAAATGGATTGCTCCAGGAAGGTTTAAAAAAGTGATTACGATAAAATAAACTACAAAGTTTAAATTTTTTAAGATTAAAAAAATTGTGGACATGGAGCCAAATTTGCAAAGAGTGCTTAACCACAGTATATAGGTTTAAACTAGGAACTTTAGCTAATTGTATAGGTAGAGCAACTCCTAATAACGGAGTTAAATAAAACTGTTTCACAGCTCTCAGTTCCAGGTTTACCCAAAATGGCCGATCATTCCTATCATCCTGTTATAAGCAAAAGGACATGTATCGCAAATTAACACCCCAATAATAAATTCTTAGATTAGGCAAAGCGAGACCTCCGTCCTTTTTCAACTTCTGTAAATGACATTGACTAATTCTTGGTCTTTTATTATCCCAAATAAAAGATAGAATAATATAACCAATCCCATCAAAATCCCCTGATAGCTGAAAAAAGGAGACCTCCAGTTATTAGTGACAACAGTAGCAATAGGAGATTTATATATGATTTTAATCCAATTATTAAAATTAATACCAAAACCAAATGTTTCTAAGACATTAAGTAAATATTTCCATTCAACTCGATCAATTTCCTTTTCAGCATCCAAAGATTCAACGCATTGTGGAGATTTAGAAGCTGGCGAATATAGAATGTTAAATAGTCTCCGAACATTTAAAAAAGAATAACGACCCTTTATAAAGCCTGTTTGAGCTTCAAAAATGATTTTACCCACAAACTCTCCAACCGATTGGCCATTATCTTTGACAGAATCTTAGCATCAACATTCAATAATGAAATAGGTCTGTATGAGCACAGTCAATAGGATCTTTATCCTTTCTGAGGATCAAAGAAATAGAAGCATCATAAAAAGTAGAGGGTTAATCACTTTTCACAAAAGAATCTGTAAGCATCTCCAACATATATGGAGAAAGCAATTTTCCAAATTTTTTATAATATTCTACAGGATAACCATAAAGTCCCGGAGCCTTACCAGATTGCATTGAAAAAATAGGTTTATGAATTTCGGATTCAGTAATTTGTGCATCCTAATGACCTAATGGTCTTCCTAATGACCCTTACCTCTGCTGGTGGTCACGCTTCTCCTATCCGAAGCTTGTACTCCGGGTGTGGCCATCTCTTCAGATGTTTCATTGATAGTATCTTCAGGCTGCCGAATGATCCTGAGTACATCCAACTCCCTGAACCAGTCGTCAGGCGCTGTGATTAGGTGCACTTCATACAAATAATCATGAGGGAAACTGTTAGATATCCAGAATTCCCACATCTGACCGGAGGAGCATCCCATCTGCTCTGCTCTGAAACACACCACTGTGGGTCAGGAAGGAATTAACATATGCAAAAAAAACATCAAACGTTAATGGGTCAATGACAGTGGAAGGAGAGTGAACAATTGTCTGTGCTTTTGCCATGAGGTCGAAGGAATAGAGGCTGCCATTTTGTGAAGCTGTTCTGTAACTCCCATTTTGTGAACTGATTGATGAACTGATTGCTATGGGATAATCTAATCAGATCAATTGAACACAAGAAGTTTCTGGTGTTCCCATTCTGAGCCTGAAATCACTCTCACATAAACCATGTATTATGTACAGTCAGGTTTGCAGAAGTAATCTCGTTATCTCTGAACCTGAAATCACTCTGAGATAAGGTGTGTATTATGTACAGTGGCAGGTTTGCAGAAGGAATCTCGATATTTCTGCCGAGTGTCTGAACCAGAGCTGAAGAGAACAAAAGAAGTCACCTTTGGCAAGTCGTTGTGTAGCCTTTGGACTACATCCAGCGGAAATCTGTCAATCAACAACCTGATGAACTTCAGCCAACAAGAATTACATGCATCCTGTGAACTGATAAGAGTTTCTTATCAGAGTTTCTTAACAAGAGTTTCAAATGCAAAGGTGTGATAACTCCTGAGACTAGCCCTCACAAGGAAGAAACCCCATGGAAGGGACTGGAGAAGAAATGATCGATCATTTGGACAAAATGGGATCCCCTGTTTCAGTGTTGTGAATTTGAGAAGTTGTCAGAGTGTGTATTACTACAGAGGGAACAGTGAAATTCATGTTTTAAGTTTTTGGCCTGAGATCAACATAGTTACTTTGTTGTTTGTGCAGGAATTTGATTAAATTGAACTTGAATTTGATTAATTAAGAGTTGCCTGGTGAATTTCCAAACTGATCTCAGTTGATGAACGGTGAACATATTTTGGCGCCCTGGGGTGCACTCGAAAAGACAGAAAAGTGGTCTGGGACCCTGGTGTCGAGTTGAACCACACTGCAGGTTAGGATATTAAACTGTGAAAGGGAAAGGACAGGAAGAACCCAGGGATTCCGAGGATTTCAGAGATTACTTTCATGGTTAATTATGAAGGAAATGGTCAGATTATGAGGAGTGGTTAGGAAAGTTTGAGAGTCGAGGGTCAGGGACTCTGGAGGAAGAATTCTGGAAAACAGTTAGTGAAAATAAATTAAAGAAATTATAAGGGATTATAAATGTTGTAATGTGATGTTTGTTGGATGATCTAATTGAAGTGAAGAGAGAAAAAACTGAAACTGACAGGAATGGTGTAAGTGTAGGGAAGAGTTAGAAATTGTGAGGGAGCAGGGTCAGGGGAATTTGATCCACATGAGTCAGTGTGAACATGAGAAAACTGAAGAGGAGTATAAACAGGCGGATACAGAATTAGAGAAAGGAAAAGTCAGGGTGGGGATTTACGGCTGTTGTGAATGTCATGAAGAAATCGGCAGCTGAGAGGAAAGGCTGCGCTGATCGCAAGTGTTTAAAACAGATGAAAAATCTGCAAAGTGAACTCTCAGCTCGGAGAGGAGTGATATGTGCGAGGACGGACGATGATGGTGATGCAGATTGGGGTGATTTAGCGTATGAAGCGACGCTTGTATCACTCACCGGGTTGCCCTCTTCAGTCACCTGATGAGGTAATCGTAGCCTTTGGCCAGGGGCAGATATGGTCAGGTAGTGCCCAACCTTCATAGAGTGTTTCAACCCTTAACCACTACACTGTCCAGCTGGTGGATCAGAAGTGAGGGCCAAGTCACTGCCCATCTGTTCCAGACCTCGAGCTCAACCCCTCTCTCCAGCTCCATACCCAGTCAAGGGCTCTTTCTGCTTCCTCCCCCATCCTGCCAGCTGCTTGCTTATTGCTCTTTTCATCAAGGCCCAGCACAGACAGCAACCTCCATGCTGGCCGTGCCGGGAACCCACTACAGTCGATCTCCATGAGGAACAGCCACGTCTGCCATCCTCTGTCCCTGCACTCCGGGACTAACAGTATAAAAGCCAGGATTATTGGGGAAGTGGTCCGCCTCCCAGCAGGTTTTTCCGAGAGTGGGTGGAACCTTCAGCACTCAGTGCCCCAATGGCGCCTGTAGTAATGGAGGGACTGCAGGACACACCAGAGCCGGGGGTGTGGGGCGTGTGTGACACGGTATTCCGTCCTTTTGACGTGGCCCAATTGAGTGCTGGAGTGGTGAATGAGGGATGATTCTCGGAAACTTTCCCGGTGCATTCAGCAGACAGGACAACTCACGGTTTATATGAAACGGAGGAGGGGAAGCTAACCCTTCTCTGTCTAACTTCAGCTTTCCCTTCAGCCCTGCCGGAGGAACAGGCACCCGCCCAGGGGACACGGGGTGATTTACAGAAGGCACCATTAGAAGCTGCTGGACTAATAGAGGTGACAGTGGAGGTTTTACATAACTGCAGACAGTGGAAAGGAAGGAACCTTCTATACCTGTGACGATGTTGTGGCCGGTTTTCTCGAGTGTTTTGGGTCCTACTTTGGATACGCAGAATTTGACTCCGTGACAGGGTAGGAACTGGCCGAGGAACTTGGTATCGCACAGTACCGAGGAGAGCAGAAGGGTGTGTGAAATGATTGATCCATTCAAACCCCACACATGCTGAAGCATGGGCTCTCAGAAGGATGATGTGAATGAGGGAAAAGAGAGTGAGGGAGAAAGGTACAGAGGAGGGTAAGGGGAAACATGGTTCTAAAACGACCCTATCACAGAACAAGGTTTGCAGTGGCAGAATGAAGGGAGACGGGGTGCTGATCAGGATGAGCTGCCACCGAGCTAAACAGCGCCGCCTAATGGCTGGGTTAACAAACACGTGGTTGAAACACTTACGTTCCCACTGTCATGAGTAACTGGATCCCCAAAGAAATGATGCAATTCTGGATACAAAGTTTATTTTGCCGTTGATTGCCCACAATCCTGGTGGGTTGGGATTTGTCAGGATGTAATAATGGCCCATTGCCCCTGGAAGGACAACTGTGTTACGTACAATGCATTGCCCATGGTGCTGATGAAAAGCCACGACTTGTATCCAGAATTACCTATGGGGAGTCCAAGTTGAATGTGTGTTCACCACGTGGTTGGATGGTGCAGCTGGACCGCTTGTAGAAACTAAAGTAGGAATCCTCCCCATAAACTTTATTTGGAATGCCAGAGACTCTTGAACCACCCTAAACATGGCCACGTTCAATGCAACACTTTGGGAAAGAGAAGATACGGGACTGAACCGAGGGGATAAATTGAACTCGAGGTCTGTGGATACGTGTATAGTCAGGCAGGGTCAGGCAGAGACAATGGGTCGATCCACACAGTGACACAGAAACACGCTATACACTTTCTAATCCGCCTCTCCAGCGCTCCGCCGTGTTCTTTAACACATACGTGGTGATATGATTGAAACATACTCATCCCCCTACTAGACTTTATGGCCATGTATTAGGGTTAAGGGTGGGTCCCGGACGAGCACCGAAATGTTCTGACTGTGACTTAGTCAGTGAAGATGTTGGCGGGTTTTCTGGATATGGAAGTGTTTATTCACCGTCACAAGCAGATCTTTTCTTGGCGACCCCCTCGTTAGAGTCCCCCAAACACAAACTATTCCAAGAGTTTATACTCTCAAGGAGAATGGTAACAGTAGGTGATTCAATACAATTTTACAAGCTACAATGACATAATTCACTTCAATATTCTGTGTCTCTCAATTGGCTCCATTGAAGTACATATTTACAGTGGGAGCACATTGAATTGATAAAAAAACACTGAAGGTTGAGTCACCTTTGTTGGGAGAAAATAATCCACACAAACAGTCCAAACATTGCAATAATTAATTATTCAATCGCAATCTGTCACCACGGGGATTGCACCTGTCTGACATAATTCGTTTGTAAATAATTTTAAAACAGTTATTTTTAAATCTCTTGAAATGTGTCCCTGTGGAGCCGCTAAATGGTATTAAAAACCGCAGGCATGTGCTGTCGTAACATTTCATTCCGAGAGATCGCCTGTAGCACAGTGGGGACAGGTCACTGGACAGAGAAAATGACTGCATTGTTCGATAGGTACAGACATGTGGAGAAAATATTGTACGTGTTCATCGCCGTCATTGGAGTTCCTGGTGAGTGAGCAGAGCAATTCATGTTTGGTATTTCTGTGTGTTAACCGGTGTTAATCTGTTTATGATCATTTGACAAGCTTCTAACTTGATGATCATTGTAGAAATGTCCGTCTCCGATATTGATCCTTTCAGTTCAACACTCTGATTTTTCATATTTAATGACAAACGGAGCTAAACTCCTGTCTCTCATCTAACTCACGGGATCGACTCGAACGTTGTTCTTGCCTTCAATGACACCTTGTTGGGAGTTGTCCCAGTGTGGGGACAGGCAGCTCTCCCGCAAGCTGTGACTGGGATGGGTTTACATTGTAAAGTTCACGGTTTCTGAGTTATTGACCAGACAGAAACCCTGGTCCTGTGTTTCATGTCTTCCTGTTTAGTCTGTCACAGTCGGATCTCACTGCCTGTCGGTCAGTAATTGGGTCTGATCATCTGAACCAGTGTCCGCGGATCTGCTGACGAGAGTTATCGAATTGAACTGCGCTGTAGAATTAATCCATTAACGGAGCCGCTCAGCCTCAGGTTACTAAGTTGTTCCTGCTTTCCCGTTGAGACGGGTCGTAAATTGCACCGCTTCGTCCTGTAGAAAAGTCTCGGCCCAAACCAGAAGTTTATTCAATTCCACGGATGCTGCCGGACCTGCTGAGCAGCACCCCCCCCCCCCCCCCCCCAGTATTTTGTGTGTTGTTCCCCTCTCCGCCCCATCAGATGCTGAGTTTCCAGGGGCCTGGTCAGTCACGGTTCAATCAGTGAAACCGACCACGTCAGTGACTGGAATCGGGATCAGCACCGATCGTTGTTGTTCATGCAGATCGCTTTTATCGCCAACGATTGTCTACACATTGTCTTATCTCCACACTGAACAAGGCAGGTCAGAGATAGTGTGACCAGTGTATCATGTTAGATTAGCAGCCGTTCACAGACTCTAGCACTCCTGATCTTTAGCTGAAACCCGATCCCTTGAGGAATTGGTTCATAATGCCCTCTGTCTGTTATCTCTCTCTCTCTCTCTCTCTCTCTCTCTCTCTCTCTCTCTCTCTCTCTCTCTCTCTCTCTCTCTCTCTCTCTCTGTCTCCCCCGACCTCCTCCCAATCCCCCTTGTCCTCCCCCTCTCTATCCACCTATCCCCGTATCCCCCGTCTCCAACCCCCTCCTCTTCTCCCCTTCTCCCCCCTCCCCCACACACAGTGAATTTACTGGCGATTGTGATCCTGTCCCGGGGAAAGTGCGGCCTCTCTACCTGCACCACTCGCTACCTGGTGGCCATGGCAGCGGCCGATCTACTGACCATTATCACCGAGGTCATTTTGACTCGGATCATTCGGTCTTATTTCCCGTGGAGTTTTCTGAGCATCACCCCTGTGTGCAGTGTTCTCTATGCACTGACGTCTGCTGCTACACGCTGTTCTGTCTGGTTCACCGTCACTTTCACCTTTGATCGGCTTGTCACCATTTGCTGCCAGAAGCTGAAAACAAAATATTGCAGCGGGAAAACTGCGGCTGTGGTTCTAACAACAACCGGCGCACTGTTCTGTCTGAAAAACCTTCCCCGGTACTTCTTGTACAAACCCTCGGTGATCATCGACAATGTACCGTGGTTCTGTAGACTCAAGGACAGTTATTTCACTGACCCCGGGTGGGTGGGTTATGACTGGCTCGATACGGTTTTAACTCCGTTCCTCCCTTTCGCTGTGATCCTGCTGCTCAACGCTCTGACAGTCAGACACATTTTAGTGGCCAGTCGGGTCCGTAAGGGGCTGAAGGGTCAGAGCAAGGGGGAGAACCGCAGTGACCCGGAGATGGAGAGCAGGAGGAGGTCTGTGGTTTTACTCTTCACCATCTCCGGCAGTTTCATACTCCTGTGGATGACGAACGCTTTAAATGTCGTATATTATCAGATCAGTGGAAAAGGGTTTAATTTCAATGATTCTGAACGGATCTTTCATAGGGTCGGAAAATTGCTGAGGAATTTCAGCTGCTGCACGAACACATTTATTTACGCGGTGACTCAGTCGAAATTCAGGGAGCAGGTGATCTGCGCGGTGAAATATCCGGTCACCTCGGTGCTTCAGTTCATTAATAAAGCCGCGTCCTGAGCATAAGCCACATGCGGACGCAGTGTCTCCGGCCCGGGATCTCAGATCCTCACATTCACCATCTGATCTCCCAGGTGTTATTCCCAGGCGGATTGTCAGGGACAGAGTGTGTGCGTGCGAGGGGAGGGGAGGTCTGGGGGCGGCGGGGGCAAAGCACCGTCCTGGAGTCTCAACACCTAATTGTACTGGCCAGATGACAGTTAAAGATCTTCCCCAAAATGCCGCACATCCATTGGTCTGTGCGTTTGTCCATCTACTCCCATTCCTGTCCAACCAATCAGAGACTCCGATATTCCCACAAAACTGAGGCGTCTACTCTGATGCTGGTTGTCTAATCCAATGTCAACCTCACCAGTCTAAGCCTTCCCCTTGGCCGACTGGATAACGTGCAGAAATTAAGTGGTGTTTAGATAAATAGCGTTTGACACTCCAATTTAATGGCGCATTCCCACCTCAAACTGGACCGGAGTGTGGTGTAGAGAACTGGGAAAGAAATCCCTCACTGCTTCTTCTTGTTCTAATGAAAGCCATATTACCCCAAAAGCCGGATAGATTATAGATAATGAAACAGAAGTCCGTGAATTAAAGTCACTCGTATAAATTTAGAACGTTTTAAAATTAAAGCAATCAACCCCCAAAGATGGCAATGAAGCCTATATTTGATTTCCTTCTACCTGATGTGCTTCACCCTGAAACAGTGTGTGTTCCACTGTTTCATAATGACAAAAAAACTACATGACCCAGAATTATGTTTTCCAACACAGCATAAGGAATAATTTAGCATAGTATGGCC
Source organism: Hemitrygon akajei (assembly GCF_048418815.1). Taxonomy (NCBI): domain Eukaryota; kingdom Metazoa; phylum Chordata; class Chondrichthyes; order Myliobatiformes; family Dasyatidae; genus Hemitrygon; species Hemitrygon akajei. The sequence continues at coordinate 527,415 of NW_027332010.1, forward strand.
AATTTTAAGTCGTTTCAATATTATTCTTTCCGCTCTTGTTTTACCCCCTTCTATCAAGTACTCTGTAAACGTGTCTCCCCATGTGCCCATTATCGCACCGGTCTTACCATAAGAGCCTAATTATTAACATTACATTCCCTTAGCTTCTGCTTCGCTAAGTGGAATGTCTTTATCCACAGTTGAACTTTGAACAGCTTTTGTAACTAAACAGTCTCCCACTCAGTCCACTCTTCAGCTCTGTCTACAGGGTCCCATAAGACGAAGACATAAAATATCAGCTGAGATCTGAAATATTGTCAGATGAGTTTCTAACAGTAAATCTGACCAACCGCTGGAATGACCTCTTTGAAAACTCATGCAAGCAGAAAAGTAATAGGAACAAATTAAAAGTTTACATCAACAAACATCTTCCACCCACTCTAAGCCGAAAATAATGATAAGTAATTCTGCTGAATCTACTGATAAATGGCTGATTAGTTGTTTCTTTATCGTTACCTATAATTCGGGCACAAAAACAGCCACACCAGCATCCCAGTTAAGTTATCCTTTAATTCTTCTGCAACACTGGTTAACCCATCATGATAATTTTCCTAAATACACTAATGAACCAAGAGACTCTCAGACGTAACGGAATCCTTGGAACTTATTAGAATGTGAGACCTAAAGTCTACTCGTCACAGACAGAACTAGGGTATGTTTCAGAGGACGTGATAGTGGGGCATATTGCATAATCGAATATTCCCATCTTCTACAACCATTTTCCAAATACGATTCAGAAATTTTAATATTATCTCAAGACAGTTGTCAGTCATACGTCTGACCATAGAATTACATGTCATCCTTTCCTGGAGACGTCTGACCTGCCAATCCCTTCCAATATTATCACATTACGGCCTCCAGAAAGAATTCTTCAGAATTTTCACCACTACCCTCAGAACAGTCTGTGCCCTTTTATACTTAATAAGGTCACTCGAAGACTGATAGTTCTTAACGGTCCTAAACGCTTTATTTCTCTACCTAATCGCCTCTTCACGCTCCTCAATCCACCATGGTACAGCCTTTCTGCTATTAATTCCGTTTGCAATGAGAATCGCTTCCAATGCAGTTTGCTGAATAACACGAAATACCCCTTTTCACCTCAATAACACATCTTCCTCAACATTCTGTAGCTGTTCCAGAATTACTATGAGCATTAAACCTCGTACCCATTCAGACACACAAGCTGAAAAACTCTTCCACAATCAAACCATGACCATCATTAGGCAAACAACCCCACAATGAACTATATGCGTTAAAATCCCCAAACCATACAACCCTTAGTGAGAGAGAACTACATAGACTTGCTCAGAAATCAACAGCAAGTTTTCGACAAGGATTTTAAAAATTAACCACTTTAATACATCTACCTGTGAACAGGTTCATAAACAGGAGTTCAGGTCCTGTTCATGAACAGGAGTCTGAGATCTTGCCTAGACATCCTGAAACCAGATCTATGGAGGAAGTGCAATTGAGCCGGTTTCCAGCAGATCAGCACGGAACTTCGAGGTTGGAGAAAAAGTCCTAGCAGGTGATTACCGAGAGGACCAGTGGATGCTGGAGAACATACATGTGGACATCACGTGGACCAGATATTGGATGCACAGCTGAAGAACAAATCTGGGTCAATTGCATCCAAGATGACGGACACATTACAGTCACTGGACTCACTTCTCAATGATGATCATGTCACTAACAGTAATTTGACACCGGCAACCGAAAATACTGGTAATTACAGGAAGACTTAATGAAGTAACAGACTAGGTCCTGTTGACTAAATGAAATGCTGATGCACAAATCTAACAGCAAAGCCAGTTCTCTATGACAACAAGTGATACACACTATAATATCATCAGTGAAGCTCCTGAAACTTGGATGTCGTCAGTGCTCCAATCTATGTCTCTACTTCGAGACCTTGCCAGCAATTTCCCTGCACGTTAGCATTTTTATTTAAACACTGCGGCACAGAACAGGCCATTTAGCCGGTCTAGACCTTGCCGAGCTATTATTCTGCCTGCTCCCACGGATCTGTACTGAACTCTCCCACACATGTATTCATCCAAAACTCTCGTCAATGTTGAACTTCTGCTGGCAGCTTGTTCCACACACCCAACACACTCTGTGAGGATGTCCCCTTAAAATTTTCACCTTTCCCCCTTAACCGATCATCTCCGCATGTAGTTCGCCCAAGCTAACTGGAAAATTTTAGCCACCCTATCTATACCCTCGTAAACTATACACACCTATCAAATCACCTCTCCTTCGAACTGAAATTAACCCATTCAATTTTTCCCTATAACCAAGAGCTTCTGGTGTCAGTAACATCTTCGTAAACGTCGCATTGAATTCCTTGAGGGTGTGACAAAGTGTACTGATGAAGTTAGAGCAATGGATGTGGTGTATATGGATATTGGCGAGGCATCGGTTCCTCATGGTAAGATCATTCAGAGTCAGGAGGCATGGGATGTGTGGATACAGAATAGTCTTCTCCATAGAAGGTAGAGGGTGGTTCAGATAGAGGGGGTTCTGCCTGGAGGTCAGTGACATGTGGTGTTCTGCAGGGATCGGCGCTGGGATGTGGGGATACGGAATTGTCTTCCCCATGGAAGGTAGAGGGGGGTTCAGATAGAGGGTATTCTGCCTAAAGGTCAGTGACATGTGGTGTTCTGCAGGGATCCGCGCTGGGATGTGGGGATACGGAATTGTCTTCTCCATGGAAGGTAGAGGGTGGTTCAGATAGAGGGTATTCTGCCTGGAGGTCAGTGACATGTGGTGTTCTGCAGGAATCGGCGCTGGGATGTGTGGATACGGAATTGTCTTCTCTATAGAAGGTAGAGGGTGGTTCAGATAGGGGGCATTCTGCCTGGAGGTCAGTGACATGTGGTGTTCTGCAGGAATCCGCGCTGGGATGTGTGGATACGGAATTGTCTTCTCCATGGAAGGTAGAGGGTGGTTCAGATAGAGGGTATTCTGCCTGGAGGTCAGTGACATGTGGTGTTCTGCAGGGATCCGCGCTGGGATGTGTGGATACGGGATTGTCTTCGGCATAGAAGGTAGAGGGTGGTTCAGATAGAGGGTATTCTGCCTGGAGGTCAGTGACGTGGTGTTCTGCAGGGATCCGCGCTGGGATGTGTGGATACGGAATTGTCTTCTCCATGGAAGGTAGAGGGTGGTTCAGATAGAGGGTATTTTGCCTGGAGGTCAGTGACGTGGTGTTCTGCAGGGATCCGCGCTGGGATGTGTGGATACGGAATTGTCTTATCCATGGAAGGTAGAGGGTGGTTCAGATAGAGGGTATTCTGCCTGGAGGTCAGTGACATGTGGTGTTCTGCAGGGATCCGCGCTGGGATGTGTGGATACGGAATTGTCTTCGGCATAGAAGGTAGAGGGTGGTTCAGATAGAGGGTATTCTGCCTGGAGGTCAGTGACGTGGTGTTCTGCAGGGATCCGCGCTGGGATGTGTGGATACGGAATTGTCTTCTCCATGGAAGGTAGAGGGTGGTTCAGATAGAGGGTATTCTGCCTGGAGGTCAGTGACATGTGGTGTTCTGCAGGAATCGGCGCTGGGATGTGTGAATACGGAATTGTCTTCTCTATAGAAGGTAGAGGGTGGTTCAGATAGAGGGTATTCTGCCTGGAGGTCAGTGACATGTGGTGTTCTGCAGGAATCCGCGCTGGGATGTGGGGATACGGAATAGTCTTCTCCATGGAAGGTAGAGGGTGGTTCAGATAGAGGGTATTCTGCCTGGAGGTCAGTGACATGTGGTGTTCTGCAGGAATCCGCGCTGGGATGTGTGGATACGGAATTGTCTTCTCCATGGAAGGTAGAGGGTGGTTCAGATAGAGGGTATTCTGCCTGGAGGTCAGTGACGTGGTGTTCTGCAGGGATCCGCGCTGGGATGTGTGGATACGGAATTGTCTTATCCATGGAAGGTAGAGGGTGGTTCACATAGAGGGTATTCTGCCTGGAGGTCAGTGACATGTGGTGTTCTGCAGGGATCGGCGCTGGGATGTGTGAATACGGAATTGTCTTATCCATCGAAGGTAGAGGGTGGTTCAGATACAGGGTATTCTGCCTGGAGGTCAGTGACATGTGGTGTTCTGCAGGAATGGGCGCTGGGATGTGTGAATACGGAATTGTCTTCTCTATAGATGGTAGAGGGTGGTTCAGATAGAGGGTATTCTGCCTGGAGGTCAGTGACATGTGGTGTTCTGCAGGAATCGGCGCTGGGATGTGTGGATACGGAATTGTCTTCTCTATAGAAGGTAGAGGGTGGTTCAGATAGGGGGCATTCTGCCTGGAGGTCAGTGACATGTGGTGTTCTGCAGGAATCCGCGCTGGGATGTGTGGATACGGAATTGTCTTCTCCATGGAAGGTAGAGGGTGGTTCAGATAGAGGGTATTCTGCCTGGAGGTCAGTGACATGTGGTGTTCTGCAGGGATCCGCGCTGGGATGTGTGGATACGGGATTGTCTTCGGCATAGAAGGTAGAGGGTGGTTCAGATAGAGGGTATTCTGCCTGGAGGTCAGTGACGTGGTGTTCTGCAGGGATCCGCGCTGGGATGTGTGGATACGGAATTGTCTTCTCCATGGAAGGTAGAGGGTGGTTCAGATAGAGGGTATTCTGCCTGGAGGTCAGTGACGTGGTGTTCTGCAGGGATCCGCGCTGGGATGTGTGGATACGGAATTGTCTTATCCATGGAAGGTAGAGGGTGGTTCAGATAGAGGGTATTCTGCCTGGAGGTCAGTGACATGTGGTGTTCTGCAGGGATCCGCGCTGGGATGTGTGGATACGGAATTGTCTTCGGCATAGAAGGTAGAGGGTGGTTCCGATAGAGGGTATTCTGCCTGGAGGTCAGTGACGTGGTGTTCTGCAGGGATCCGCGCTGGGATGTGTGGATACGGAATTGTCTTCTCCATGGAAGGTAGAGGGTGGTTCAGATAGAGGGTATTCTGCCTGGAGGTCAGTGACATGTGGTGTTCTGCAGGAATCGGCGCTGGGATGTGTGAATACGGAATTGTCTTCTCTATAGAAGGTAGAGGGTGGTTCAGATAGAGGGTATTCTGCCTGGAGGTCAGTGACGTGGTGTTCTGCAGGGATCCGCGCTGGGATGTGTGGATACGGAATTGTCTTATCCATGGAAGGTAGAGGGTGGTTCACATAGAGGGTATTCTGCCTGGAGGTCAGTGACATGTGGTGTTCTGCAGGGATCGGCGCTGGGATGTGTGAATACGGAATTGTCTTATCCATCGAAGGTAGAGGGTGGTTCAGATAGAGGGTATTCTGCCTGGAGGTCAGTGACATGTGGTGTTCTGCAGGAATGGGCGCTGGGATGTGTGAATACGGAATTGTCTTCTCTATAGATGGTAGAGGGTGGTTCAGATAGAGGGTATTCTGCCTGGAGGTCAGTGACATGTGGTGTTCTGCAGGAATCCGCGCTGGGATATGTGGATACGGAATTGTCTTCTCCATGGAAGGTAGAGGGTGGTTCAGATAGAGGGTATTCTGCCTGGAGGTCAGTGACATGTGGTGTTCTGCAGGAATCGGCGCTGGGATGTGTGAATACGGAATTGTCTTCCTTATAGATGGTAGAGGGTGGTTCAGATAGAGGGGATTCTGCCTGGAGGTCAGTGACATGTGGTGTTCTGCAGGGCTCCGCGCTGGGATGTGTGGATACAGAATTGTCTACTCCATCGAAGGTAGAGGGTGGTTCAGATAGAGGGGATTCTGCCTGGAGGTCAGTGACATGTGGTGTTCTGCAGGGATCCGCGCTGGGATGTGTGGATACAGAATTGTCTACTCCATCGAAGGTAGAGGGTGGTTCAGATAGAGGGTATTCTGCCTGGAGGTCAGTGATATGTGGTGTTCTGCAGGGATCCGCGCTGGGATGTGGGGATACGGAATTGTCTTCTCCATGGAAGGTAGAGGGTGGTTCAGATAGAAGGTATTCTGCCTGGAGGTCAGTGACATGTGGTGTTCTGCAGGGATCCGCGCTGGGATGTGGGGATATGGAATTGTCTTCTCCATGGAAGGTAGAGGGTGGTTCAGATAGAGGGTATTCTGCCTGGAGGTCAGTGACATGTGGTGTTTTGCAAGGATCCGCGCTGGGATGTGTGGATACGGAATTGTCTTCTCCATGGAAGGTAGAGGGTGGTTCAGATAGAGGGGATTCTGCCTGGAGGTCAGTGACATGTGGTGTTCTGCATGGATCCGCGCTGGGATGTGTGGATACAGAATTGTCTACTCCATCGAAGGTAGCGGGTGGTTCAGATAGAGGGTATTCTGCCTGGAGGTCAGTGACATGTGGTGGTCTGCAGGGATCTGCACTGGACTGTGCAGATACAGAATTGTCTTCTTCATGGAAGGTAGAGGGTGATTCAGATAGAGGGTATTCTGCCTGGAGGTCAGTGACATGTGGTGTTCTGCAGGAATCGGCGCTGGGATGTGTGAATACGGAATTGTCTTCTCTATAGATGGTAGAGGGTGGTTCAGATAGAGGGGATTCTGCCTGGAGGTCAGTGACATGTGGTGTTCTGCAGGGATCCGCGCTGGGATGTGTGGATACAGAATTGTCTACTCCATCGAAGGTAGAGGGTGGTTCAGATAGAGGGTATTCTGCCTGGTGGTCAGTGACATGTGGTGTTCTGCCGGGATCCGCGCTGGGATGTGGGGATACGGAATTGTCTTCTCCATGGAAGGTAGAGGGTGGTTCAGATAGAGGGTATTCTGCCTGGAGGTCAGTGACATGTGGTGTTCTGCAGGGATCCGCGCTGGGATGTGGGGATACGGAATTGTCTTCTCCATGGAAGGTAGAGGGTGGTTCAGATAGAGGGTATTCTGCCTGGAGGTCAGTGACATGTGGTGTTCTGTAGGGATCCGCGCTGGGATGTGGGGATACGGAATTGTCTTCTCCATGGAAGGTAGAGGGTGGTTCAGATAGAGGGGATTCTGCCTGGAGGTCAGTGACATGTGGTGTTTTGCAAGGATCCGCGCTGGGATGTGTGGATACGGAATTGTCTTCTCCATGGAAGGTAGAGGGTGGTTCAGATAGAGGGGATTCTGCCTGGAGGTCAGTGACATGTGGTGTTCTGCATGGATCCGCGCTGGGATGTGTGGATACAGAATTGTCTACTCCATCGAAGGTAGAGGGTGGTTCAGATAGAGGGTATTCTGCCTGGAGGTCAGTGACATGTGGTGGTCTGCAGGGATCTGCACTGGACTGTGCAGATACAGAATTGTCTTCTTCATGGAAGGTAGAGGGTCATTCAGATAGAGGGTATTCTGCCTGGAGGTCAGTGACATGTGGTGTTCTGCAGGAATCGGCGCTGGGATGTGTGAATACGGAATTGTCTTCTCTATAGATGGTAGAGGGTGGTTCAGATAGAGGGGATTCTGCCTGGAGGTCAGTGACATGTGGTGTTCTGCAGGGATCCGCGCTGGGATGTGTGGATACAGAATTGTCTACTCCATCGAAGGTAGAGGGTGGTTCAGATAGAGGGTATTCTGCCTGGAGGTCAGAGACATGTGGTGTTCTGCAGGGATCCGCGCTGGGATGTGGGGATACGGAATTGTCTTCTCCATGGAAGGTAGAGGGTGGTTCAGATAGAGGGTATTCTGCCTGGAGGTCAGTGACATGTGGTGTTCTGCAGGGATCCGCGCTGGGATGTGGGGATACGGAATTGTCTTCTCCATGGAAGGTAGAGGGTGGTTCAGATAGAGGGTATTCTGCCTGGAGGTCAGTGACATGTGGTGTTCTGCAGGGATCCGCGCTGGGATGTGGGGATACGGAATAGTCTTCTCCATGGAAGGTAGAGGGTGGTTCAGATAGAGGGGATTCTGCCTGGAGGTCAGTGACATGTGGTGTTTTGCAAGGATCCGCGCTGGGATGTGTGGATACGGAATTGTCTTCTCCATGGAAGGTAGAGGGTGGTTCAGATAGAGGGTATTCTGCCTGGAGGTCAGTGACATGTGGTGGTCTGCAGGGATCTGCACTGGACTGTGCAGATACAGAATTGTCTTCTTCATGGAAGGTAGAGGGTGATTCAGATAGAGGGTATTCTGCCTGGAGGTCAGTGACATGTGGTGTTCTGCAGGAATCGGCGCTGGGATGTGTGAATACGGAATTGTCTTCCTTATAGATGGTAGAGGGTGGTTCAGATAGAGGGGATTCTTCCTGGAGGTCAGTGACATGTGGTGTTCTGCAGGGATCCGCGCTGGGATGTGTGGATACAGAATTGTCTACTCCATCGAAGGTAGAGGGTGGTTCAGATAGAGGGTATTCTGCCTGGAGGTCAGTGAAATGTGGTGTTCTGCAAGGATCTGCATTGGGATGTATGGATACGGAATTGTCTTCTCCATAGAAGGTAGAGGGTGATTCAGATAGAGGGTATTCTGCCTGGAGGTCAGTGACATGTGGTGTTCTGCAGGGATCCGCGCTGGGATGTGTGGATACAGAATTGTCTACTCCATCGAAGGTAGAGGGGGGTTCAGATAGAGGGGATACTGCCTGGAGGTCAGTGACATGTGGTGTTCTGCAGGGATCCGCTCTGGGATGTATGGATACGGAATTGTCTTCTCCATAGAAGGTAGAGGGTGGTTCAGATAGAGGGTATTCTGCCTGGAGGTCAGTGACATGTGGTGTTCTGCAGGGATCCGCGCTGGGATGTGTGGATACGGAATTGTCTTCTCCATGGAAGGTAGAGTGTGGTTCAGATAGAGGGTATTCTGCCTGGAGGTCAGTGACATGTGGTGTTCTGCAGGGATCCGCGCTGGGATGTGTGGATACAGAATTGTCTACTCCATCGAAGGTAGAGGGTGGTTCAGATAGAGGGTATTCTGCCTGGAGGTCAGTGACATGTGGTGTTCTGCAGGGATCCGCTCTGGGATGTGTGGATACGGAATTGTCTTCTCTATAGAACATATATGTCATACCCAAGGCCCGCAGGCCAAATCCGACCCGCGGTGGAATTATCTTTGGCCCGCGAGATAATATATAATTACTATTAAAGCTGGCCCCAGTAATCGAAGCGCCTATGGCGTATGATATGGCTATTGGTGAGTTTATTCAGGTACCAGGTTTTCAGGGTTTTTAGTGTTTATTCGGCAGTCTTGCTCGGCAGTTTTCTTCATAAGAAACGGAATTTGTAAAGTGAAACACTTTGTAGTTATAGCAGAGACTGAGACACATGAGAGCAGGCTGAAAAAACGGAGGCAACGAAAGCTGTGTTCGCACCCGTCCGACTGATCCGGCCCGCATGAAGCTGCATTTTGCTCAATCCGGCCCGTGACCTAAAATTAGTTTGACACCCCTGCTCTTGAAGGTAGAGGGTGGGTGCAGATAGAGGCTATTCTGCCTGTAGGTCAGTGACATGTGTTGTTCTGCAGGGATCTGCGCTGGACTGTGCAGATACAGAATTGTCTTCTCCATTGAAGGTAGAGTGTGGTTGCAGGTAGAGAGTATTCTGCCTGGAGGTGGTGCTCTGCAGGGATTTTCTCTTTCCTATTTATATAACAGTGTAATACACACAAAATGCTAGAGTAACTCATCAGATCAGGCAGCATCTCTGGAGATGAATAATGAGTCACTGGTTCAGGTCGGGACCCTTCTTGCAGAGTAGAAATGAAAGGGGCAGAAGGGAGAATACGGGCGGTGTGGGAGTGGAAGGAGTTCAAGGGGGCAGGTGATAGATGAGGGGAAAGGTGAGTGGTTGGGGGAAAGGATGTGAAGTTGGAAACTGGGAGGTGATAGGGAGACGAGATAAACAGCTGAAGAAGGAACCTGATAGAAGAGGAGTGTGGACCTTGGGAAAATGATAAGGAGGAGAGATACCAGATAAAGTTGCTGGAGATGTGGTGAGATGAGAGGGGAGCCAACATGGAGAATGGGGGGGGTGAGAAATTCTTGGAAGTTGGGAAATCTGTGTCCATGCTGTAAGGTCGGTAGGCAGCCAGGGTATGATGTTACTCCTCCAACCTGAGAGTAATCTCATTGTGGCGGTAGGAAAGGCTATGGACAGGCATGTTGGAATGGGAATGGGAGTGGAATTACAATGGGCAGCCAACAGGAGGTGCTTTTCATAAGATCATATGACGTAGGAGAAGAATTAGGCCATTCAACCCATCGAGTCTGTTCCACTATCACTGCATGGCTGACTCCAGATCCCAAACAACTCCATATCTTTTCGCCATATGCTTTGACGTCCAGAGCAGACAGGAAACTGTCAACTTCCACTTTAAATCTACCCACGGACCTGACCTCCAGCACATTCCACAGATCCATTATTCTCTGGCTAAAAAATACCCTCAGTTTTGAGGCTCTGTCATGTAGTTCCCTCAACACAGGAAAAATTCTTTCAACATCGACCTTATTTAGTTTTTCAAACACTCGGTAGTTTTCAATGACCGCCCCCCTCCCCCCGCATTCACCTAAATTCCAGGGAGTACAGGCCCAAATGCCAAACGCTCCTCATACGTTAACTTCTTCGTTCCCAGAATTATCCTCGTGAACACGGAATCACCCGGAAAGAAGAAAAGTAGTTCCCTCTAGTGGTCAGAGCTGGTCACTGCAGAGGGGACGGGGAACAGTTGGTCAAACTCACAAGCGAACTGTTACCTCATCTGGGGGCACTGTTTAGGACCTAGAATATTGGTATGTGAGGAGGTTAATGGGCAGGTGTAACAATTGTTGAGACGCAACGTAGGTTATAAGCAGACACTGGACAAACTTGTATTCTCTGGAGCTGTGGAGGTTGAACGAAGATTTAACAAATGTTTGTAAAATTACAGAGTCACAGACAGAATAGACAATTGGTTTTGTTGTCCCAAGATTGAAATATCACAGACTGGGCGGCAAGCATTTAGCTGAGATGGTTTAAGCTGAAAGGAGGTGTGCGGGGCAATTTTTTGTTGACACACTGTGGTGGGTGAATGAAATGCCCTTCCAGGAGTGATACTGGAGGCAAATATGGCAGGCGGGATCAAGAGGCTCTTAAATAGGTAGATGAATGTGCAGGGAATGGACAATTAAGGACATTATATTGGCAGATAGCAAATTTGGCTGATTGCATCTGTTCTTTTGAAACCGTGATCATCGTTCAAACGCTTTTAGCAATAAATCAAGCCAACAATCCTTTCTTAGCAGTTCTAGGTAAATTTATTATCAAATCACATACTTCATGGAGAATCAATTTATTGTTGCTGTTTATACTGTATGAAAAAAACACAACCAATTTTATTAAAACTACACAAGAAAAGACAAAGATAGAGAAACAACTGATGTGCAGTGAAAATAAAGGGTGCAAATAAAACAAAAATGACGATAACATTGAGTTGTAGAGGCTGTCATTTGAGGAATCAGTTGAGATTTGATGGTGATGTGCAAAGGGAGTTAGGATTAAATGTCTGAAAGTCTAAAATTGCAAATGTCACTCCATGCTTCAGGAAGGGAAGGAGTGAGTAGCTGAGCTCAGAGGTTGGGAAGATGTCGGAGTCGATTAGTAAGGATGAGGGTTCGGGGTACTTGGAGCCAAATAAGAAAATAGGCCGGAGACTGCAGAGTTCCCTGAAGAGAAACCCTTGCCTGACGAATCAGTTTGACTTCGTTGAGGACTTTAAAAAGCATGACAGGAAAAGTGGTCGGTATTGTGCACTTGGATTCTCAGAACCTTTGACAAGGTGAGGCTGCTAAAGAAAATAAGAGTGAAGGGTATTTCAGGAATCACAGTAGCATGGATAAAGCATTGGCTGATTGGCTGCAGACAGAGAGTGGGAATAACAGAAACTTTTCTGACGCTGACTGGGTTAATACTCATAGTCTGGTAGCGCCAGCTGAACTGCTTCCTTATCTCGCTCGGCTAATCCACTCCTGAGGACACACTCGAGTGCAAAAGGTAATTGACGGATTTTTCCAGTGGAGGTGAAATCCATAGTTCATGATGCAAGCCCGACTGACAGTTGAGAGATGTATGAAACAGAAAACAGACCTGGATCACCGGGGAAGCTACCTCAACCAAGCTCTGCTGCCCACCTGATGTATTTTTACATCTGCAAGTGGATGACGTCACTTCACCAACGAGCCAAGGATATTCATATCTATTAGCAGTGGACACATTTACAGGATGGGTAGAAGCCATCCCAGCAAGAAAACCTACTGTCACACACACAGTCAGAACCCCCATTCAGGACTATATTCCTCGATGGGATGGCCGTGGTCCATTGACTTTAAACCAAAGACACATCTCACTGGAAATGTTTGTCAATAATTATGTTGAATGATGAATATTGACTGGCTTTTCATTGTTCACACCCACCAGAGAGATCAAGACAAGTTGATGGAATAAATGGGCATCATCAAACAACGGCTGACCAGCTCTCACAAGGAAGACGTACCATGGCCGCCGTTTGAGGAAGTGGAGCATCAGGACAGCCCCAACAATGAGAACGAAATGTAGGCAATTAGAGGTGGTGACGGGACGACCTCTGTCACTACAGGAAGCTCTCGATCTCAGAGAGGCTGACAGACATGTTATGTCAGATAGTTTAGTAGACAATTTTGCAAAACTGACAGATCTGTTCAGTCTGATTCTCAGCCGGTTTCTGCTGCTTGAAGTGGTCTATTAGCGGGAGGACATACCTTGATTCATGGCGACTGGGTCCTGGTCAGGAAACCGCATAAGGAATCCCTGGAAGCTCGGTGGGAAGGTCCTTACCAAGCACGGTTGATTAGCCATTCAGCAGTTCAGGTAGAAGTTAAAAGTATGTGGATAGACGCCAGCCACTGCAAGTGAGCTGAAATGACTCCAGATGATGATGCCTGGGCATGTCCATTGGACTAGATTTGCCCCTGCATCATCCCCGATGAAGCCGGCAGAGTTCTCATCGAATACCGGTTAAAATCGATATCTGTACTTGGCTGGCAGCCCGGGAAGAGTTCATTAGCCTATTTATTAATTAATTCATTAGTATATTTTAAATAGTCTTTTTATCTTATTATCAAAATAATAGACTTAAGAAGCACCATCTTTTATGTCTTTGCCTTACAGGTCTTAGAAATAGCATTGTTTCTCAGCTCTGTATATGGTTTCCTTAGTATTTCTGAGCTTTGAATTAAGGTCACACATTATGTCTGACTCCCTATAGAACAGTGGGATGAGAAATTGAAGAGAGATCCAACAGGAGAAGAAATCAATCATGAAGGAACGGCAGGACAGATTCGATGGGCCAAACGGCCTAATGCTTTGTAACATGGTCTTTTGTCTAACAACTTCACCAGCTACTTTGAGGGATCTCTGACCATAGACCATAATATATAGGAGCAGGACTTGGCCACTCGGTTTGTGACCAGCGCAAGTGGTGGAAACGGATTTGATTTCAACGTTTAAGATTAATCTGGATAGGTACATGTATAAGAGGGGTACCGGGTCGATGGGTCTAGGCAGCATGGTAGTTCGGCACCAATTAGATGGGCCGAATGGTCTGTTTCAGTTCTATGATTCTATGTTCACCACGGTCAGCAGCGGCTCTCTGACAGTGGATCCCGCATTTCTGCCCTCTCACAGTGATTTTCCCCAGGTAAAGCGGATATGAACCAGTAACCGACATGCAGCAGCGATTCAGATTTTTTTTATTTGTTTTTTACTTTGTGTTTTTATCTTTTAAACATGTTGAGTGGCTCCTACATCACGATGGTAGGATGTCTGCGGATGATCAGCCTTCCACCCTCAGTGTGGCCAGTCTCACATGTAACAACAATCCAGCTCATCATTCCAGAAGATTTTATCCACAGCGTCACCATTGGGGCCCGGTTTTGTACAGAATCCTCAAATGTCTTCACATTCAGAAGTGTAGGAATCTGCCGCGGGAAGAGGAGGGTTAATGTAGAGCTGGCTGGTCTGCAGTAAGGGATGTTTACATTCCAGCAGCCTTTCCCCGACCGCTTCAGGTTCAAGTTCAAGCTTGTCGTGATTCAGTGGGACACCAGCACACAGAGAAAACGAAACATGCCCTGGTAAATTTCCTATGCCTCTCGAAAGACATCCACGTCTTTCCTATCAGGAGGAGACGAGACCCGACACAAAATTCTCAGTGATGTCTAACTAGAATTTTGGAGAGCTGGAACGTGGTTCTTGAGAAAAATGCCACGACTGATGGCCAACACACCATACGCATTCTGAAACACACCACCAGCTTCATGGTAAGGATGTGACGATGCGGCAGCGGGGAAATATCCCCCTTGTTTGTGACCTGCTAGTGGATAAACCGTATCCCTTCACCCTGCCACTTTGAATTGGCTCACGTCTTCATTATCCAGGCATCCCACGTGTTTTTATTGGGATCTTCCACCTCGTTAAACCCATTTTAATGTTTAAAGTTACGTGTATGCTCAGTATGGGGGGGGGGGGACTGGGAGAGCCCCCACAGTTACACACTGTCAAGGAAATCTGTTTTTCGCCCCTCAGACGGGCTCCGTGTAAACATGAGCTTCTGTGCCTCCCCCGTCCCCTCCCCCCCCCCCCCGGAGTGTTCTGCCCAACCCCCCTCAGGTGGGCTCTGTGTAAACATGAGCTTCTGTGCCTCCCTCCCCCCCCCCCGGAGTGTTCTGCCCAACCCCCCCTCAGGTGGGCTCCGTGTAAACATGAGCTTCTGTGCCCCCCCCCCCCCACCTCCCGGAGTGTTCTGCCCAACCCCCAACAGGTCTCGGCATTGTTTTACCAAACCTGTTTGTCTGCTTCGGCTGCAAGTGCTTACTGTTGCTGGGATACCGGCCTGTGTGTTTGTTTATTCCGCTCAATGTATGCAAGGGGTTCGGGTTTAGAAATACAATTGGATCGGGTGTTGGTGAGGCGGAATCTTAATATTGATTTTGTTTCAGGACCCCGTGTCAGAAAGTGAACAGTACATTAACATTAAACACGCTCCAACAGAGATTCATTCTTTACAAACAAAAAAAGTAAAACAATCTGCTCCAGATTCCTTGCGTCGTTTAGAAGAATGTTTTCTGATTTTACCGAGCGGTACAAAATCCCACTGGGACGTGAGTGTGAGTAGACGGAGAGATTCAGGGACAAAATAGACACAGTGTGGTGAACTACATATACCTGTCTGGACACGCCCCCCTGCTGACTGCTCCTGTGGCTCCTCCCACTGGCCGTGGCTCCTCCCACAGACCCCGGTATAAAGGCGATTGAGGCCTGGATGTAGTATGGTGGTTAATACTGCTTATTCTTTCTTCCAGTCAATAAAAGCCAATATCTCGTCTCACGTCTTGGAGAGTTATTGATGGTGCATCACACAGTGGAAGCACACCCCCTTCCAAGTGATAGCGCTGCTGTCGATAATCCTCAAGTTCATTTTGAAGTATAATTGTCATTCGACCGTACTCCGGTTTACGAGACAGCACGGTAGCGTAGTGGTGACAATGCTTTACAGTACAGGGTTTCAGATAGGACGCTGCCTTTAATGGGTTTGTACAATCTCCCTGTGTCCCTGTGGGTTCCTCCGGTTGCTCCGATCTCCTCCCACAGTCCAAAGGTGTACTGGTTGGTAAAGGGAGTATAGAGACAGTTTCGAAGATACCTCCTCATCCCTCAGTCTTTGGTGAACCTGGCCTTGGAAACCAAGGAACTGGCCCTTCCAGCCGTTTATAGACTTTGTTTCCACAGGTATTTTTTTAGATCTGCGGGTGACCCGACCAGTAGGAGTACCAACCTTTAAGTTCGGTTACCCTTTGAGAGCCTCTGCTCCTGACAAGCAACATCTTGAACCAGGAAGCATGTGTCATGTTTGATGGACCCTGAGGTTACCGATAGACCTCTCCTCATTTCTTCCCCTGAGGACAATCATACCTGACGGTATCCATGGTTTTCATAGCATGGTCCTGTTATGGTCCAATGGCAGCATCCTGGGCTGACTCCCAGAAACTCACCAAGTTCCCGAGACTGTAATCCCTGTTTCCGAGTCTGCCTCTGACATTCCCAGGTTTTTGACCTATGATGATCCCGGGAAATTTCCCAGGACTATTCCAACTATTGTCACAAAACTGAACCTGAGGAACTCTTCTGACTGAATTCGCATTCATAAAGGGGATGAGTGGAAGACAGCTTTTAATACCCCGACAGGTCAGAATGAATATTTATGACTAACTATCGCAGATGGGAGGTATTGTATTCCTGGACGACCTCCTGTCATGTTTACTAAAGCAATCTACTGAAGAGAAAGTGTAGAGAAAGGGGTGGATACAACCCCGTCCATCACAGACAAACCCGTTCACACCATGGTATACATTCCCACAGAACACTGACAAAAGCCCACTATTCAGGACATGTCCTCTTCTCGTCACTACATCTGGGAGAGGGATACTGGACCCTTATGGTCCGACGCCACCAGGTTCAGGACCAGTTGTTCCCCTACAACCATCAGGCTCCTGAACCACTGTGGCTAACTTAAATCACCAACAAATCTCAACTCGTTCCACAACCTACAGACTCACATTCAAGGAGTTTACAACTCAATTTCATCGTCATATTTTTTAATTTGCAAATTTATTATCCCTGTACGTTGGATGTTTCTCCATCTTTGACTCTCCCTGCGTTGTGTTTATTAAATCCTGTTGTGTTTATTTTTCTTCTAAGCAGCTACAAGAAATGGAATCTGCCCATGAGGTATGTGGTAATGTATGCGGGTTTTGATAATAACTTTGCTTGGAACTGTCAAGAAAGTATGTAGGTTTGATTTATTGCTATGAGGGTGTGGATGGTGATGAAGATTTCACAAGAACTGATATAATCAGCCGGATTTGCTGTATCCAGTCCCCGGGTGGAACAACATTCTGATCAACATTGAACACTGAGCAGTGCAGTCCAGAAACATATCATTAAAGTATCATTTATTGCCCCACTAAACTAATGCCATCGGCTGATATAATACCCTCACTTGTCCATTCCCTGCTCATTCAAACACCTATTTAAAAGGGACTTTATCCCCTCTGTCATACTTGCCTCGAGTATCAGCCCTGGAAGGGCATTTCATGCACCCACCAAAATATGTGAACAAAAACTTGCCCGGCATATTTCCATTCAGATTAACTCCCCTCAGTGTAAATGCATGCCTGCTAGTCTGTGATATTTCAGTCCTGGGACAACTACGCCAGTTGTCTATTCTATAACTCTGTGACCATACAAAGATTTGTTAAATCTCCCTTCAGCCTCCACAACTCCAGAGAAAACAACATGTTTGGCCAAACTCTGCTTATAATCAACGTCAGATCTCAATATGCTACAAGTGCCTATTCACCTACTCACACAGCAATATTCAAGGTCAGAAACAGTACCCCCCAGGAGAGGTGACCCGTCACCTGTGAGATTGATGGGGACAGGGACTCTTTCCAGTCTCCTCTGCAGTGACCAGACCTGATACCTACTGGGGAAAATTTTGTTCAGTAACTTTGCTATATTCACCATGGCATATGATTCTGGGTTCATGGGGATGATTAAGGGATATACGTATGAGGAGCGTTTGGCAGCTGGAATTTAGAAGAATTCAGGGTATCTCACTGAAACGTACCGAATGTTGAAACGTGGTGGATGCGGAGAGATGTTTCCTGTGGTGGGGGTATCCCGAACTAAATGGCTGAGCTTCCAGATTGAGGGGAGACCGTTTAGAACAGAGGGAAGGAAGATTTGTTTCTTTTTAGTCAAAGTAACAAATCTGTGGAATGTGGTGGAGATCAAGTCCATGGGTACATTTCAAGCGGAAATTGATATTTCCAGACTGGTCAGGACCTCGAAGGATATGACAAGCAAGCAGGCGTATTTTAGTTGATTGGGATTTGGGATCAGCCATGAAGGACTGGCGGAGCAGCCTCGATGGACTGAATGGCCTAACGCTGCTCCTATGTCATGCGGTCTGATGGACAGCATCTCCTGTTGGCTACCCATTGTAATTCCACACCCCATTCCCATTCCAACATGCCTGTCCATGGACTACCCTTCTGCCACGATGACCCTACTCCCCGGTTGGAGGAGCAACATCATACTCCGGCTGCCTACATTACAGCATGAATATTGATTTCCCCAACTTACAGAAAATTCTCCCCTCCTCCAGTTTGGCTTTCCTTTCGCCTCCTGTCTTCTCCTCACATCTCCAGCACCTTCCTCAGATACCTCTCCTCCTTACGTTTCTGCAATTGTCCGCACTCCTCTCCCCTCAGATTCCTTCTTCAGATGTTTATCTCTTCTCCCTATCACCTCCCATCTTCTTACTTCATTTCTCTTCCTTCACCCACTTATCTATTACCTGTCTGCTTGTATTCCTTCCCCTCCCAAACCATTCTCATTCTCCCTTCTGCCTCCTTCCTTTCCAGTCTGCAAGAAGGGTCTCGACCTGAAACGTAGACTTATCATTCATCTCCATAGATGCTGCCTGATCTGCTGTAATTCCCCATTGTCATTAAAACATGCCTGTTCATGGTCTCCCCAGTTGGAAGAGTAACATCACACTCCGGCTGCCAAACCTCCAACCTTCCAGCATGAACATTGTCTTCCCCAACTTCTGAGAAATTTTCCCCGTCTCCGCCTTCTCCTATTCTCCATTGCAGCTCCCCTGTCTCTTCCTGTCTTCTCCTCACATCTCCATCACCTTCCTCTGGTACACCCCCCCCCCCACCTTCTCATTCATCTATTCCACGCTTCTCTCCCGAACAGATTCCTTCTTCATCTGTTTACCTCTTCTCCCTATCACCTCCCAACTTCTTACTTCATTTCCCTTCACCCAACCACTCACAGTTCAACTCACCTAATCCCTGCCCAGTTGTGCACCTTCCATACCCACGCCATTCTTATTTTCACATCTGACCCCTTCCTTTTCAGTCTGCAAGAAGGGTCTCGACCTTGAACCATTAACTAATTATTCATCTCCATAGATGGTGCCTGATCTGATGAGTTCCTTCAGCATTTTGTATGCATTTGACTGTTAATAAAAATCGCAAAGAACAATGGTCCAGTGCAGATCCCTGCAGAACACCACATGTCACTGACCTCTATGCAGAATACCCTCTATCTACATCCACCCTCCAATTCTGGGAGACAAGCCAATTCTGTATCCACACAGCCTTGTCTCCCTGCATCCCATGCCCCCTGACTCTTTGAATACACCCATCCACTGCTCTAACTTCAATACACTTTGTCACATCCTCAAAAAATTCAATATTAGAGATGGTAGTTTAAGGTTGAAATGTGAACAATTTAAAGGCACTCCTTCACTGAGAGTGTGGTGTGTGTGGAATGTGAACAATTTAATGGCATTTTTTCACGGAGAGTATGGTGTGTGTGGAATGTGCTGCCAGCGGAAGATCAATTTGAACATTGATGAGAGGTTTGGATGACTACATGTGTAGCAGGGGTATGGTCCAGTATAGGTCGGTGGGACCAGGCGGAATAATAGTTCAGTAAGGACTAGACGGGCTGAATGGCCTTTTGTGCTGTCGTGCTCAAATAAATAATACTAGAGTGATGTCAAAGTGCAGGTAACATTATGTTGGAACAGTGACGACCCCCAAGTTTCAGGAACTCCATTAATGACATTATAGTCACACCAGTTGGTTGTCATAGAGAATTTGTTGTACTGTTAGACCTGTGCATAAACATTTTATTCAATCATCAGGACCTAGACTGTTATTTCATGAATTCTTTCTGCTATCAAAATGGAGCTTTCCTGGTAATTTTGTTAAATGGGAATGTAAAAGCTGTACTAACTTCATACTCGGGTAGATCAGCTTTCACTGTTCTCCTGGTGTGCTATGGTCTGCATGAGGGACCTTTCTCATTTCCACAGTACTTCACAAACCTCCTGTTTACTACCAACACCATTCCTTACAGTGTCTACAATTCCATTTCCCCGCGCCTGTGTCTCAAGTAAAGTGGGTTAGATACCGTAATTGTTTTCCAAAATCAATGAGAGCACTAAACCATAAGACAAAAGAGCAGAATTAGGTCATTTGTTCCATTACTTCGGCTCAGCCGTTCCATCATGGCAAATTTATTAGCCCTCTCAACCACATCCTTCTGCCTTCTCCCATAATTTTCACCCATTGACCAATCCAGAAACGATCAACCTTTGCCTTAATACACCGAGTGATGAGGCCTCCGCCGCCGTCTGTGAAGAGAAATTTCACAGATTCACCACACTCTTCATAAAGAAATTCCTCCCCATTTCCTTCAGGACAGAGTCTAGTCCATCACAGGCAAACCTCTCCACACCATTGAACACATTCAGATGGACCACTGCCTCAAGAAAGCAGCATCCATCATAAAGGACTCCCAGCATTCAGGATATGCCCTCTTCTCACCACTACATCTGGAGACTTCTTGGTCTCCACGACCAGATTCAGGACCAGTTGTTGTCTTACAGACATCAGGCTCCTGAAGAAGTGTGGTTAATTTAACCAAGCAACAAATACCAACTGATTCCACAACCGACAGACTCACTTTCACAGAGTCTACAATATTATTTTTATTTGCACCTTTTATTTTCCCTGCACATTGCTTGTTTTGTCCGTCCCTGTCTCTTCCTGCATCGTTTTTAATACATTCCGTTGTGCTTTCATTTGTTTTGTACAGAATCTTCCAATATCTTCACATTCAGAAGTGTAGGAATCTGCCGAGGGAGAAGGAGGGTTAATGTAGAGCTGGCTGGTCTACAGTGAGGGATGTTTACATTCCAGCAGCCTTTCCCCGACCGCTTCAGGTTCAAGTTCCAGTTTATTGTGATTCAGCATACAGCTAAAACTAAAGAATAATTTTATATGCACGCTCTCGAGAAACTGCCATGTATGTCCTATCAGGAGGAGACCCGGACTGACAGAAAATTCTCAGTGTTGCCTACCTAGACTTTTCGAGACCTGCGACATAGTTCTGCAGATAAATGCCCCGACTAATGAAGGTCCGAATACCATACGTTTTCTTCAACCCCCTACCAGCTTCGTTATAAGAATGTGATGATGCGTGCAGGGGGAAAATACCACTCTAGGTTTACCGATACCGACTTCCTTGACCCTGCCACTTTGATTTCGACACCACTTTATTGTCCAGATCCGTCACTTGTCTTTATTGGATTCTTCCTCCTCGTTAAATCCATTTTAAAGTTTACAATTATCAGTGGTGGGGTTATTAGTTATGGACTGGGAGAGACAACACAGTGTCGCCCTGTCCTGTCGCTTTCTCAAGAGAATCTGCTGTTCGCCCCTCAGACGGGCTCCGTTTAAAGTTGGGATTCTGTGCCTCCCCCCACCCCACCCCGGAGTGTTCTGCCCAACACCCAACAGTTCTCGGCATTGTTTTACCAAACCTGTTTGTCTGCCTCGGCTGCAAGTCCTGACTGTTGCTGGGATACCGGCCTGTGTGTTTGTTTAGTTTGTTTAGTGTGTAAGGGGTTCTGGTTTAGAAATACAATTGGACAGGGTGTTGTTGAGCCGGAATTTTAATATTGAATATGGTTCAGGACCCCCTGTGTGAGAAAGTGAACAGTACATTAACATTGAATAAGGTGCAACAGAGATCCATTCTTCACAAACAAAAACAACTAAAACAATTAGCTCCAGATTCTTTCTGTCATTTGGAAGAATGTCTTCCGATTTTACCGAGCGGTACAAAATCCCACTGGGACGTGAGTGTGAGTAGACAGAATGATTCAGGTGCAGAAAGAGACAACGTGGAAATACCCCCCTGTCCGATTTAGGGACCTGCCCAGCGCATGGAAGACTCCTTCTCTCCCTCAGGACCCGAAATGCTGGTCAAGGACAAGTATATTCAAGAGGCTCTTTCCGCAGGGTTTTTCAGATCCTGCACTTCCCTAGCGGGAGCAGAGTTCTTTATGTGATCAGAAAGATGGGCGTCTGACAGGTTGCATTAATTAAATTGGCTTTAACAAAAATAACTATGTGACTCACTCCCACTTGTCAATAACTAACACAGTGTTTGAATCACTGCAAGGGTATTCTCGTAAAACTGAACCTGAGGAATGCCTCTAACTTAATTCGTATTCATTAAGGGGGCGAGTGGAAGACAGCATTAATACATGACAGATCATTATGAATGCTGATTGATAATATCCAGTTGTGTTTCAGACATTTATTAATGACATTCTGAGGGGAATGCTTGACAAGTTTGTATTCGTGCACCTCGATGACATTCTGATCTTTTGAAACTCTTATGGGGAGCAGGTAACACATGTACCTGTATCTTCAGTCCCTGTTCAGGAATCGCCTGTCTGTGAAAATAGAGAAGAGTGGGTTCCACATCCCCAGTTGGGATTTGTCATCTCCCAAAGAAATCAGAAAAACCACGTGCCATGTGGGACTGGCCTACATGACCTACAGCCAATGACATTGGAATACAAGAATTGTAAGAAAGGAGCATAAAAGCAGACGCTTCAAGTGTGCAGGCGGGTGTAACTCTGTAGGAGACCAACTATCGCAGATGTGAGGTTGGAAACGGGTCTACGAGGAACATGCGTCCTGCAGAAGAAAGTCCTTTTTAACTGGTCTTATATTTCCTGTCCTTTGACCCTTCATAGGTCAGGAAAACTTAGTTGGTGAGCTCAAAGACCCCACTTGTCCATTTTCTTCACATTCATGTACATACTTCAAAGTCTCTTTCTATTTGTTCTCGAGTATTCTTCATTGTATTTGTTTCGAGTATCACCCCTGAAGGGCACCACAATGTGTCAACAAAAATTGCCCCGCACACCTCCTTTCAATTTAACCACTCTTGGCACACATGCATACCACCTAGTCTGTGATATTTCACTGCTGGGACAACAAAACCAATTGCTTATTCAATCTGTGACTCTGTAATCTTACAAACATTCGTTAAATTATCCTGCAGCCTCCGCAGCTCCAGAGAAAACAACATGTTTGTCCAATCTCTGCTTGTTATCTGTCTCGTGTCTCAACAAGTGTTACACCTGCCAATTCACCTCCTTACCTCCCAATATTCAAGGTCCCAAAGAGTACCCCCAGGGGAGATGACAATTCACCTCCTTACCTACCAATATTCAAGGTCCCAAAGAGTCCCACCAGGGGAGATGACAATTCACCTCCTTACCTACCAATATTCAAGGTCCCAAAGAGTCCCCCAGGGGAGATGACAATTCACCTCCTTACCTACCAATATTCAAGGTCCCAAAGAGTCCCCCAGGGGAGATGACAATTCACCTACCTACCTACCAATATTCAAGGTCTCAAAGAGTCCCCCCAGGGGAGATGACAATTCGCCCGTGAGTTTGTCGGGGTCACCGACTGTATCCAGTCTCCTCCTCAGTGACCAGACCTGACAGCTATTGGGGCACTGCTTGGTTGAGTACTTTTGTCCTTTCTGGGTGATTCCAGGTTCACGAGGATGATTGCGGATATGAAAGGGTTAACATATGATAAACATTTGGCAGCTTTCAACATGTGTTCTTGCTTGCTATTTCCTCAACGAATTCCAACAGATCTGTCAGGCAAGATTCTCCCTTACAGAAACTGTCCAGACATTGGCCTATTTTCTCATGAGTCTCCAAACAGCCCAAAACCTCATCCTGACTAATCGACTCCAACATCGACACTGAGCTCAAGCTGTTGATTCCTTCCCTTCCTGAAGAGTGCAGTGACAATTGCAATTTTCAGACTTTTAACCAACTCCCACATCCATTTGCAAATCCTGTTGATCAATTTGCTCCACTTTATGATATTCCTGGGCGACCTGCTGTAATTGTTACTTAAATAACCTAGTGAAGAGGAAGTGTAGAGATAGAGGTGGATACAGCCCATTCCATCACAGACAAACCTCTCCACACCATTGAATACATTCACATGGACCAGTGGCACAAGGAAGCAGCATCCTTCACCAAGGACGATGACCATTCAGGATATGCCCTCTTCTCACCACTACATCGGTGAGAGGGATACTGGACTCTTTTAGTCTGGCAGTTGTTATCAGAAACAGTTGTAATCTGACAACCATCAGGCTCCTGCACCAGTGTGGATAATTTCAATCAGCAACAAATTACAAACTGATTCCACAACCTACACTTCGTTTTATGATTTTTATTTTATTTTCCCAGACCATTGGTTGTTTCTCCATCTTTGACTCTTCCTGCATATTTTTAAGTAAATTCTGTTGTGTTTTTTAATTCTTCTGAACGGCTGAAAGTTTTGAATCTCCGCGAAGTATGTGGTAACGTGTACGTGCTTTGATAATAAATTTACCCGGAATTGTCACAAAAGAAATGTAGGTTTGATTTATTGCTATAAGGGTGTGGATGGTGATGAAGATTTCACAATAACTGATATAATCAACTGGATTTGCTCTGTCCAGTCCAAGGGTGGAACAACATTCCTTTCTTTTTACAATATTCTTTATTCAGAAGGAAAAAAAAGATTTACAGAGTGCAACACATAGATACATCTCAACATAACTTGTGTACATTCATATATTGTAATAAAATTGATCAAAATGCTATAGCGTAACACATAAAGGTATACCACTCTGTAATCAAAAATTTAAAGATAGTTCATACATCATTAAAGAAATTTTTTATGTAAAAAAGTCAACCCCCTAACAAATACCAAAGAAAAAAACTGTTATACTTTATAAATTGGAAAAGTAATTTAGGAAAGGTCCCCGGATTTCAAAAAAAAATTGTTTCGAATTTAAGACTGAGCAGCTGATCTTTTTCTAAATTTAAATAAGACATAATATCACGTAGCCATTGGAGATGTGTAGGAGGGGTAGACTCCTTCCATTTTGGGCACCTCTGGAAGGGAATTTCATTCACCCATCACAATATGTCAATAAATCATGCCCCGCAAATGTCCTTTCAACATAGCCCCTCTCAGCATAAATACATGCCACCTAGTCATGCCACCTAGTCAGTGATATTTCAATCACTGAACAACAAAACCCATTGTCTATTCTATCTGTGACTCTGTAATTCTTACAAACACTTGTTAATTCTCCCTTCAGCCTGGACACTAATTGTTAATTGCCCCTTCAGGTTGGGCACAGGTTTTTCCAATCTCTGCTTTTAATCTCCGTTGTGTCTCAGCAATTGTTACACTGTCCCATTCACCTCCTCAATCACCAACATTGAAGAATCCTAACAGACCCCACCCGATGAAGTGACACTTCGCCTGTGAGTTTGTCAGGGTCACCGATGGCGTCCAGTCTGCTCTTCAGTCGCGAAACCTGACACCTGTTGGGGACCTGTTTTGTTCAGTACGTTTGCTCTATCGAAAACAGCGGATGATTCTGGTTTCACAAGTATGATTTCAAGGATGATGGGGTTTATATACGAGGAGAGTTTGGCAGCGTTTGGCCTGAGCTTACTGGAATTTAGAAGAATCCGGGGGAGATCTGATTGTAACCTCCAGCACGTTGAAAGGACTAGACAATTTGTATGTGAAAATAATGTTTCCTCTGAAGGGGGTATCCAGAACTGGAGGGCAAAACTAAGGCACGGCCACCTAGAGCAGAGTTAAAGAGGAATATTTTAGCCAGAGAGTAGTGAATCTGTGGAATGTGCCCGAGGCCAAGTATGAGGGTATTTTTGAAGCGGAAATTGATAGGTTCCTGATTGGTTAAGACATCAAAGGATATGTCGAGAAAGCAGGAACATGGTGTCGAGTGGAATCCGGGTCGGCCAAGCTGAAATGGTGCAGCAGACTGGATGGGCTGAATGGCCTAATCCTGCTCCTATGTCTTTTGGACAGAATCTCCTGCTGGCCACCGATTGTAATTCCCCTTCTCTTTCTCATTCCAACATGCCTCTCCATGCCCTCCCCACTGCCTCTGTGACACGACTCCCCGGTTGGAGGAGTAACACCACGTACTCGGCCTCCACCACATTCCACAGATTCATTACTCTCCAGCTAAAGTATTCCTCCTTAACTCTGCTCTGAGTGATCGTCCGGCTGCCGAGCCTCTAACCTGACGGCATGAACGCTGATTGCCCCGGGTTCCGGTATTTATCCCCCCTCCCCTTTCTCCCATTCTCCATTCTGGCTCCACTCTCACATCCCCTTTTCTCCTCACATCCCTTCCTGGGGTACACCTCCTCCTTACCGTTCCCCCATGGTCCACACTCCTATCAGATTCCTTCTTCAGCCATTTATCTTTTTTCCCTGTCACCTCCCAGCTTCATACTTCATGTCCCTTCCCCCACCTACTCACCTTTCCCATCACCCATCACCTGCCCGCTTGTTCTCCTTCCCCTCTCACGCCATTATTATTCTCCCTTCTGCTCCCTTCCTTTCCATGAAGGGTCTCAGCCTGATCCGTCAACTCATTATTCATCTCCATAGATGCTGCCTGATCTGCTGAGTTCCTCCAGGATTTTGTTTTTATTATGCTGTTATAAAAATCGCAAAGATCAATGTGCCCAGAGCGGATCCCTGCAGAACACCACATGGCACTAACCTCCAGGCAGAATACCCTGTATCTGAACCACCCTCTACCTACTATGGAGAAGACAATTCTGTATCCGCACATCCTGTGCCTCCTGACTCTCTGATTGAGCTTACCATGAGGAACCGATGCCTCGCCAATATCCATATACACCACATCCACTGCTCTAACTTCATCAATACACTCTGTCATATCCTGAAAGAATTAAATCCAGATGTTTACAAAGATGTTTAACAAAGATGTTAACTCCAGAAGCTCTTGGTTATAGGGAAAAATTGAATGGGTTAATTTCAGTTCGAAGGAGAGGTGATTTGATAGGTGTGTATAGTTTACGAGGGTATAGATTGGGTGGCTAAAATTGTCCAGTTAGCTTGGGCAAACTACATGCGGAGATGATCGGTTAAGGGCGAAAGGTGAAAATTTTAAGGGAACATCCTCACTGAGAGTGTGGTGGGTGTGTGGAACGAGCTGCCAGCAGAATTTCAACATTGACGAGAGTTTTGGATGACTACATGTGTGGGAGAGTTCAGTACAGATCGGTGGGAGCAGGCAGAGTAATAGCTCGGCAAGGTCTAGACGGGATAAATGGCTTTTTCTCCCTCCTCGAAGTTCCGTGCCGATCTGCTGGAAACCGGCTCAACTGCTCTTCCTCCATAGATCCGGTTTCAGGATGTCTCGGCAAGATCTCAGACTCCTGTTCATGAACATCATTGCAGGTGTTTGATTTGTCATCGCATGGACTGAGTTCCAATGCACCAAAAAGAAAAAAGCTTTTCACCTTGTGCTTCAGAGAAATGTCCTCCTTGTCCATTGTGGAAAGTTTGGATAAAACTTTCAACTAACCCATTAGTTTCTGTGTGGTGGTCATCTGATTTGAAATATTTGATGCCATTTCCCTGCATGAATAGTCTAAACTCCCCTGACGTCTATTCTGGTCCATTTTCACACATAATTTGTTCACCATCAGCAACTTGTGGAGAAGGAAGTTGTCAGAGTGGAGGAAGAGCACAGTGATCGACTTCACTGGTATGACTTTCTGCCACCTCGAATGAACATCCACAGCAGCCAGAAACACGGAATCCATGAAAAGCCCAGCAAAGTCAATATGCACATCCATCCACAATGAAGACGGCCATTCCCATGATTGTAACGATGCCTATAAGGGTGCATTTTGAACTTCGTGGCATCCCAAACAGCTTTTGTCCAAGTCTGCAATCTATCTATATACTCCCAGCCAGCACAGTTAACTTTCATCTTCACTGTATCCAGCTGCCTTTCCTGCAGACTTTCTAACGCCCTGATGCACAGTTTACAGGGAAATACATCACGAGGTCAACACATCAGCGTTCTTTGACGTACCAACAGTTGGTCTCATCTCACTGAGAGCGCTGGAAACATAGGGCTGCCTATGAGCTGGCCATCCTTGCATGGTGATTTCATAGACTTCCGACAATGTTGGGTCATTCCTGTTTCTCTTTGTGTTACTGAATGTGTTACTGGACTTGAAGTCTAAAATGTCGACTGGACTCTTTTCAATAGATGCTGCCTGGCCTGATGAGCGCCTCCAGCATTTTGTGTGTGTTGCTTGGACTTCCAGCATCTGCAGATTCTTTCATGCAAAGGCCTTTTTCCTTGGAGCGACGGAGGATGACAGGTGATATGATAGAGGTGTTTTAGGCTGAAATGGCTATCACGAGAGAGTATTGTTTTAAGTTGCTTGGAAGTAGGTACAGAGGAGATGTCAGGAGTAAGTTTTTTTACGCAGATTGTGATGAGTGCTTGGAATGGGCTGCCGTCGACAGTGGTGGAGGCGGAAACAACAGGGTATTTTAAGAGACTCCTGGAGCTTACAGAGCGTAAGCCTAGGTTGTTCTAAGGGAGGGACATGTTCGCATTAGGGTTTGTAGGGCTTGTATTGAGCTGTAGGTTGTCTGTGTTTCTATGTTACAGACCTCGAGCAGACTAAGCAAACACACAGGCCGGTATCCTAGCAACAGTGAGGACTCGCAGCCGAAGCAGACAAACAGGTTTGGTAAAACAATGCCGAGGACTGTTGGGGGTTGGGCAGAACACTCCGGGAGGGGGAGGCTCAGAATCCCAACTTTAAATGGAGCCCGGCTGAGGACCGAAAAGCAGATTCCCTTGAGAAAGCCTCAAGTCAGGGCAAAACTGTGTTGTCTCTCCCAGTCGATGAGTAATAACCCCACCAGCTGAGCATACAGGTAACTTCAAACATTAAAATGAGGTTAATGAGGAGAAAGACACTTGGGGGACCTGGATAATGAAGACGTGGGCCATCTCAAAGTTGGGATAGTGAAGGGATACGGTGTATCCACGAGGAGGTTGACAAACCTAGAGGGAAATTTTCCCTGCTGCCCACATCATCACATCCTCACAATGAAGCTGGTCGGGTGTTTAAGAAAGCGTATGGTGTGCTGGACTTCATTAGTCAGGACATTAATCTCAAGGGCCATGTCTCTGAAAGTCTAGACGACACTGAGAATATTGGGTCATTTCTGGTCTCCTCCTGATAGGAAAGTCGTGGAGGTTTTAGAGAGGGAGAGTCGGAAATTTACCCAGGGCATTGTTTTGTTTCAGCCAGTATGCGGGTGTACGGCTGAATCACGGCAAACTGGAACGTGAACTTGAAACGGTTGGGGAAAGGCTGTAAACATCCCTCACTGTCGACGAGCCAGTTCTACATTAACCCTCCATCTCCCTTGGCAGATTCCAACACTTCTGAATGTGAGGACGTTGGAGGATTCCCTCAAAGCAGCTGCACAAGTTGATAGACCGAAAGGCCATGGTAGAAAGGATCACAATGGGAACATTAGGCCCATCGAGTCTGCCTGTCATCCCACCATGACTGATTTCTTCTTCTGTGCAAATTCTGTTTGATTTCTGATCCTCAGGGCGTATAGTGACGCAGTGGGCAGAAGCTTCTGGAATGATGAGCTCGATTGTTGTTACCTGTGAGACAGGCCACACTCAGGGGGGAGGACTGATCATCAGCAGACACCCTCCCATCGTGATGTAGGAACCACGAGTCATATTTAAATGACAAAAACACATTTAAAAAACAACAAATAAAAATAGCCGAATCAGACCGAATCGGTGGTCACTGATTCCTACCCGCTTTACCCTGGGCAAAGCAGTGTGAGGGGAGAGAAATGTGGGACACACCATTAAAGAGTCGCTTCTGACCGTGAACATAGAATTATAGAACCAAAAACAGGCCACTCATCCCACCTATCAGACGCCAAACTACCGTGCAGCCTCGACTCATCGACCGGATGTGTCGCTCCCCAAATCCCAGCCCTCATTACCTGTGCAGATCACTCTTAAATATGGAAACCGAAGCCGCATCCACCACTTGCGCTGGCAGCCCATTCCACACTCTCACCCCCTGAGTGAATGTTCCCACCTCACCTTCCCCTTCGGCACTTCAATGAAAAAAATGTCTGAAATAGCCTCTCACATTTTTGCAAGAGCGACCAGCCCCATTTATTCGGCAGCAGGACAGACCATCTTTGATTACCTAGAAAGTTTATTCTAGACTGCCCCTAAATTAGACTATGAGGCACCCCACAATTTAGTTATAATAATGTTACAAAATAAACATAATTATCCAGTATACAAACAACATACACATTCTGCCAAACGACAACAGAACGACAAGACAATATTTCCTTTTGAAGGAGTGTGTTTATCGAGCGCTGCCCATCACAAGCCGAATGGCCGAATCCTGCTCCTGCACCTTTTGGTCTCCCATCGTCGTGGAGCCTCAAATGCAGCTGCACGTGTTGATAGACCGAAGGGCCATGAGATAAAGGAGCAAAATTAGAACATTAGGCCCTTCCAGTCTGCCTGCCATCCCATCATGACTGATTTCTTCTCCTGTGGAAACTCTGTTTAATTTCTGATCCTTAGAGTTCTCCCGGGAGTTAAAAATAACGAGTGACATTAATTTCAAAATTTCAGGTTATCTTAGAGTACAAACAAGCATACAAATCCTCAGCAAACTAACCGAAGAGCTGAGAACGATGGCAAGAAGCATAAGGCAAAAAAGTCAGCGTTTCTGAAAAATCTATCACTTCTATAATAAGATAAAGGAACTTACTTTGATGATGACAAATTAATTAACAGGCTAATAAATTCTTCTCCTGCTTCCCGCCACGTACAGGTGTCAACTTTAACCGATGTTTCCATTACAAACTCTGCCATCTTCATCGGGGATGATGCCTGGGCATGTCTATTCCAGTGGTATATATATTTCCGTCAGCCGCCCCGATTAGACATGCCCAGACGTCGTCCCTGACAAAGATGCAGAGTTTGGTATTGGCATGTTGATTGAAATAGACACCTGTACCCGGTTGGAAGCCTGAGAAGAGTTTAAACGTCATCTACGCCGGGAAATCACTGGGTCCTTTATTTTAAATTAATACGCTGCATAATTTCAGTAAATGCAGCACATGTGTAATGTGCTCATCCTTAAACAATGAAAAGTGAGAAAGGTGATATATCGGTATGGAGAGGCCACTGCACAGGATTGGAAAATGCTGCAGAAAGTTGTAAACTCAGCCAGCTCCTTCATGGGCACTGGACTCCACAGCATCCAGGACACATTCAAAAGATGATGCCACAAAAAGGTGGCATCTATCATTAAGGACCCCCATCACCCAGGACATGCCTTCCTCTAATTGCTACCATCAAGGAGGACGTACAGGGTCCAAAAGAGCCACTCATTGTTTCAGGTACAGCTTTTTTCCTTCTGCTGTAAGATTTCTGAATGGACAATGAGCCCATGAACACTATTTCAGTATTTGCCCTCTCTTTTGCACTACTTTTAAAATATAATGTTATACATACTTCTTGCAATTTATACTTTTTATTACTATGTATTGCAATGTACTGCTGTCACAAAACAATAAATTTCACACATATGCTGGTGATATTAAACCTGATTCTGATACACAAACACACACAGCTGGACTCAGTCATACAACACTCCCACATTCCTCCCTTTGTGACACCCTGCTTGCTCCGTGGCCCCCGGTATGAAGCTCAAACTGTTGCAACACCTGCCCTTTAAATTCATGGCTGAGGCTGTGTTGTATCTGTTCACTGTTTGAGTTCGATATTAAATGAAGAGCAATGAATGGGAAGGAAGGTTTGAAAATAAGAATAAAGATCTCCTCTGAAGGTGTATGGAGTCCTGGTGAGAGCGTACAATGGACACTGTGCACAGGTCTGGTCTCTCTCACAGAGAGTCAGTCTGTGGAATGAAGGGAATGAAGAGAAGGATTCTGAATTGAAAAGGCAAATTTGGTGTCTCAGCGATGTTGGGAACTTTGCATGACAGTGGCGCTGAGGTGAAAGGTCAGGCATGTTCCGAATGGTGGTTCATCCTCCTGTTTCTTATTTTCTAAAGCACAAGTTTGCCTTTGCGGTGAGAGCACCTCAGATCCATCAGCAGCCGCTGCAGTTATTTCATGTTCTCGTTGTTTATTTCCCGAGAAAGATAAAAAAAAACCGCTGGAGGAACTCAACGGGTCAGGCAGCAACTGCAGCGATCTGTGGGGGGAAGTGGACAATCGACATTCCAGATGAAGGATCTCGACCAGGAATTCTCACCACAATTCTTCCAAAATCATGTTTCTTACTGCAGGTTGCAGCATGTGCAGTCTGTTGGGCCTCTCTTTTCAGAACTTCTCCCTTTCAGTCCGGCCTCAGACTGAACCAGGCTCTTCTCTCCGGCTTCATTTCTGTTCTGCTTCTTCTTTAGCCCATCACGCCTACGGGTCGCTAACAGCAGCTCGCCAGAGACCCCAATCCAGGGCCTGGGTTGGTGGGCCCTGTGGCTTCTTTTTTCACCACACGACCTCAATCGTCTTCCAAGGGGATGGTCCTTCTGATCCCAGGGATGGTCCTTCTGATCCCGGGGAAGCTCCTTCTGATCCCAGGGGATGGTCCGTCTGATCCCAGGGATGGTCCATCTGATCCCAGGGGTGGTCCTTCTGATCCCAGGGGTGGTCCTTCTGATCCCGGGGATGGTCCTTCTGATCCCAGGGGTGGTCCTTCTGATCCCGGGGATGGTCCTTCTGATCCCAGGGGTGGTCCTTCTGATCCCAGGGGTGAGGCCTTTGGAGATTCAGTTGACGTTTCTGTCGCACTTTTTTTTTCACAAGTCCAACCCTCCTCCTTTCGCCTGGGCTTAGGCAGTCCAGGGTCACGTTTTCTTTACAGTTCCCACCTGTTTAACATTTTTCTGATCCCACCCTGATATGGAAATAGCCAAATTGTTCCCCAATGAACACATCCAGCAAAACCACGGTCAGTGCCCGACACTGCAGCGTGCAGGGGATCAGCAGCTCCCCGAAAGTGAAAGCATTCTGAATCAGGAAAGTGCTGGAGTTAACATGGCTTTGAAAGGACCGGTCGAGAGTTGGGACAAGGAGGTAACTTGTCCCATCTGTCTGGATTTCTTCACCGATCCGGTGTCACTGGAGTGCGGACACAACTTTTGTCACTTTTGTATTACACGGTGTTGGGAAAGGGAGGAGAGAAACTCCTGCCCGGAATGTAGAGAGGTGATTGCTGACCGCACCCTCAGGGTGAATCGGGCCTTAGCAAATCTGGCTGAAAAAGCTCAAAATCTAAACCTGAATCCGAAAGGGAAGGAAAGTAAACGTCACTGCGAGGAACATGAGGAAGAACTGAAGCTGTTTTGTGAAACAGACAAGACACTGATCTGTGTGATCTGTAGAGACGCGCAGGAACACCGAGAGCACCGTTTCATGCCGATTAAAGAAGCTGTTAAAATGTACAAGGTAAAATCAACCTGAATTCGATACTGACCCCATTGTCAAGTGTATCTCCAAACTCCTACCTACCGCAACACGAGCCTCAATATCCAACTTATCCTGACATCTTTCACCATCTCCAGCCAGATTCTACCACCAAACACATCTCTCCCTACACCCAGCCCACTCAGAATCGCTGTCTACGTCACTCCTTTATCCACTCGCTCCTCTCCCTCCTGGCACTGACACCTGCAAGCGGGACAAGTGCTACACCTGTCTCCTACCTGTATCCTGCTGCTGTTATGTATTGAACCAGAGGTGATTAGGTAAAATAACCCTTAGGAGACAGTGCTCACAACATGACTGAGTTCAACTTGAAATTTGATAAGGAGAAAATAAAGTTTGATGTTGTAGTATTTCACTGGAGTAAAGGAAATTACAGTGGTCTGAAAGAGGAGCTGGCCAAAGCAAACTGGAAGAAGATGCTGGCAATGATGACAACAGAGCAGAAATGGTGTCAGTTTCTGGGAAAATTAGGAAGGTGCAGGATCGATGTATTCCAAAAATAAATAAATACTCAAATGGTAAAATAGTTCAACCGTGGCAGACAAGGGAAGACAAACTATTGTAAAGGCAAACAAGAGGGGACACAACAAATCAAAAATTAGTAGGAAGACAGAGGATTCAAAAGCTTTAAATACCTACAGAGAGGAACTAAAATAATAATTGAGAGGAGAAGAATGAAATTTCAAACCAAGCTAGCAAACAATATCAAAGTGGATAGTAGAAATTTTTTTTTTCT
This sequence comes from Hemitrygon akajei, assembly GCF_048418815.1. Lineage (NCBI taxonomy): Eukaryota > Metazoa > Chordata > Chondrichthyes > Myliobatiformes > Dasyatidae > Hemitrygon > Hemitrygon akajei. The sequence goes on from NW_027332010.1 coordinate 561,496, forward strand.
TTTCTTTTTCTTTTCAAATCTTTTTATTAATTTTTAAGAAAAACATAAGTAAAATATAAGTACAAAACATTTGAGAGTACATAATAGATTAATTAACAATCAAATATGTATTAATCAATACATAAAGTCTCCCAAACACATAGTATAATGTAAAGGAATTAAGAAAAAAAAAGAAAAGAAACCCCCCCAAAAAAAACAACTAAAAAAAAACAACTAAAAACTAACCAACATGGGCAATTGCATAATGTTAAATACATACAGTAGTGCCGATGACTCCCAACCTCCATCCACACAATTCAGGATAGTAACAATACGGTTCAGGATCAGACCATTTAATTCATATGAAAATGTTGAATAAATGGTCTCCAAGTTTCCTCAAATTTAACTGAAGAATCAAAAACCACACTTCTAATTTTTTCTAAACTCAAACAGGAAATAGTTTGAGAAAACCACTGAAATACAGTTGGAGGGTTAGTTTCTTTCCAATTCAGTAAAATAGATCTTCTAGCCATTAGTGTAACAAATGCAATCATTCGTTGGGATGAAGCGGATAAACGCTTCTTATCTATCATTGGTAGACCAAAAATTGCGGTAAAAGGATGTGGTTGGAGATTAATATTTAAGACTCTTGAAATAATATTAAAAATATCTTTCCAATAGTTTTGTAAACAAGGACAAGACCAAAACATATGGGTCAACGAAGCAATATCAGAATGACATCTATCACAGGTTGGATTAACATAAGAATAAAATCGAGCAAGTTTATCTTTAGACATGTGAGCTCTATGTACAACCTTAAATTGTATTAGAGCATGTTTAGCACAGATAGAGGATGAGTTTACCAATGATAATTTTTTTTCCCATTGCTCAGTAGATATAGGGCAATGCAATTCTTCCTGCCATTCCTTCTTAATTTTTTCTGATATATCTGGTTGTACATTCATAATCATATTATAAATGATAGCTACTAAGCCCTTTTGACAAGGATTAAGAGCTAAAATTCTTTCTGTAATGTCCAATGGACATTCTTTCGAAAAAGACTTTAGTTCATTATATAGAAAATTTCTAACTTGTAAATATCTAAAAAAATGGGTTTTAGATAAATTATATTTATTAGATAACTGTTCAAAGGACATAATGTTATCATCCAAAAACAGATCACGAAAACATGTTATACCTTTTGTTTTCCATAAAAGAAAAGCTTGATCTATAGATGATGGTCGGAAAAAGTAGTTAGATATTATAGGACTTGACAGCATAAACTTATTCAAACCAAAAAATTTACGAAATTGAAACCAGATTCGTAATGTATACTTGACTATAGGCTTAGTTATCTGTTTATTCGTTTTGAATAATGAAAAAGGAAGTGAAGATCCTAAGATTGAGATCAATGAGAAATCTTGCACAGATTTACAGAAGTTTTTTTTTCAAAGTAGGTAAATAAAATAAAAGAGATGAGAGTGGTAATAGGATCGCTAGAAAATGAGGCTGGATATACATTAACGGGGGACAAAGAGATGGCAGATGAGCTAAATGAGTACTTTGTACCAGTCTTCACTGTACAAAACACCAGCACTGTGCCCGGTGTTGAAGGGTTCGAGGGAAGAGAAGTGAGCGCAGTTACTGTTACAAGGGAGAAGGTGCTCAAAACTCTGAAAGACCTAAATGTACATAAGTCACCCGGACCAGATGAACTGCACCCTAGTGCTCTGAAAGAGGTAGCACTAGGCATTCTGGAGGCATTTGAAATGATCTTTCAAAACCATTTGACTCTGGCATCGTGTCAGAGGACCTGAAAATTTCAACTGTCGCTGCAGTCTTTTAGTAAGGAGGAAGGCAGCAGAAAGGAAATTATAGACCACTTAGCTTCACCTCTGTGGTTTCGAAGATGTTGGAGTCAATTGTTAAGTATGCCCATATGGAATACTTCGTGACACAGGACAAGGTAGGACAAAGTCAATATGGTTTCCTCAAGGGAAAATCTTGCCTGACAAACCTGTTGGAATTCCTTGAAGAGTTACAAGTAGGATAAAGGGGATGTAGTAGATCAGGGGTGTCATTTTAGGTCACGGGCCGGATTGGGCAAAATGCAGCTTCATGCGGGCCGGATCAGTCGGGCGCGTGCGAACGCAGCTTTCGTTGCCTCCGTTTTTTCAGCCTGCTCTCATGTGTCTCAGTCTCTGCTATAACTACAAAGTGTTTCACTTCACAAATTCCGTTTCTCATGAAGAAGACTGCCGAGCAAGCATTATTTTTATGATTGGTATTAACTTATAGTCATAGGCTACAAGAAAGTTGTGCTGAGGGAGAGAGAAAAGCGATGCTACGTTGGCTGAGATTGTTTTGGGAGCCACACCCTTTACGTTAATAAACTATTTGAAATTGAACATTAGCAGACACAAATGTAGACCTAACGAAAAAAATTGTAAATGTAGGCTGCACAACTGCACCTAATTTTTAATAGCCTGCTTCCAGCAATCAAACCCAGAAAATGAACACATTTAGCCTCTATTTTTTTATTGAAGTGATCACACTTACAATAGTCAAAAAATGAATGAATCACAATATTATGACACTCAATATTCCATAATGCATTTTGCTTACATGTCGCAGAGCATCAAACAGTGTCACTCATTTTTCACTTGCTGCTTCCAGACACCTGACATCTGTTGGTCTTAACCAGCCTGTCAACATCAGGGACCAGTTTCTGGGCAGTTCCGATTTTCATAATGTCAGTTAGATGTTTGTGTGTCAGCTGCGAACGCAGTTTGGATTTGTTAATGTTCATTATGGAGAACGCCTGCTCACAGAGACATCTTGTCCCGAACATGCAAAGGATCTTTGAGGCAAAGTCTGTCATCTTGGGGTACATCGGTACGAGGTATTGATAGAATGAGTCCAGACTCACAGTCTCAAATTTATATTTCAAAGCCGAGTTACACTGAATGTCAATCAGTTCCATTTGGAGTTCCTCCGGCACATCTGATGCTGCGGTGACGGCAAACGCCGAGCAAAATAGTGAGAATTCCTTCTCGAGCTGACTGAAGACTTGAAAATGATTCTGAAACTTACTTTCCAGCCGTGATATTTTGTCCTTATAGCTGTCCATGTTGTCATTATTACCATGAGCGACACACACAGACTGCAAAGAGGGGAAATGAGCTGGGTTGCTTCGGGATAGTTGCATCTCCCACAGGCCTAATTTAATTTGAAAGGCACAAATGCTGTCGTAATATTCCGTAACAAGTTTGTTTGGGCCTTGCATGTTAACATTAAACACATTTAAGAGCTCTGTTATATCCACCAAAAATGCAAGTTCGTGAAGCCAGTCTGGGTCATCGAACTCTGCCACTGGCTTCCCTTTCTCATTGATGAATAGTCAAATTTCCGCACGTAATTGAAAGAAAATGTTTGAGTACAACACCTATGCTCAACCAGTAGACTTCAGTAGACTTTAGTAGACTAAAGGTGTGCCGTGTCCAATATTACTTTTGGTGCCAAGAGTCGCGAAGGTCGTGTTTAACACACCCGCACCACCCCCCACCCCACCCCCGCTGTCCGCAAGAATATTCGCAATATTAAACCAGTCCACGGTACAAAACAGAGTGGGCACCCCTGGCACTTATGCATTATTTCTACTTCTGGTCTTTTCTGCCCCGGTGTGCATACGTGTGACTAATCAATTTGGAGTCGATCTCGCCTTTTACCGAGGCCGAGGTAGTAGATGTTGGGCTTATAAAGGTTGGTGACCACTACCCTAGAAAATGACACTGGAGAGGAGAAATGTGACAAAGGACATGGCAGAGGTACTTATTCAATATTGTCTGTCAATCCTCACTGTGAATGATAACAGCTGTGCGTCAGAAATGTGAGAGTGTCAGGAGACAGAAATGCGTGTTGTTGCTGTTACTGAGGAGAAAGTACGTGGGACGATTGAAGGTCTGAAGGTACCTGGACCAGGTGGACCACACCCCAGTGTTTGGAAAGAGATAGCTGAGGAGAATATGGGGACATTAGTAATGATCTTTCAAGAATCAGTAGATCATTCAAGATGACTGGAAATTGCAAAGGTCACTTCACTCTTTAAGAAGGCAGAGCAGCTGGGGAAAGAAAATTATAGGTGAGTTAGTCTGGATGTGGTGTGTTTGGGAAGATGTTAGAGTCCAGTGTTAAGGACGAGCTTTCGGGTACATGGAGGCACATGATAAAATAGAGCAAAGACAACATGCCTTCCCTTAGGGGGAAATCTTGCCTGACAAATCTGTTGGAATTCTTCGAGGAACACAAAGCCAAGATAGACAAAGAATGATTTGGATGACAGAATTGTTGCCTTTGTGGCCAAGCTTGCAGACGATATGAAGATAGGTGAAGGGGCAAGTAGTGCTGCAGAAGCTCGGAATCTGGAGAAGGACAGAGACAGATCAGGAAATGGGCAAATAAGTGATAGATGGATTATCGAATAGGGAAGTTGTGCATGCACTTTGGTAGAAGGAATAAAGGCATAGACAATTTTGTAAACAGGGAGAAAATTCAAAAATCAGAAGTACAAAGGGACTTGAGTGTCCTTGTGCGGGATTCCCTAAAGGTTAACTTGCAGTTTGTGTCAGTGGTAAGATCGGCAAACTCAATGTTTGCTGTCATTTTGGGAGGATTAGAATACAAGAGCAAGGATGTAATGCTGAGGTTTTATAAAGATTAGTAAGACCATATTGGCAGTATTGTCAGCAGTTTTGGGTCCCTTATATCGGAAAAGATGTGCTGGCATTGGAAAGGGTCCAGGAGGTTCACAAGAAAGATTCTGGGAATGAAAGAGAACATATGAGACATATTTGTCGGTTCTGGGACTGTACTCACTGGAGTTTAGAAGAATGGCTGATTTATTAAACGCCTCAACCCTATTCTCCCACCTCCTCCCCATAACTTTTGAGACTCTGACTAATCAAGAAGTTTATCTATCAACTTGTGCTTTAAAGATCACACATGAGAAAATCTGCGGATGCTGGTAATCCAAGCTACACAGGTCCTGATGAAGGTCTTGCCTGGTCTCCTGTCTGGAGAGAGTTGATGTCTGGAGGATGTGGGTGGGTCGAGGACCAGATGGCACAGCCTCCGACTGGAGGATGAAAATCTGCGGATGCTGGTAATCCAAGCTACACAGATCCTGATGAAGGTCTTGCCTGGTCTCCTGTCTGGAGAGAGTTGATGTCTGGAGGATGTGGGTGGGTCGAGGACCAGATGACACAGCCTCCGACTGGAGGATGCTCATTTAGAACAGAGATGAGGAGGAATTCTTTTCGCCAGAGAGTAGCGAATCTGCAGCAGGCAGCTGCGGAGGACAAATAATTGAGTATATTTAAAGTAGATTAACACACACAAAATGCTGGAGGAACTCAGCAGGCCAGGAAGCATCTATGGATAAGAGTAGACAGTCGACGGCTTGGGCTGAAACCCTTCATCAGGACCTGTGTTGCTTAAGGATCTGTGCATTTTCATCCCGTGTCCTAGTGAGGGGTTGTGGGTGATTGGGTTGTGGGAAAGGGGACAAAGGAATACTCATCCCCCATCTTTGTTCCCCTCCAACTTCTTGTTATGTCTACACACACAGTTCACCCACAGGCATTCCACCCCTCTCCCACCTGGTTCAATCGCCCGTTCATCTCTCCCATACTGGTTCCCATTATCACCTTCTTTACTATCTCGAACCTTCAACTTCCCACTTCACACTCACAAATGAATGTGAACTTTGAATGAAGGGCCTGTTCCTCTGCTGTACTGTTCTATGTTCTCTGTTCCCGCTTTAGAAGAATGGGAGCAGATCTCAGGGAAACACAAAATTCTTTCAGGGGTCAACAGGCAGGATACAGGGAGGAGGTTTCCCCTGTCTGAGGAGTCAAAGGTCAGGAGTCACTGTCCGTTTGGAATTCTCAGCCCGGGGGTGCGTACAGCATAGAAATGTTCCCTTTGACCCATCGCCTCTGTGCTGATTTATTTGCCCATCTACATTCATCCCATTGGCCGGTATTAGGTCAGTCTCCCTCTGTGCCTTGTCTATTGAAGTGTCTGCCCAAGTGTCTCTTAAACACAGAGGACTGGAGGCCTGTGACCTGCAGAGGTCGGTGCTGGGGCCGGGTTGTTTGTCATTCATATTAATGATTTGGATGAGAATGTAGATGACACAGTTAGTAGGTTTGTGGGTGACACTAAAATTCATGGTATAGTACACCGGGCTCTTGATCAACTGTAGAGTCGGGTACAGTGACAATGTTTTAAAATACATCTTGCCAGGGACGTGGATAACAAAGGGGGAAAGGAATAATGGGCAAATGGGACCAGCTCATTAAAGCAAGCTGGTCGGCACGAACAAGTTGGGCCGAAGAGCCTCTGTGACCTCCTGTTTAAATCCATTCACTCAACCCCTTCCCATCTGAATCCACCCCTTTCCTGCAATCGTTTCTGCTGTCTCTCTCCCCTATTCATTTTTGTTCTTGAGGGAAGATGTCGCCCTGAAACGTAGACTGTCCATCTCTCTCCACACATGCTGCCTGATCTGCTCGGTTCCTCCAGCATTTTGTGTCTGTTTGATTGGGAAATCTCTGCTCTCCGTCCAGCGGAAAGATATTGGAGAGATATTAGTTGCCCACCCGCTTCCCTGGGAAAGGTTGCCTGTCTGCAACCCGACTGCGCCTAAGGCCAACGGGCTTTCCACTGGTCCTGGGGACTCTTTGCCCGAGTGTTCCCCCAATCTCTGGGGCAGCACTGCCTGAGTCTCCCCACAATGCCCGGGGACTCTAATTCTCTGCTTCTCCCCCCAGCTCTGTCACCCTGGATGTGGAAACGGCGAATCCATGGATCGAGGTGTCTGTGGATTGGAAGAGTGTGAGATGTACCCGGACACGGAGAGAGCTCCCTGACACCGGGAAGAGATTCACAAATCGGGCTTGTGTGCTGGGATCGGAGGGATTCACATCGGGGAGACATTACTGGGAGGTGGAGGTGACGGGGAATCGGGACTGGTATCTAGGAGTCACCGCAGGGTCTGTGGAGAGGAAGAGAGAAGGGTCGGACTGAGTCCAGAGACCCGATTCTGGGTCATTGGGCGGTATTATGACGTGTTACTCCGGAATTATGACATGATGAAAGTTCGTACCTCCCCCGAGTCCCGTCTCGCTGCCGGTCCCATCCCCGGGAGGGTGGGAGTTTATCTCAGTTACGAGTCCGGGTCAGTTTCATTTTACAACGTGGAGACCAAGTCCCATCTCCACACCTTCACTGGGAATAAATTCACGGGGAAACTTTATCCTTTCTTCGCGACTGGGGATGAAAACCAGTGGCTGAGAATCTGCTCCCATTATGCTCCGGGTCTGTAAATGGGTTGGGTCCTGGGACCGGCGTCAGGAGTAAGATCACTGTAAATGTAAATATGCGGAGAGTGAAATAATCATGAGATGAGAATTGTCGATCCATTAATTTTAACTTATTCACCGCGTCCAACAACAGAATAGAATAGGGTCCTGAGCTCCCCCAGGTCCTACAGTCCACCCGAACTGAGACAGGTTAAATGGGACAAGTGGGTGTGGTGTTGACTGGGAAAGACAGTGAAGATTGTTCATTAAGTTCATCTGCCATTTCTTTGTCCTCCATTACTACTTCACCAGCATCATTTTCCAGTGGTCCAGTATCAACTCTCATCTCCCTTTCACTCTTCATGTAACTGAAACCTAAACTTTTAGTATCCTGATTTATATTACTGGCCAGTTTGCCCTCATATTTTGTCTTGATCATTCTTATGGCTTTTTTCATTGCCTTTTGTTGGATTTTAAGAGCATCCCAATAATCCAACATCCCACTCACCTTTGCTACCTTATATGCCATTTCCTTAGGCTTAACACAGTCCTTAACTTCCCTTGTCAGAGACGGATTCCTACCCCTGCCATTTGAGAACTTCTTCGGTGGGACATGTCTCTCCTGCTATTCCCACATCCGTCAGCCTCCTCTGTTAAGCCATCATTGTAACGTTCTCGCTCGGGTGTGAAGTAACGCCGAGGTAAACGTCGAGATAAACCAGAATCAATGCAAACGAGACCGCAGTAAGATTAACCATTTACTGTTCACTCTTCACATTAATGCATGGTGAAAACTGTTGAAAAACAATACAGGATTGGTACAGTGTTTGTTCCCTTCTAAATATCACATTTACATTGTGAATACTTGCAAAGGTAAAACTACAATAACTACATTACATTAAAGTGCAGCATACAGTCAGAATCTAGCTGCTCCATTGGCTGCTTTAGATACACTTCAATACAAACTATCCCGACTCTTTAACTGACGAAAAGGTAAACCTTACCGACCGTCGTTACTTTTAACAGAATCGGCGTTAACATTTTAACTCAAAATACCGATTATCTAATGACTTACAGCGTTGCTTTCACTGTGTCTTTGGTGCATAGAGAGACCCTAGTCAGCGTTATGGTCGCACATGTGAGTGACCCCCGCCCTTGCGTGAATCTCAAACCGGTAATTCCCCACAAGACGCGGCGAACCCGGATGTGACGTCATCGCAGCCGCGATGTATTACAGACAAATCAATTGATTTAAACAATCCTAACTTTAACTAAAAAATGCTAACAAATTACTATGCGAAAATATTATAAACTAAATAACTGCCATAAAGGCAGCACACTCCCCGCTTGACCTTCGTAAGGTCACAATGAACATAATACGAACTTCAGTCTCTAAATCAGTCGTTAGGTAGAAGTAGAATGACTTCTGTAACAGGCCTTTGGTAAATTTTCCCATCGCCTTGGTCGGTAGTTTTCAACTCGACTTCCCTGACATGTCCATCCCTACTAGGGAATGTGGCAGTGATTCTGGCCATTGGCCAGCAGTTGCCGGCGATTTGCTTGTCCTTGAGCAGGACTAAATCTCCAACTTGAAGGTCCCTTCTCCATTGCTTTGTGTACAGGTCCTTATCGGAGAAGTCCCCTGGTGGAGGGGCAGCTCCTGCCTTCTGCGTAAGGAGCATTGATGGCGACAGTATGAAGGGGTTTTCCGGGTCAGAAGACACGGGTAGGAGTGGTCGTGCATTCATAATGGCTGTGACCTCTGCCATTGGTGTGCCCAGTACCTCGTGGGTCGATCGGATGCTTTGCTGCATCTCAGGTCTCCTTTTCGTGTTTTTTTGCAAGGGCGTGAACCGCTTGACTACCTGCTCTTTGTTGTTTGGCAAGCACTGGCGTGGTTCTCTGAAAGGTAGTGGGGCGACCCCACTATTTGCTTTGTCTCTGAAGACCTTGGTGTCCTCCGTTTTTAAGATGATGGCGTCTTGAGTCGATGGAGCAAGTTTATTATCGTGCTCCTTATGAGCAAAGACAGACTGACCCAGCGTCTCGTCGGTTACTTTGCGCTTGTTAAAGCCTTGTGGTGCTTCCTGGACGCACATGGAACTTGTGCGGGGTTGAAGAATCATATGGCGGCTACTCTCTAGCACATTGGTCTTGAGTGTGTTAGCCGTTGATTTGTGTTCGTTGCCAGGGCACACCTCTCCTATCACCACCCAGCCCAGATCCAGGCGTTGGGCAAAGGGGGCGTCGTGTGGTCCATTGACCTGCTGCCTAACCTTGTGTACCCGGAGAACATCCCTCCCTAATAGCAGGAGTATTTCTGCTTCTGGATCCAGCTCTGGGATGTGTTTGGCAATGTGGTGGAGATGTGGTTGGTGTAGCACCGCACTTGGCGTCGGGATCTCAGTGCGGTTATTCAAGATTTTCTCGCACTCTACGAGTGGGGGGAGACAGATGAGGACTTTACCATCCAGGGACTCGATCAGGAAGCCTTCGGCCCTCCTTCCGTAAGTTTTCATGTTGCCTGAGCAAGTTCTAAGGTAGTATGGGAACTGCTCACTCTCAATGTTGAACAAGTTAAAGAACTTTGGACTGACTAGCGAGCGGTTGCTCTGATCGTCCAGAATTACGTAGGCTTTGATGGCCTTGTCTTTGGCTCCCTTAGGGTACACCTTAGTGAGACAGATCTTTGAACAAGAACGGCTTGCCTGAGCTTGACCGCAAACTTCCGTACAGCTCGAGCTGACAACAGGTGTGCTGGAGTGAGCTTCTCCCTCCCCGCCGTCCTGTTGTGGGGGTGAAGGAGCTTCGTCGGTTTGCGGTAACGGACCAGGATGCATGGCCCAGTCGTGATTAGTGCTATCGCATTCCAAGCACTTCACGGCGATCGTACACTCTCTCGCACAGTGAGAGGTCGAGGAACAGCATCTAAAACATATTCCTTTCTCCTTGAGAAGGGCCTTCTTCTCTTCGAGGGGTTTTTCCCTAAACGTTCTGCATCTTTTGAGAGGGTGGGGTTTGTTATGCAATGGACAATTCTTGCTAGGGTCGTTGTTAGTTGTAAGGACTTGAGTCTTAAACGCTGAGACTGGTTTAGTAATGTTGGAATTATTCGAAGTGGATTTATCTGGCTTGGTGTAAATTGTACTGCTTCCTGGACCTATGAGGCTAGGATCGTTTCGCTTCTTCGCCTCCTTGCACACGAACCTGGTGAAATACTCGAAGGGAGGGAATTGACCTTCGTGTTCTTCCTTGTAATCTGAGGCAACGGACAACCACCTGTCCTGCAGCCCAAATGGAAGTTTGTCCACGAGTTGTCTAATCCCAGTTGGAGTGTCTAGGTATACTAGACCAGCTGAGTGGCCATCTTCTTTGGCGCCTTGAATCTCCATGAGTAAATCTCCAAATTCTCTTAGCTTGGTGTGGTCCTTGGCTGACACCTTAGGAAAATTTCCCAAACGTTGGCATAGCGCCGCCTCAATAATTTCGGGGGCTCCGTAGCCCTCCTGAAGTCTCTCCCATGCTTTCTTCAATGCTAGCTCGGGTTTGTTGATGTACACTGAATGCATGCGTCTCACCTGTTCGCATGATTCTTTTCCCAGCCATTTTGCCATAAGATCCAACTCCTGGGTTGCTCTGAGCTGGACTCCGTCGATAGCGTTGGTGAAAGTGGAGTACCATGCACGGTAATTTTCAGGTTTATCGTCGAACTGGTATAGTCCTGAAGTGACGAGATCCCGTCGTGCGAAATACCGTGCTGCGGATTTGTCTGCAGGTGGCGTGCGGGCTGAGGGAACATGTCCACAGGTACATGACTGAGGGCGTACATCTGTTATGGGATTTGCTGGTCTGGACTCAGTCTTTGCCTCTCTTCTCCCCAAATCCGGTAAGTTCGGTGTCGAGAAGTACTTGTCGTGAGCCCTTGCATTCCTGGGTTCATCGCGGAGTTGCGAGGGTAAATTATCTTCCTCGGATGGACGTGATGCCGTCGGGCCTCTCCAAGACTCCTCGTGAAGTGGGACGTTATCGAATAAGTAAGGAGAGGAAGAAAGAGTCTTCCATTCCATTTGAGATTGGACATAGTCCCTTGTACGTTCCAATCCGATCTTTTCTGAGGTAGATTTTCCGTCCTTCGGATCATGCATTTCTTCGGCGTCTTCTATTAACTCTGCTTCCACCTTGGCAGCTGCTGCTTCTCGTTCTAGCTTCAGCGCTTCTAACCGTGCCTCTACCCTTTTCCTTTCCAATTCGTTTTCGGCTTCTCTGGCAGCCGCTTCCTTCTGGTTTTCGGCTTCTCTGGCAGCCGCTTCCTTCTGGTTTTCGGCTTCTCTGGCAGCCGCTTCCTTCTGGTTTTCGGCTTCTCTGGCAGCCGCTTTCATCTTTACTTCTAATTCTTCTTTGGCAAAGCGCGCTCGCACCTTGGCGGCTTCTGCTTTCGCTCTTGCTTGGGTGGCCTTACTTGATGCCCTACTGCCCCTGTCGCAGGATGACGACGACTTTGACAACGACTTGATGCTGGATCGGGTTGACATGGCTGCACTTTAAACACCTGATAATGCCGCTTTTTCACTGTAACGTTCTCGCTCGGGTGTGAAGTAACGCCGAGGTAAACGTCGAGATAAACCAGAATCAATGCAAACGAGACCGCAGTAAGATTAACCATTTACTGTTCACTCTTCACATTAACGCATGGTGAAAACTGTTGAAAAACAATACAGGATTGGTACAGTGTTTGTTCCCTTCTAAATATCACATTTACATTGTGAATACTTGCAAAGGTAAAACTACGATAACTACATTACATTAAAGTGCAGCATACAGTCAGAATCTAGCTGCTCCATTGGCTGCTTTAGATACACTTCAATACAAACTATCCCGACTCTTTAACTGACGAAAAGGTAAACCTTACCGACCGTCGTTACTTTTAACAGAATCGGCGTTAACATTTTAACTCAAAATACCGATTATCTAATGACTTACAGCGTTGCTTTCACTGTGTCTTTGGTGCATAGAGAGACCCTAGTCAGCGTTATGGTGGCACATGTGAGTGACCCCCGCCCTTGCGTGAATCTCAAACCGGTAATTCCCCACAAGACGCGGCGAACCCGGATGTGACGTCATCGCAGCCGCGATGTATTACAGACAAATCAATTGATTTAAACAATCCTAACTTTAACTAAAAAATGCTAACAAATTACTATGCGAAAATATTATAAACTAAATAACTGCCATAAAGGCAGCACAATCATCCCTAGAGTAACGTCCCTATACAATTGGGACGTTTCCATTATTATATGCCTTTGCCAGTTCAATACTGTGAATTAATTTAAAGTCAGTCCTATAACTTAATAAAGTATTTATCTGAAAACTATCAACCCTCAAAGATTGTACTGAAGGCTGCATTTGATTTTTTTCACCCATATCTGCTTCACACTGAGATAGTATGTGTTTAAATGTTTCATAATGGCAAAATGTACACGACAGTCATATGAAGCAAGGTTAGCAGAGCTGGGACTTTTGTCTTTGGAGCGTAGAAGAATGAGAGGGGACTTGATAGAGGTCTACAAGATTATGAGAGGCATAGATAGGGTGGATAGTCAGTACCTGTTTCCCAGGGCACCAATAGCAAACACCAGAGGGCATAGGTACAAAATTAAGGGATGGAAGTTTAGGGGAGACATCAGGGGTAAGTTTTTTACACAGAGGGTTCTGAGTGCCTGGAATGACTTGCCAGGGTTGGTGGTGGAGGCTAAAACATTAGGGGTATTTAAGAACCTCTTGGACAGGCACATGGATGAAAGAAAATTAGAGGGTTATGGGGTAGTGTGGGTTTAGTACCTTTTTTAAGGATTATATGGGTCGGCACAACATGGAGGGCTGAAGGGCCTGTACTGTGCTGTAGTGTTCTATGGTTCTATGGTCCTATGACACAGAATGAAGTTTTCTAATTAGATACAAGGCATAATTAGGCATAGTGCTGGCAATTCTAAGTCTTGTCAATATCATTCCTTCCCTTCCTGTTTTAAGCCCTTCTTCCATAAACCCAACTTGTTTATGTATTCTGTAAAGGCGTCAGTCCTTATGTCAATTTTCCTACAGATCTTGCCATAAGTCCTTAACTCTTAACCCTACCATCCCCTTAGCTTCTGATTTGCGAAGTGGAATGTCTATATCCTCAGTTGAACTTCTGACAGGTTTTGTTGCTAAACAGTCAACCCCATCATTTCCCTCAACAGTGCGATGTGCAGGGCCCATAAGGTGCAGACATATGAACCGAACTTTGTATATGTAATAATGCTTGATGAGTTTCCAACAGTCAATCTGACCTACTGCTAGAATGTCCTGTTTTAAGGCTCATCGAAACCAAAAGAGAATCTGAACAAATTACAAGTTTGCAAGGACCAATTTCCTCCACCCACTGTAACCCTAAAATCAAAGCAAAGAATTCTGCTCCATAGACCCACAAATGGCTGGTAAGTGATTTCTTTATCATTACCTGCAACTCAAAAAATGAAAACAGACACACCAACATTCCCAGTTAAATGATGTTTTAATCCATCTGTAAAATGCTGACCGTATGATAATAACTTTCATGAATATACTCATGAACCAACAGACTCTCAGGCAGAACAGAATCCAGTTGTGTAACCTAAAATTAACAAGTCATTGGAAAAAACAACAGAGTGGGGTTACCGAGAAAGCTACAGTGGAACTTACTGTATCATCCGATACACCCATATTCCCAGCGTGATAAGAACCCAGCCACCCAAAACTAAAAGCATTCTTCTTGTGATGTTCCCAACCACCCTTTAGCACAGGATGTTCAATCCAATTTGTTAATATCAACTTCCACCTCTGTCCCTGTAAGGGCAATTGTCCCATTTCAACCAGTAAAGCCGAAACAGGGGACGACCTGACTTAACCACAAAACAATCTTAAAGCACGAAATGAATCACACCCAAACATCATAAAGTTGAAGAGGAAGGTGATCTATAAACCACAAACATAATCAAGAACAGATCCAATTAAACAAACGAGATTGGTCAACAAATATTTTCATGTAACACCCCAGAATACTCATAGAGATAACAAAGAGTATTTAAAGTTTCTTTACATTTATCAATTATTTTCTGATCCGGTGTTTCTATGTCAGCTTATTATCGATCCACATGCCTGGAAATCTCACCACTGACACCTTTTAAGGAGTTTGACCATATAATTTCCAATCAAGTGCAGGTCTGCTAATCCTGTTTGTAAAGCACATAATTTGTGTTTTTGCTACTGAAACCTTAAATCCCATCTATTCGCCGACTGTTCGACCTTACTAATTGTTAAAACATCCTATATACAATAAAAGTGAAATTTCTACCTCTAATCCATAAACCTCCATCATTTGCATATAGGGATTTACAGAATGAAAAACTTAAGAAAAATATTATTAATTATAATATAAAATAATAAATACTGCCTGTGGGATCCCAGTCTCAATCTCATAACAACCTGAATATAACTTTCCCACCCATATCTGACACAAAACGTTCAATTAAAACAACTCAAAGTTAGATAATAGCCCCTCCATCCTCATTTCCACAATTTCATAAAAATTCTTTTCTTCCATAAATACCATCTGCCTTTTGAATAGTAAAAGTACTGCTGTTACAACATCTATATTTAACTGGCTTTCCTAATATCATCTTCCAAATATAAAAATGAATTCAATGTCATACTTGCCCATCAATACCTTTACAAGACGTACAAATAGAAACAATCAGAAAAAAATGTACAATAGCCCTCTCAATTGCATTTCCAAATATTAATCAAAAGTCCATCCTTCAATAAATATTATTTGCCTTTTCAATATCAAAAATATTGCTATTACAACATCTTTATTTAACTGTACTTTCCTAATATGATCTTCCAAACCCAAACTGATCCCAATGTTATTTAAGGCAGAGATTGCTGGGTATCTGAGTAGCCAGGGTATCAAAGGTTATGGTGAGAAGGTGGGGGAGTGGGACTAAATGTGAGAATGGATCAGCTCATGATAAAATGGCAGAGCAGACTCGATGGGCCGAATGTCCGACTTCTGCTCCTTTGCCTTATGGTCTTATTCTACCGTTCCAAATTCCCCTCTGATAAAACGTGAAATTATCTCTTTTATCGAAAATATAATTCAAACACTCGATTACCATATAGTCCACAAATTTACATAAATGAGACACTAATGATATTGGCCTACAAGAAGGAGGATCAGACGGGGAGATCCAAGTTTTAGAATGGGAACTACTACAACCATTTTCCATGAGAAAAGTAGATGGCCAAACCTCCAAATACGATTCAGAAAGTTAATATTCTCACAAAAGAAAATTACACACATGCCTGTTGAATCAAGATTTTCTACTACAAGTTCATGATACATTTTGTTCCCATTCACAACACTATACTCTGCCCTTCTCCTTATAAAACTGACAACACCACTCCTCTATCAACTAACCTGTCAAGCCAAACGACAATATAATCCTGCACAGGAATAAAACTCAAAATGTGCAGGTTTCCTGAACAGATATAACATCGGAAGAATCTGACAAATCAGAAATAAATTTCTTAAAGTGTTGACCATGTAAAATCAGGCTTCTTGCATTTCACTTCAATATTTCAATCCCATTACATATCTTCACAAGTAGACTGGGATGCAGAAACCCTCACAAATCAGAGCTTCATTTACAGCTTCCCACATAACACCAGTTACACCAAGATACCAGTCTGCAGCTTTCACAATAATTTTAATTTCCTCAGCAGGATGAGATGTCTGAGCAGTTCAATTCACCACATCGGTTATAAACATCACAAACTTCATTTTATCCAGCAGTGAAGTATCTTTGGTGAGAGAGCTGAGATGCCTGCATATATCCACTGACGTCACAGTCTGTTCTCCGAGTGGGATCACTTTATCCAGTTTACCTGTTCTTCTTGCTGTACTTGTCCTTGAACAGGCCCTTCTGCTCACTGGGTTGTTCTGAACCAATTGAACTGGTCACCTCATGCCTTACTAAACCAATCCCTTCTGCCTACACAAGGAACACATCCCTCCATTCTCCTCACATTCACGTGATATCTAATAGCCTCTATCACATCTGCCTCCACCACCACCCGATATTCACTCCAGACACCCACCACTATGGGAATGAAAAACAAAACTTGAAACGCAAATCTCCTTTAAACATCCTGAGTCAGGTTTTCAACATCATTGTCTTTTCTAATTGTTTTGTTTTTCAACAGCAGCTACGCAGAGAAAAGATACAAAATTACACTAAATTACAAAATACTTCAACAGTACAAAAAGGACCAATGAGGATGTGTTCCCCCTTTCTCCTGAAGTGCATGCCCACTGGCATTGGACATTTCCTCCTCAGAGAAAAAATCCCGGCTGTTCACTCTGTCTGTGTCTCTCACATTCCTGTAAACGTCTGTCAGACCTCCCTCAGCCTCTGCCACTCCGGAGAAAATTCCCCGAGATTCTCCAGTCTCACTTTATCCAGGCAGCATTCTGTTAAGCCTCTTCCACTCACCATCCAAAACCTCCTCATTATTCCTGTCTTCGAATGCAATTCTCTAGATGTGGTTAAACTAGAGATTTATACAACTGCAGCATAACTGCCTAACAATGGAACCACTATCTGGGAGTTATGAACTCGGATTCCAAGATCCCCCTGTAGATCAACACAGTCCAATCTCGCCCCATGAATATAACAGCAACGAGATAATGCTGAGGCTTTATAAGACACGAGTCAGGCCACACTTGGAGTATTGTCAACAGCGTTGGGCCCCACATCTCAGACAGGATGTGTTGTCATTGGAGAGAGTCCAGAGGAAGTTCAGAAAGATGTTTTTGGGAATGAAGGGGTTAAAGTATGAGGAGCACTTGAACATCTGCAGATGCTGGAAATTCAAACAACACACACAAAATGCTGGTGGAACACAGCAGGCCAGGCAGCATCTATAGGGAGAAACATTGTCGACGTTTCGGGCAGAGCCCCTTCATCAGGACTAACTGAAAGGAAAAGTAGTAAGAGATTTGAAAGTAGTGGGGGGAGGGGGAAATGCGAGATGATAGGAGAAGACCGGAGGGGGTGGGATGAAGCTAAGAGTTGGAAAGGTGATTGGCGAAAGGGATACAGAGCTGGAGAAGGGAAAGGATCATGGGACGGGAGGCCTCAGGAGAAAGAAAGGATGGGGGGAGCACCAGAGGGAGATAGAGATCAGGCAAACAACTGAATATGTCGGGGATGGGGTAAGAAGGGGAGGAGGGGCATTAACGGAAGTTAGAGAAGTCAATGTTCATGCCATCAGTTTGGAGGCTACCCAGCCGGTATATAAGGTGTTCTTTGACCCTGTGCTCACTGGAACTCAGAAAAATGCGGGCATCTCATTGAAACCTATCGAATGTTGAAAGGACTGGATAAGGTGGATGCGGAGAAGGTATTTCCTGTGGTTGGGCACAGCCACAAAGTCGAGGGGCCACCTTTTCAAACAGAGGTAAGCAGCTTATTTTTTTTATTAGCCACGGTGTATTGGATATGTGGAATGCTCTGCCACAGACTGCGGTGGAGGCCGAGTGTGTGGGTATATTCAAGGCGGAAGTTGATCGTTTCCTGATCAGTCAGGGCATCAAAGGATATGGCGGGAGGTCAGATATCTGGAATTGAGTGCGATCTGGGATCAGCCATGATGGAAAGGTGGCTGACTCAATGGGCTGAATGGCCTAATTCTGTTCCTATTCCTTATGAACTTATGAACACAAGCCCCCTCAATCATGATGAATCTCCTCTGCACTCTTCCAGCACAAAACATCCTTTGTACAGAATGCTAAGCGGAACTGAATGCAACTTTTCCAGAATGTTGTCCAGTCAGGCGGCAACTGTTGAGGGGAATAGAGTCGATGGTTGGGACAGAATCCCTCCCTTACGGCACTAACAGGCCCTTCGGCCCAACCTTTCCATGCTGTCCTCCTGTCCATTTGAACTAATCCCTCTGCCTGCCTTTGACACAGAACACAGAAATCTACAGCACATTACAGGCTCTTCAGCCCACAATGTTGTACCGACCATGTAACCTACTCTAGAGACTGCCTAGGATTTCCTAATCGTATATCCTTCTATGTTTCTAAGCTCCATCAACATATCTAAGAGTCTCTTAAAATATCCTATTGTATCCACCTCCACCATCGCTGCAGGCAGTGCATTCCATGCACCCACCACTCTCTGTGTAAGAAATTTACCCCTGACATTCCCTCAGTACCGACTTCCAAGCAGCTTATAACTACGTCCCCTCGTGTTAGTAACAACAAGCCTGGGAAAATGCCTCTGGCTATCCACGTGGTCAAAGCCTCTCATCATCTTATACACCTCTATCAGGTCACCTCTCATCCACCGTCGCTCCAAGAAGGAAAGGCCAAGTTCACTCAATCTATTCTCATAAGGCATGCTCTCCAATCCAAGAGCAACATCCTTGTAAATCTACTCTACACTCTCTATAGTATCCACATCCTTCCTGTAGTGAGGCAACCAGAACTGAACACAGGACTCCCAAGTGGGGTCCAACTAAGCCCACAGCCCTGCCGTGTTGGGGTACAATTACTTATGTACAGGTTAGGAGAAATATAGCTTCAACATCACTTCACAGCTCTTGAACTCATTCCCACGGTTGATGAAGGCCATCACACCAGACACCTTCTTAACAACACTGCCAACCTGCGCAGCAGCTTTGAGTGTCGTATGGATATGGACCCCAAGATCTCTCTGACACTCCACACTGCCAAGAGTCTTACCATTAATATTATATTCTGTGTTCAAATTTGACCTACCGAAATGAATCTCTTCATCTATGTTGAACTCAATCTGCCACTTCCCAGTTCTGCAGCCGAGGCGAGGAAATAGATTGCTGAGCCTCTGGCTAGGATCATTATGTCCTCATTGTCCACGGGAATGGTACTGGAGGATTGGAGGGAATGTTGTCCCCTTGTTCAAAAAGTGTAGTAGGGATACTCCGGATAATTGTAGACCATTGAGCCTTACATCTGTAATGGGAAAGCTGTTGGAAAAGATTCACAAAGATAGGATTTATTGGCATTTAGAGAATCATGGTCTGATCAGTGACAATCAGCATGGCTTTCTGAAGGGCAGATCGTGCCTAACAAGCCTGATGGAGTTCGTTTAGGAAGTGACCAGGCGTATAGATATGGGTACTGCAGTGAATGTAATCTACATGGATTTTAGTAATGCATTTGATAAGGTTCCACACGGTAGGCTTATTCAGAAAGTCAGAAGGCATGGGATCCAGGGATGTTTGACCAGGTGGATTCAGAATTGGCTTGCCTGCAGAAAGCAGAGAGTTGTGCTGGAGGGAGTACATTCGGATTGGAGGGTTGTGACTAGTGGTGTCCCACAAGGATCAGTTCTGGGAACCCTACTTTTCGTGATTTTTATTAGCGACCTGAATGTGGAGGTAGAAGGATGGGTTGGCAAGTTTGCAGAAGACACAAAGGTTGGTGGTGTTGTGGATAGTGCAGAGGATTGTCAAAGATTGCAGAGATACATTGATAGGATGCAGGAGAGGGCTGAGAAGTGGCAGATAGAGTTCAACCTGGAGAAGTGTGAGGTGGTACACTTTGGAAGGACAAACTCCAAGGCAGAGTACAAAGTAAATTTCAAGATACTTGGAAGTGTGAAGGAGCAGAAGGATCTGGGGCTACATGTCCACAGATGCCTGAAAGTTGCCTCGTAGGTAGACAGAGTCGTTAAGAAAGCTTATGGGGTGTTAGCTTTCATAAGTCGAGGGACAGAATTTAAGAGTGGCGATGTAATGATGCAGCTCTATAAAACTCTGGTTGGGCCACACTTGGAGTACTCTGTCCAGTTCTGGTCACCTCACTATAAGAAGGATGTGGAAGCATTGAAAAGGGTACAGAGGAGATTTACCAGAATGCTGCCTTGTTTAGAGAGTATGGATTATGATCAGAGATTAAGGGATCTAGGGCTTTACTCTCTGGAGAGAAGGAGGATGAGAGGAGAAATGGTAGAGGTATAGTTGATATTAAGGGGAATAGATAGAGTAGATAGTTAGCGCCTCTTCCCCAGGGCACCACTGCTCAATACAAGAAGACATGGCTTTAAGGTAAGGGGAGGGAAGTTCAAGGGGTATATTAGAGGAAATTCTATACTCAGAGAGTGGTTGGTGCGTGGAATGCACTGCCCGAGTCAGTGGTTGAGGCAGATACACTTTTGAAGTTTAAGAGATTACTAGACAGGTGTATGGAGGAATTTAAGCTGAGGGAGGCAGAGTTTAAGGGTAGGCACAACATTGTGGGCCGAAGGGCCTGTACTGTGCTGTATTGTTCTATGTTCTATCTATTTCTCGCTGGAATCTCTCTTTTAATGTAAGTTTTTATTGAAGGCACGACACAGTACAGAAAACGTAATGCATTACATGTTCCTCCATGTTACTTTTATACCTTACCCCTTAACACCACAACGTCATCAGTGGGGCCTTCTGGGAGTTGTAGTCATTATTCCTCGCTCGCTCCCGGTCAAAGCATGTTTCGTCAGCCACCACAGACGTCACCGAAACAGACCCACCGAGGCACGAAGGGGAATCACACCCGTCCTTGTGGGCGCCGAGGCCGGCGACACCGACAGAAGCGATCTCGCTGATCTCCGCCATGGCGATGGAGCGGAAGAGGAGGGGCTGATCATGCCGATTTCTTCCAGCCTATCGTAACTCAGATGTAACACTGACCCCTGCTTTCATTGGCTGTGGTGCATGTCTCTCAAATCGGAACTCAGAGGGTGATTAGTTTATGTAAACGTCAGTCAACTTTCCTGTCTTTATGAGTTTGGATTTGGATTTATAACGGGACAGGAAGCAAATTGGGAGAAATGTGAGTTTTTATGTGATGGTGCATGAGTCTCCGAGTTACATTATTAACAATAAAAGGGCAAAGGCCGTGGTGAGGAAGGAGGTGATTTACCGGAGGTTATATGGAGATAATATTGGAAGGGATATCAAACTTGGAATTGTTTGTGATATGATTTAGAAAATGGGGGGATTTGTGTTGATTAATGAGGGCAAAATGATTGTTACTGAAACATGGAAGGTTGTGTTACTGGCAGGGTCATTTGTTGAGACTCATAATTAGGATAATTTAAATGAAGAAGTTAAACAATGAAGGGATATGTTTTTCAGTGAATACCCTGATGTGCTGGAAGTATATGATCATGATAGTATCACTGATGGAGAGATTTCTTTGTATGAATTTAAGAAGTCTATTAATAATGCAGGTCAGGTGTTCCCAGGAAAGAGTGGTATTTGAAATTGTATATAATTCGCTTTTGTGAAAATATTAAATGTTTGAATTGTGCATCTACTTTCCTCATGGAAAATGGAAATAGTAGTGCCTATTCCAAAACCTGGCAGATCCACATCTGATCCTTCTAGTAATGGGCCTATATCGTGAATGTCTCATGTATGTAAACTTATGGAATGTATGGTAATCAAGCGCTTGAGTTATATTTTGGAAAGAGTGATGATAAAATGTTTTATTAGAGTGGATTTTGGAAGGGTGAAATGACATTAGATTCAGTTTGAGGTTTGAAAGATGATATTCGGAAAGCACAATTAAGTAAAGATGTTGTAATAGCAGTATTTCTTGATACTGAAAAGGGAAATGATATGGAAGAAAGGACTTTTGATTAAATTAGAAGTGAGGGGGACATTGTATAATTTTTCTGAGTTTTTTTTGGATGGACTGTCCAAGTACCGGTCGGCATGTTATGTTTGTGTTTCTCCGAGATAGAGAATGGGATCCCACAAGGCAGTATTTGTAGCCCTTCATTATTTAATATTATGATTAATGATATTTTCTCTGAGATGGGAAAATGGCATACCCTGGGTAAATCACAATATACAGATGACGTAGCTTTATAGATTAGAGGTATTAATTGTAATTTACAATTAATAGGTCAAACAGTAGGCAGATTGATGAGGATTTTAATCTTTCAGTCGTTAAAACACATTACGTGGTTTACAAACAGCATTAATAGACTTGCATTTGATTTTAAATTATATGATTAATATCTTGAGGAAGTGTCAGTGGTAAGATTTCTCAGTATGTGGATGGATAATAAGCTGACGTGGAAGCACCTGTCAGTAAAATAATTGATAAATGTAAAGGAGCTTTAAATCTCCTCAAACATCTATGTGGGTATTCTTGGGAGCAACATGAAAATATTTGTTGACCAATTATATTTGTTTAATTTGATCTGTTCTTGATTATGTCTGTGTGGCTTATGGATCAGCTTCATCTTCAAATTAAAAATGTTTGTATGTGATACAATTACAGACTTTAAGATTGTTTTCTAATGCAGTAATGTTGTCTCCTGTTTTGGCTTTACTGATTTCAATGGGACAATTGCCCTCAAAGTAACAGAGGTTCAAGTTGATGTCAACATACTGGATTAATTTGTGGAGGCAAGGAAATGATCATCCTGTTAAAGGTGTGCTGGAGGACGGTTGGGGACATCACAAGAAGAGTGTTTTTTGTTTTGGATGGCTGGGTTCTTACCACGCTGGGAATATGGGTGTATTTGATGATACGATATGTCCCACTGTAGCTTTCTCTGTAACCCCACCTTGTTTTTTCCAATGACTTCAGTTGATTTTAGGTTACACGATCCGATTCGATTCTGCCTGAGAGTCTGTTGGTTCATCAGTATATTAATGAAAGTTATTATCATACAGTAACCATTTTTACAGATGAATCAAAAGATAAGTTAACTGGGGATGTTGGTGTGGCTGTTTTTGTGTGCCTGAATTGCAGGTAATGATAAAGAAATGACTTAGAGCCAT
Source organism: Hemitrygon akajei (assembly GCF_048418815.1). Classification (NCBI taxonomy): domain Eukaryota; kingdom Metazoa; phylum Chordata; class Chondrichthyes; order Myliobatiformes; family Dasyatidae; genus Hemitrygon; species Hemitrygon akajei. Next base: position 584,742 of record NW_027332010.1, read on the forward strand.
TTATCAGCAGAAGAAGCAGAATTCTTTGCCAACAGCTTAGGCTTACAGTGGGTGGAGGAAATTGGTCCTTATAATTTGCTCAGAATACATTTCGGTTTTGATGAGTCTTAAACAGGTCATTCTGGTAGTAGGTCAGATTGACTGTTGGAAACTTGTCCAACGGTATTTCATATATAAAGCTTGATTTATATGTCTGCACATTATGGGCCCTGCACGCCACACTGTTGAGGGAAATGATGGGGTTGACTGTTTAGCAACAAAAGCTGTTAAACGTTAAGCTGTGGATATAGACCTTCCATTTAGCAAATTAGAAGCTAAAGGGTTGGTAGTGTTAAGAATTAGGGGCTTATGGCAAGACATGGTATTGACATGACATAGAAATGCCCACACTATGCTTAATTATGCCTTGTATCTAATTGGAAAACTTCATTCTGTGTCGTGTACATTTTGTCATTATGAAACTGTCGAAACACATACTATTTCAATGTGAAGCGTAGAAGGTTGAAGAAAAATCAAATGCAGTCTTCAGTACAATCTTTGCGAAGGTAGATAGTTTTCAGGTAAAAACTTTATTAAATTATGGGACTAACTTTAAATTAATTCACAGTTTTGAGCTGGAAAAGGCATGTAATAATTGTGTTAAACCTAAGGAATTGGCATATAAGCTAGGAAAGGTGAGTGGGATGTTGGATTATTGGCATGCTCTTAAAATCCAACAAAAGGCAACGAAAAAAGCCATAAGAATGGTCAAGATGAAATATGAGGGCAAACTGGCCAATAATATAAATCAGGATACTAAATGTTTAGTTTTCAGTTACATGAAGAGTGAAAGGGAGATGAGAGTTGATACTGGACCACTGGAAAATGATGCTGGTGAAGTAGTAATGGGGGACAAAGAAATGGCAGATGAACTTAATGAACAATCTTCACTGTCTTTTCCGGTCAGCACCGCCCCCACTTGTCCAATTTAACCTGTCTCATTACGGGTGGACTTTAGGACCCGGGGGTGCTCAGGACCCGCCGCCCGCAGCTGCTGCTGAATCCCCGGTGTTTCTGTTCGGTTGACGGATGCGGTGAACGAGTTAAAATTAATCGATCGATAATTCTCATCTCGTGTTTATTTCACTCCATAGAACCATAGAACACTACAGCACAGAAAACAGGCCATTTGGCGCTTCTAGTCTGTGCGGAAACTTTATTCCGCTCAAACCCTTCAAACCTCTCTGGGTCCACACCCTTCAAATCCTTCAAACCCCTCTGGGTCCACACCCTTCAAACTCTACAAACTCCTCTGGGTCCACACCATTCAAACCCTTCAAACCCCTCTGGGTCCACACCATTCAAACATTTCAAACCCCTCTGGGTCCACACCAAACCTCTCCCGTCCATGTATCTATCCAATTTATTCTTAAAACTTAAGAGTAAGCCCGCATTTACCACGTCAGATGGCAGCTCGTTCCACACTCCCACCACTCTCTGAGTGAAGAAGTTCCTCCTCATGTTCCCCCTAAACCTTTCCTCTTTCACCCTAAAGCCATGTCCTCTCGTATTTATCCTTCCTAATCTAAGTGGAAAGAAACTACTCGCATTTACTGTCTATACCCCTCATAATTTTATAAACCTCTATCAAATCCCCCCTCAGTCTTCTATGCTCCAAGGAATAAATTCCTAACCTGTTCAATCTTTCCCTGTAACTCAACTCCTGAACACCTGGCAACATCCTAGTAAATCTTCTCTGCACTCTTTCAATCTTAGTAATATCCTTCCTATAGTTAGGTGACCAGAACTGCAGATAATACTCCAAATTTGTCTTCACCAATGCCTTATACAACCTCAGCATAACATCCCAACTCCTGTACTCAGTACTTTGATTTATGAATGCCAGGATGCCAAAGGCCTTCTTTACAACCCTGTCTACCTGTGACTCCCAGATCCCTTTGTTTCTCCACACTCCTCAGTGCCCTACCATTTACTGTGTATGTCCTACCTTGGTTTGTCCTTCCAAAATTCAACAGCTCACTCTTGTCTGCATTAAATTCCATCTGTCATTTACTGGCCCATTTTTCCAGTTGGTCCAGATCCCTCGGCAAGCTTTGAAAGCCTTCCTCGCTGCCCACAACGCCTCCAATCTTGGTGTCATCAGCAAAATTGCTGATCCAATTGACCACATCTATATCATTGATATAGACAACAAACAACAATGGTCCCAGCACAGATCCCTGAGGCACACCACTAGTCACAGGCCTCCAGTCTGAGAAGCAATCATCCACTACCACTCTCTGTCTTCTCCCACACAGCCAATTTCGAATCCAGTTTACAACCTCTCCATGGACACCTCGTGTCTGAACCTTCTGAACTAACCTCCCATGAGGGACCTTGTCAAAGGCCTTACTAAAGTTCATGCAGACAACATCCACAGCCTTTCCTTCATCTACTTTCTTGGTAACCTCTTCGAAAAATTCTACAAGATTTGTTAAACACGATCTACCACGCACAAAGCCATACTGACTATCAGCCCTTGGCTGTCCAAATACTTGTATATCCGATCTCTCAGAACACCTTCCAATAACTGACCTACTACTGATGTCAGGTTCACTGGCCTGTAATTACCTGGTTTACCATTGGAGCCTTTTTTAAACAACGGAACAACATGAGCTACCCTCCAATCCTCCGGCACTGCACAGGTAGCTGAGGACATTTTAAATATTTCTGCCAGGTCCCCTGCAAATTCTACACGACTCTCTCTCAAGGTCGGAGGAAATATCAAGTCAGGCCTGGTGGATTTATCTACCTTTATTCGCTGTAAGGCAGCAAGCACCTCCTCCTCTTTAATCTACAAATGTTCCATGACACTACTGTTTGTTTCCCTTCCTTCCATATACACTATGCCAGTTTCCTGAGTAAATACTGATGCAAAAAAACTGTTTAAGATCCCCATCTCGTGAGGCTCCACACATAGACGACCACTCTGATCTTCTAGGGGACCAATTTTGTCCCTTACTATCCTTTTACGCTTAATATACTTGTAGAAACCCTTCGGGTTTACCCAAACATTATCTGCCAAAGCCACCTCATGTCTTTTTGCCTCCCTGATTTCCTTCTTTAGTATTTTCTTACGTTTTCTATACTCATTAAGTAACTCATTTGCTCTTTGTTGCCTCTACCTGCTATACACCTCTCTCTTTTTCTTAACCAGATCACCAATATCCCTTGAAAACCAAGGTTCCCTATGCCTGTTAACTTTGCCTTTAATCCTGGCAGGAACATGCAAACTCTGCACTCTCAAACTTTCGCCTTTGAAGGCCTTCCACTTACTGAACACATCCTCGCCAGAAAAAAAATTATCCCAATCCACTCTTCCTAGATCCTTTTTCATTTCCACAAAATTGGCCCTTCTCCAATTTAGAACCTCAACTCGAGGACCAGACCCATCCTTATACATAATTAACTTGAAACTAATGACATTATGGTCACTGGACCCAAAATGTTCGCCTACACATACTTCTGTCACCTGACTGTCTGGTTTCCTAATAGGAGATCAAGTATTGCATCCTCTCTCGTAGGTACCTCTATGTATTGATTTAGAAAACTTTCCTGAAAACATTTCACTAACTCCAAGCCATCTAGCCCTATTACAGTTTGGGAGTCCCAGTCAATATGTGGAAAGTTAAAATCCCCTACTATTACAACTTCCTGTTTCTTACATCGGTCTTCTATCTTTATACAGGTTTGCTCCTCCAATTCTCTCTGACTATTGGGCGGTCTATAATACACCCCTATTAGGGTGGTCACACCTCTCCCGTTCCTCAGCTCCCCCCATATGGCCTCTGAAGACAAGCCCTCCGGGCTGTCCTGTCTACGCACAGCAGTGATATTTTCTCTGACGAGTAATGCCACTCCTCCCCCTTTCATTCCTCCCCCTCTATCACGTCTGAAACAACGAATATTTCTATCATGTATAAACCTTAGGTGGGAGGTTATCTTTTTCTACTAATGTATTAAAAATAAATTATAAATTCTACCAATGGAACCTCTTACTAAAGGATTCTTATTCAAAATATTATCCAACAAATCAGATTCTTGCATATTAGGAAATTTAGATAATTATTTTTGTAAAAAATTTCTAACTTGAAGATATTGCAGAAAGTATGTATGAGAGAGAGAGAATATTTGCTAATTAACTAATTATTTAGTAATTAATAATTAGTGAATCACGGGAACTAATATTAACTAATTAATATTTGCTAATTCATTCAAACGAGAGGACATGATTTGAAAGTTAGGGGGCAAAAGTTTAAGGGAAACACGAGGGGGTATTTCTTTACTCAGAGAGTGATAGCTGTGTGGAAAGAGCTTCCTGTAGAAGTAGTAGTGGCCATTTCACTTGTGTCATTTAAAGTAAAATTGGATAGGTATATGGAGAGGAAAGGAGTGGAGGGTTATGAGCTGAGTGCGGGTAGGTGGGACTAGGTGAGATTAAGAGTTCGGCACGGACTAGGAGGGCCGGAATGCCCTGTTTCCGTGCTGTGATTGTTATATGGTTATATATGGTTAACTCTTCAAAAGTCATCAATCGACAATCACAAAATAAATGAAAATAAATGAATCTGCAAAAAAAATTTTCTTTGATATGTGCCAATCACTGTTTAATTCAATTTAAAATTGTTCACTGTTACTATTTAACAAAGGAGAGACTATCCAAAATATTTCCTAACATAGACAATTATTGCGATAGGTGTAAAACTGAACTAGCCACTTTTTCACATATGTTCTGGTCATGCTCTTCATTATTTTCTTTTGGAAATCTTCGTTTTCTACAATTTCTACAGTTCTGAAAATTAATTTACAACCTAATGTATAAACCTTTAATTTCTGTTTACACATGCAGTCCTCACATGACATTAATCCTCCTCCACCTCACTATCTGCTCTAACACTCTTGTTCCCCTCCTTCTGCAAATCTAGATTAAATTCCTTGGAGCAGCACGAGCAAATCTACCAGCAAGGATGTTAGTTCCCCCTCCAGTTCAGGGGCAAACCGTCCCGTCGGAACAGGCCCCACCTTCCCGGGAACAAAGCCCAATTGTCCAGAAACATGAAGCCCTCCCTCCTGCACCATCTCCTTAGCCACGTATTTAGCTGCACTCTCCGCACATTTATATTTACAGGGACTTTACTCCTGACGCCGGTCCCGGGACCCGACCCGTTTACAGACCCGGAGCAGAACCGGAGCAGATTCTCAGCCACTGGTTTCCATCCAAGGTCGCGAAGAAAGGACAAAGTTTCCCCGTGAATTTATTCCCAGTGAAGGTGTGGAGATGGGACTTGGTCTCCGCGTTGTAAAATGAAACTGTCCCGAACTCGTAACTGAGATAAACTCCCACCCTCCCGGGGATGGGACCGGCAGGTAGACGGGCCCCGGGAGAGCTGAGAACACGGAACACGTCATAATCCCGATGTAACACGTCACCATCCCGCCCGATGACCCAGAATCCGGTCTCCGGACTCAGACTGACCCGTCCCTTCCTCTCCACAGACACTGAGGCGACTCCCAGCCACCAGAACCGATTCCCCGTCACCTCCACTTCCCAGTAATGTCTCCCCGATGTGAATCCCTCCGATCCCAGCACACAAGCCCAGCCTGTGAATCTCTTCCAGCTGTTAGGGAGATTCCCCCAGGTCCAGGTCCATCTCACACTCTTCCGATCCTCAGACACCTCGAGCTTCGGACTCGCCGTTTCCACATCCAGGGTGACAGAGACTGGGGGGAGAAGCAGAGAATTAGAGAGTCCCCGGGGATCGGGGGGAGACTCGGACGGCGCGGCCCCGGGGATCGGGAGGAGACTCGGACAGCGGGGACCAGGCGATCGGGGGGAGACTGGGACAGCGCGTCCCCGGGGATCGGGGAGAGACTCGGGCAGCGGGGTCCCGGTGATCGGCGGGGGGACTCGGACAGCGGGGCCCCGGGGATCGGGGGGAGACTCGGGCGACGCGGCCCCGGGGATCGTGGGGAGTCTCGGGCAGCGCGGCCCCGGGGATCGGGGGGAGACTCGGACAGGGCGGTCCCGAGACCGGGGTAAAGGCCGCTGGGCCTCAGGCGCGGTCGGGTGGCCGACACGAACCTTTGATTCGACAAAAGCGGATGGACAACTAATGTCTCCCCAAGGGTTTTCCGCTGGACAGGGGAAACATCCTCCCTCACTCCTGCCTGTTGACCCCTGAAAGAATTTTGTGTTTCCATAAGATCTGCTCTCATTCTTCCAAGCAGGGAGCAGAGAACATAGAGCAGTACAGCACAGGAACAGGCCCGTCATAGAATGTTCACATTAATTTGTGCGTGTGAAGTGGGGGAGTGTGATGGTTTGAGACAGTAAAGGAGGTGATAATGGGAACCAGTAGGGGAGAGATGAATGGCAGATTGAACCAGGAGGGGGAGGGGTGGAAAGCCTGTGGGTGAACTGTGTGTGTAGACGTAATGAGAAGCTGGAGGGGGTAAAGATGGCAGATGAGGATCCCTTTGTCCCCTTTCCCACAACCCCATCACCTGCAGCCCCTCATGAGGAAAGGGGATGAATTTGCAGGGACCCTGAAGCAACACAGGTCCTGATGAAGTGTTTCAGTCTGAAAAGTCGAATGTTTACTCCTTTCCATAGAAACTTCCCGGCCTGCTGTTCCCCCAACAATTTGTGTGTGTTGCTCTGCATTAAATATACTCAATTATTTGGCCTCCACTGTTGCCTGTGGCAGATTCACTATCCTGTGGATAAAGGAATTCCTCCTCATCTCTGTCCTAAATGGACATCCCTATAGTCGGAGGCTGTGCTTACCGTTCTCGACCCACCCACATCCTCCCAACATCAACTCTCTCCAGACAGGTGTCAGAGAGATCTGGCGAGACCCTTCATCAGGACCTGTGTAGCTTGGATTACCAGCATCTGCAGATTTCCTCCTGTTTGATTTTTAAAGCAGAAGTTGATAAGTAAACTTCTTGATTAGTCGGAGTCTCAAAAGTTATGGGGTGGAGGCAGGAGAATAGGGCTGTGGGGGATAATAAATCAGCCATTCTTCTAAACTCCAGTGAGTACAGGCACAGAACCATCAAACTCTTCTTATATATTAACTCTTTCATTCCTGGAGTAATTCCTGTGAACCTCCTGGACCCCTTCCAATGCCAGCACATCTTTTCCAATAGAAGGAACCCAAAACTGCTCACAATACTCCAAGTGTAGTCTGACCAATGCCTTATAAAACCCCAGCATTACATCCTTGCTCTTGTACTCTAATCCTCTCGAAATGAATTTTGATATTGAGTTTACCGATCTTATCACTGACAGAAACTGCAAGTTAACCTTAAGGGAATCCTGCACAAGGACACCCAAGTAACTTTGCACTTCTGATTTTTGAATTTTCTGTCTGTTTACAAAATTGTCCATGCCTTTATTCCTCCTACCAAAGTGCATGCACGACTTCCCTACCCGATAATCCATCTATCACTTATTTGCCCATTTCCTGATCTGTCTCTGTCCTTCCCCAGATTCCGAGCTTCTGCAGCACTACTTGCCCCTTCACCTATCTTCATATCGTCTGCAAGCTTGGCCACAAAGGCAACAATTCTGTCATCCAAATCATCCTTCTGTCTATCTTGGCTTTGTGTTCCTCGAAGAATTCCAACAGATTTGTCAGACAAGATTTCCCCTTAAGGGAAGGCATGCCGTCTTTGCCCTATTTTATCATGAAATTCCATGTACCCAAAAGCTCGTCCTTAATAGTGGACTCCAACATCTTCCCAAGCAGACCACATCCAGACGAACTCACGTATAATTTTCTTTCCTCAGCTGCTCTCCCTTCTTAAAGTCTGAGGTGACCTTTCCAATTTCTAATAATCTTGAATGACCAAGTATCAAGTGATTCTTGAAAGATCATTACTAATGACCCCATATTCGCTCCAGTTAACTCTTTCTGAATACCGGGGTGTGGTCCATCTGGTCCAGGTGCCTTCAGATCTTCAATTGTCCCACGCACTTTCTCTTCAGTAACAGCAACAACACTCATTTCTGTCCCCTGACACTCTCACACTTCTGACATTCATCTAGTATCATTCACAGTGAGGATTGACACAAAATGTTAAATAAGTACCTCTGCCATGTCTTTTGTCATATTACCCCTCTCCGGTGTCATTTTCTAGGGGTCCAATATCCACTCTTGCCTCTCTTTTATCTTTACATTTTGTGTCCTCTTGAGTATTGTTGGTAAGCTTTCTCTCATACCTCATTTTCTCTCCTTATGGATTTGTAATTCCTTTCTGTTGATTGTCAGAATCTTCTCGATACTCCGACATCCTGCTGATTTCTGCTCTATTGTAAGCCCTCTCTTTCACTTCTATGCTGTCTCTGACTTCCTGTGTCAACACGGTTACCTCATCCTCCCTGTATAATAATACTTCATCTTTCTGAATTGCCCCTGGCACTCCAGTCTTTGTTGTTCTGCAATCATCACTGCTCGTGTCCCCTTCCAGTCTACTTTGGTCAGCTCCTCTCTCATGCCTCTGTAATTAACATTACTCCACTCTAATACTGATACATCTGACTTCATCTCCCTCTGTGGGGTAAATTCTATCATTTTATGATCACTGCTTCCTAAAGGTTTTTTGAACTGAATCTCCCAAATCATATCTGGTTCATTATACAAATCCTTCTCTGGAATTCTCTTTCTCCCATTAGGCTCAACCACAAGCTGTTCTAAAAAGCCATCTCGGGAGGCATTCTACAAATTCTCCCTCATGGAATACAGCACCAACATGATTTTCCCAATTTACCTCTTGAAATCCCCCATTCAGATCGTCACCTTGCCCTTCTTTCCATCTCGTGGTGTAATTTGTATACCATCTCTAACCTGGCTACTATTTGGATTTCTGTATATGGGGTGGTGGGGGGGGACTTGGGATAAAAGCAGAGAGTGGATAAACTTGGACTATTCAGCTGTAGTGTAGGGTGTCCAGGTATGACCGTTTATTGAGGTAAATAATTCATAAGGGGCTTAAATATTTTTTTACAAGAAATGGGAGTACAGAACCAGAGGGCTCAGATTGAAAGTGAGATGGGAAATTTTTATGTGGTCTATGGGGTAACATTCTCAGAGACAGTGAGGTTGGTAAATGGAATTTGCCATCAGACGCTGTAGAAACAGGTAAAAATAAAATATTTTAAAATAAATTTGGGCAGGTACACACATAGGAAATGGTTAGAGGGATACAGGGGCAAACAGAGGCCAATGAGACATGTTCTATAAGACATCTTAGTCTTTCAGATTGATGAAGTGGGCCGTGGGTTAAACATTCGTAAAACCCTCCCAGATCATCCTCCTGAGGAATCTGACCCCGGACTCTGTCTGTGAAGTGTTGATGTGATGTCACGTCAAAGGGCAGCTCAGTGCCACAGAACAGACAGACTGGGTAAGGACGGCAGATTTCAATCCTAAATGGAAATTAGTGCCTATTTCTGTGGCCGTGTGTCACACTCTAATAGTATTTCCGTGTGTGTGTGTGTGTGTGTGTGTGTGTGTGTGTGTGTGTGTGTGTGTGTGTGTGTGTGTGTGTGTGTGTGTGTGTGTGTGTGTGTGTGTGTGTGTGTGTGTGTGTGTGTGTGTGTGTGTGTGTGTTGATTGTGGTAAATATCTGTGTGGTAAGTATACATTGCAGAGGCTGTGGCTACAATCTGCCAGTCCTTCCTGTGTGTGTGTGTGAGGGAGCTTTTTTCAGGCTGGTCATGCTGTGTGTGCTTCTCCCGAGATGAAATCTTGACCCATGTCAATGCTTGTTGGTGTGTCCGAGCTCATTCTCACAATGCTTCAATGTAGTGGTCTGATCACCATAAGACATAGGAGCAGAATTAGGCCATTTGCCCATCGAATCTGCTCCGCCATTCAATCATGGCTGATCCTTTTTTTCCCTCCTCAGCCCCACTACCTGGTCTTCTCACCATAACCTTTGATGCTGTGTCCAATCTAGAACCTATCAATCTCTGCTTTAAGTACATACAAGTTCCAGAAATTCCCCAGCCGCTGGCTCAAATTTATTTGTATCTGTTTTAAATAGACACCCCTCTGTGCCCTCTTGTCCTAAACTCCACCGCCATGGGAAACATCCTTTCCACATCGACTCTGTTTAGGACTTTCAACATTCGAAAGGTTTCAATGAGATCCCCCCTCATCTTTCTAAATTCCAGCGAGTACAGACACAGAGTTATCAAACGTTCCTCATATGATAACCCTTTCATTCGTAGAATCATCCTTATGAAATGAACCTTCTGCAATGCCAGCACATCTTCTCTTAGATGAGGAGTCCAAAATTGTTCACAATACTCAAGGTGAGGCTTCACCAGTGCCTTATAAAGCCTCAGCATCACATCTCTGCTCTTGAATTGAATGCTAACATTGGATTTGCCTTCCTCACCACTGACTCCACCTGCAAGTTAACCTTTAAGGTGTTCTGTAGAATGACTGCTAAGTCCATTTTCATCTCAGCTTTTTGGGTTTTCTCCCCATTTGAAACAAAAAATCCGCACATTATTTCTACGACCAAAGTGCATGGCAATGCATTTTCCAACATCGTATATCATTTGCCACTTTCTCTCCCATGCTCCTCTTCCAAGTCCTTGTCCAGCCTAACTGTATCCTCAACACTACCAGTCCCTCCACCAATCTCTGTATCATATGCAAACTTGGAAACAAAGCCACCTATTCTCGGACAAGAGGGTATGAATTCAGGATTGAAGGACGTCCTTTTAGAACTGAGATGCGGAGAAATTACTTTAGTCAGTGTGTGGAAAATCCGTGGTATTTGTGGCCACAAGTGGCTGTTGAGGCCAAGTCATATTTAAGGCAGAGATAGATAGGTTCTTGATTAGCCAGGGCATCAAAGGGAATGGGATGAAAACAGTGAGTGGAGATGACTGGAAGAATTGGATCTGCCCGTGATTGAATGGTGGAGCAGACTCGATGGGCCGAATGGCTTACTTCTGCTCCTATATCTTATGATCTATTCCATCAGCTAAATCTTGATATACAGCGTAAAATGAAGGTGTCCTAACACTGACCCCTGTGGAACAGGAGTCAGTGGCAGCCAACCAGAAAAGGATCCCTTTACTCTCATTCGCTGTTTCCTACCAATCAGCCAATGTTCTAACCATGCCTGTAACTTTCCTGTATTACCATGGCCACTTAACTTGGTTCCGAGATTCCAAATATACAACACGCACTGCATCCTCTTTACCTATCCTACTTGTAATCTCCTAATAGAATCCCAACAGGTTTGTCAGGCAGGATATTCCCTTAATGAAGTCATGCTGACTTGCCCTGTCTTGTCCAGTGTCACCAAGTATTCCATAACCTCATACTTAACAACTGACTCCGATTTCTTCCCAACCACAGAGGTGAGGCTAACTGGTCAATAATTTCCTTTCTGCTGCCTTCCTCCTTACTTAAAGAGCTAAGTGACATTTTCCATTTTCCAGTCCTCTGGCACCATGCCAGGTCCAATGATTTTTGAAAGATCATTTGAAATGCCTCTACAATTTCTACCACAACCTCTTTCAGAACACTAGGGTGCAGTTCATCTGGTCTGGGTGACTTATGTACCTTTATGTCTTTCAGCTTTTTGAGCACCTTCTCCCTTGTAACTAACTGCACTCACTTCTCTTCCCTCACACTCTTCAACACCGGGCACAGTGCTAGTGTCTTCCACGGTGAAGACTGGTGCAAAATATTCAGTTTATCTGCCATCTCTTTATCCCGCGTTATTATATAGCCGGCCTCATTTTCTAGCAGTGCTATATCCACTCTCATCTCTGTTTTATTTGTTTACAAAACTTGAAAAACTATTTGATATTGTTTGCCAGCTTGTTTTACAAAGACAGGTGTGTATAAAGGGCCTGAAGATTCTTGGGAGACCAGAGTCACTCCAACCACAAACTGTAGCAGTTGCTACCATCCGGGAAACGGTACCACAGCGTAAAAGCCAGGAGCAACAGGCTCCAGGGACAGTTTCTTCAACCAGGCCAGCAGACTGATTAACTCATACTGAGACAACTGTATTTCTATGTTATATTGACTAGCATGTTGTGTGACAGTGATGGCTCTCGGTCGCTGGGGTTAATGTGGAATAAACTTCAAGTCCCCTTCAGCCCAGTATTACAGACAATCTTTGCCTCAAATTATAAGTGAATTGTGTCTCATAAACAAGGAAAAATGAATCTTTGTAAGTTTTACCTCGCTTAATAGCTTCAAGCTTTTCTCTCAGCACTGTGTTCAACAAATAGGGATGATAGAATTTTTCAACCGATAGGGCCTCATCTGTCACTGACAATTCCTGGACATCGTCATTAATCCTGTAAATATTAAACTGCTGGTTATAAATTGCTATTTGGAAGTATTTTACAAATCCATACAGGGTGTCAGTAAAGATCATGTTCTACCTTCTGTTCCGACGAGCTTCCTCCTGAAATAAATAAAACACAAATCTGATTCGACTTGGACATACTGTCCACATCATGAATTTAATCCAAATCATTACAAGGTGTTGAAAATTCCGACTCCCACAGTCACAAACACACACCAGCAATACAGAACCATGGGGTAAATACAGGGAATGTTTCTGAAAGTTAGACCATTACTGAGAGGATGAAACTTACAGGAAAGACAGGACAGGCTGTGCATTTTCATCTGGAAAAGATGTCAGAATGATAAAATGGAACAATTTAAGATTAGTGATGGATTTGATTGAGCGAAGGTGGAAGAAGTACCTCAGTAATGGCCAACACGAGAAGACACAGGTGCTTGGAAGTAGTATGGTGGAGATGTCCGGGCTAAGTGTTTTGGAATGGGTGGAATGAGCTGCTGGCAGCAAAGGTGGAGGCGGATGCGATAGGGTCTTTCAAGAGATTCTACGTAGGTACATGGAGCTTAGAAAAATAGAGAACTATAGCTAACTTGAGGTAATTTCAAAAGTGAGTAGATGTTCGGCACAGCATTGTGGGCCAATAGAGACTGTATTGTGTTGTAGGCTTTCTTTGTTTCTATGTTTCTATTTATGGGGAGACCTTCAATCCAAGATAAAATGCCAGGTGGTTTTTAATAAATCCCACAAAAAAATTTGTTAAGAGAATGTGGAACTCAGTGCCACAGGAGTAGTTGGAATGGAACATCAGGATTGAATGTAATGGGGAGGCTGGATAAACACGTGAGGGACCAAGGAGTTCGGGGCACTGTTTCTAGATGCGGTGAGCAGGTGACAGGAGGGTTGTGACAGACGGGAAATTGATAGAAGATGGACCGAATGGCCTGCTCGTGACGGAGAATGGGACACAATCCCATGTTAAACTTATCCGAAAAAGTAGAGACAGTGAAAGTTTCCGTAATCTGATGGAAACCGGATAGGGAGGATAAGTCTGATGTGTGGGTCACGTTCTTGGTTCTCACTGATTGACAGAGAGACCCTCACACCCACCGCACCAGACACATTCACAGCCTGTGACTGGAACTGGGTGTTAATGAGAGTTTTAGAGGATATTTAATGCGGTAATTAAGGACACAATCAGCAACTCTGTGTTATGATCAGAGTAAATCATTTCAGAAAAGATTACATTCTGTCCTGGGATATACAGAAGTTGTGGAATTTCAGTTTTGGGACAAAAACAACCCTGAATAGTTACATCAATTGTCTGGTGAGAAACAGTTTACTGCCATTTTTAAATGCTGTGTATAGGAGCAACACGTCTGTTTTACGTATTCATCACGATAATCAGTCACGTGAGTGGGGACATGGTAAAAGCGAAGGGAATAAGTTACGTATTCGTACTTTGTTCTGGGCTGTTTTGATCCTGGGACTGGCAAATGCCATATCTTTTGTTGACCGATTCACTGCAGTTTAATTTACGATGAATTATGCTGAAATTTTATCGTTTAAATATTGTATGTTGCTGATAAAGGATCGAATATCAATCTCCGACATTTTAGAATGTCATTAGCGGAGTGATTGGAGGTGCCTCATGCAAGGAGAACACTCTGTGTGAGGACACCAGCAGTGGCAATTGATTTGTTGGAATTAGATAGATAGATAGATAGATAGATAGATAGATAGATAGATAGATAGATAGATAGATAGATAGATAGATAGATAGATAGATAGATAGATACTTTATTCATCCCCATGGGGAAATTCAACTTTTTTTTCCAATGTCCCATACACTTGTTGTAGCAAAACTAATTACATACAATACTTAACTCAGTAAAAAAAATATGATATGCATCTAAATCACCGTCTCAAAAAGCATTAATAGCTTTTAAAAAGTTCTTAAGTCCTGGAGGTAGAATTGTAAAGCCTAATGGCATTGGGGAGTATTGACCGCTTCATCCTGTCTGAGGAGCATTGCATCGATAGTAACCTGTCACTGAAACTGCTTCTCTGTCTCTGGATGGTGCTATGTAGAGGATGTTCAGAGTTATCCATAATTGACCGTAGCCTATTCAGCGCCCTTCGCTCAGCTACCGATGTTAAACTCTCCAGTACTTTGCCCACGACAGAGCCCGCCTTCCTTACCAGCTTATTAAGACTTGAGCCGTCCCTCTTCTTAATGCTTCCTCCCCAGCACGCCACCACAAAGAAGAGTGCGCTCTCCAATTGGCCTCTGTGCTGTGTTTAGTTGAAGTATACCACTGTTCATTTAGTTCAATTTAAGAGAAATAAATTGAAATGTAATCCCTCACCTTGAGAAATATCACACTGTCTTCCTGATCCATCTGTTCCTTTTACTTTGAGATTTTCTCCTGAATAATCCTCATATTCTCTTGAATCTCTCGAAGATTTTTCTCCATTGGATTGAGAATCCTCTCCTCTTCCTTCCTGATATTCCGGCGTAAGCTCTGCTCTTTCTTAGTGATAATCTGGCGCAGTTCAGCAAACTGGGATGTGATGTGGGACTGAACGCTGTGTGACTGCTTCTGTTGAATGAAAGGTGAAGATTAGTTTACTGCATTGCTGTGTTGTATTTCCTTTTGATATGAAGGAGACCATTCAGTCCATTGGGGTCCATACTACATCTGTGACATTCCCGTCAACCCCATTCCCTCACGCTTTCCTGAAATCTATTCTCCCTCATTGACCCATTAACTCCCTCCTGATTCACATACACCTTCCCCCCACATTCACAGCGTTAATTGATAATTAACCATTCATCCAGCAAGTCCTTGGACTGTGTCTGAAACTGTCATGGCCACAGGGAGAGCATGCAAACTCCACACAGACGGCAGCAGAGGTCAGGATCGAAACCAGGTCACTGGAGCTGTGATACTCTGCTCTTCTGCATTAAATGGAGCAAAGCTCGACAGTAATATCAGAAATTCCGCTCAGGAAGCCTCACCCGAACTCCGGAAATGTTCTCTTTCTGTTGCTGCTCCTTTTCCTGGAAGTCTGATTTCTTTTTTGTGAAAGAGTCTAAGGAAGATTTTAGCTGATCCTGGAAGTCAGAGAGTGAACGAAATAGAAACAAAGATGCATCAAAAGAAACAGGTGATCAAACCCGATTATTACACAAAATGCCGGAGGAACTCAGTGAGTCAGGCAGCGTCTATTCGGGGGAAATAAACAGTCGGTGTTTTGGGATGAGACCCTTCATTAGGTCTGGGAAGGAATGGGACAGAAGCCAGAATAAAAAGGTTTGGGGACGAGAACCAGCTGACAGGTGACGGGTGAGACAACATGAGGGGGAACGTGGGGGAGGGTGATGAAGTGAGAAGCTGAGAGGGGACAGGTGGAAGAGGTAAAGGGCTGGAGAAGAAGGAATCTAATACGAGAGGACAATCGACCATGGAAGAAACGGGAGGAACTGGGTTGTTTGCGGCCCTGAATGGTGACGAGGGAGGAGGTTAGGAGTCAGGTGTAGCACTTGTCTCGCTTGCAGGTGTCAGTGCCAGGAGGGAGATCAGTGGGGAGGAGCGAGTGGATCAGGGCGATACAGTACGTGGACCGCGATCCGTATAGAGAGCGGAGAGTTGCGGGGTGCGGAGGTGGGCTGTGGGACGGAGAGATGCTAGAATCCCGTTGGAGACGGCAGAAGTTGCAGAGAGTGATGTGTTGGTTATGCAGGATCGTGTGATGGTATGTAGGAGAAAGGAAATGTGTTAAGTATTAAATTAACGTTTAGTTTTTACCTTGTAGATTTTAACAGCTTCTTTAATCGGCTTGAAGCGGTGCTCTCTGTGTTCCTGCGCGTCTCTACAGATCAGACAGATCAGTGTCCTGTCCGTTTCACAAAACCGCTTCAGTTCCTCCTCATGTTCCTCGCAGTGACGTTTACTTTCCTTCCCTTTCGGATTCTGGTTTAGATTTCGAGCTTTTTCAACCAGATTTGCTAAAGCCCGATTCACCCTGAGCAAACACCTCTACATTCCGGGCAGGAGTTTCTCTCCTCCGTTCCCCACCACTGTGTGATACAAGAGCGACAGAAGTTGTGCCCACACTCCAATATAACCGGGTCGGTGAGGAAATCCAGGCAGACGGGACAAATTGCCTCCTCGGTCCAACTCTCGACCGGTCCTTTAGAAGCTATGTTAACTCCCAGCACTTCCTGATTCAGAATGCTTTAACGTTGGGGGAGCTGCTGATCCCCTGCAGTACCGTGATTGTCCACTACGCGCGCTGAAGACTCAGGGAATGAACAGTTGTGGAGAGCGCCCTCTTCTTTGTGGTGGCGTGTTGGGGAGGAAGCGTTAAGAAGAGGGACGCCTCACGTCTTAATAAACTGGTAAGGAAGGCGTCCCTCTTCTTAACGCTTCCTCCCCAACAGTACTCTGTCGTGGGCAAAGTACTGGAGAGTTTAACATCGGTAGCTGAGCGAAGGGCGCTGAGTAGGCTACGGTCAATTATGGATAACTCTGAACATCATCTACATAGCACCATCCAGAGACAGAGAAGCAGTTTCAGTGACAGGTTACTATCGATGCAATGCTCCTCAGACAGGATGAAGAGGTCAATACTCCCCAATGCCATTAGGCTTTACAATTCTACCGCCAGGACTTAAGAACTTTTTAAAAGCTATTATTAATGCTTTTTGAGACGGTAGTTTAGATGCATATCATATTTTTTTACTGAGTTAAGTATTGTATGTAATTAGTTTTGCTACAACAAGTGTATGGGACATTGGGAAAAAAAGTTGAATTTCCCCATGGGGATGAATAAAGTATCTATCTATCTATCTATCTATCTATCTATTCTGCTGCTGGATATGTTCTGTGGAAATTCTGGCTATTTCCGTGTTAGTGTGGGATCAAAAACAAATTCAACAGGGAAAAGATATGAAAACGCTCAATGGACTGTCTAAGCCCGGCTACGAGCGTAGGTGAGTTGGCCATATGCCCAGCAACCCCATCTTGTAAACACCTAGAGCGACAAAAAAACGTTAGCTGAATGTCCAAAGGCCCCATCGCTCCGATCGGAAGGACCTTCCCCTGTAAGACGATTGAAGTCGTGTGATCATCCTCGGCCTGGACAGGGGGACTCTCGCGAGCTGCTGTTGGCGGCCTTTGCCCCATTAGGCGTGATGGGCTAAAGAAGAAGCAGAACAGAAGTGAAGCCAGAGAGGAGGGCCTGGTTCAGTCTAATGTCTAAGGGAAAAGAGGGGGACGGATCCCCGTATAGACTTGGAACATGGGCTGTTCAACAAAGCCAACAAAAAGGCAGTCATAACTGGGACCCATGCTGGTGGCCATGGCTACACACTTGGTTTGGAGGAAGTCGGAGGAACCAAAGGAGAAATTATTGAGAGTAAGAACTAATTCCGCTAGACGGAGGAGAGTGGTGGTAGAGGGGAATTGCTTAGGTCTGGAATCCAAAAAGAAGCGAAGAGCTTCGAGTCCGTCTGGGTGGGGGATGAAGGTATATAGGGACTGGACGTCCATGATGAAAATAAGGCGGTGGAGGCCAGGGAACTTAAAATCATTGAAAAAATTCAAAGCGTGAGAAGTGTCACGAACCTCGGTGGTAAGAGATTGAACAAGGGGGGATATGGCAGTGTCAAGGTATGCAGAAATGAGTTGTGTGGGGCAGGAGCAAGCTGAGACAATAGGTCTACATGGGCAGGCAGGTTTGTGGATCTTGGGTAGGAGGTAGAAACGGGAAGTGCGGGGTGTGGGAGCTATAGGTTTGTTGGTAGTGGATGAGAGATCCCCAGAGCTGATAAGGTTGGTGATGGTATAGGAGACAGCGTCCTGGTGCTCTTTAGTGGGGTCATGATCAAGCGGTAAATAAGAGGGTGTGGTGAAGTCGAAACGGTTGATGCCCCGTCGGCAATTAGCAATAAAGAGATACAAAGCAGGCAGAAGACCAGAGCAGGGTGTCCATGAAGAGACGGTGGGTTGAAGACTGGAGTCTACTGAAGACGGGGTCATCGGTGGGGGTAGGAGAGTCCTTGCCAAAGAAATAAGCTCGGAGACGGAGCCGGCGGAAGAAGAGTAATGGCGTACGCAGAACTCGCTGAGGTGTGGGTGAAGAGCGATAAAGCTGAGGCCCTTACTGAGGACAGGGAGTTGAAGGTCGGAGGGAATGGTAAAGACCCGGCACGGATGAGAGATCGGATCAGAGGTGGGAGGGAGGCTGGTAGTGTCAGTGGAGAGGGAAGGGTTGGGGTGAGAGGAAGATGGAGCCTCTGAGGGCCCAGGAGTTGACGATGGGATCTGAGGAGAGGGGATTGCAGAGTGGTTGTGGGGGAAGGGGTGAACGGCCTTTAATAAAGCCCGTTTGATTCGTAAAGATGATTGTAGTTCAAATATTTTCAGGATAAAGTGATCGAAAATGGCGGAGATGAACAATAATAAAAATAATCCGGGATTTCATAATGGGAGTAAAAAAAAGAAAAAAAAAACACCCAAATTACAAAGCACGGAAAAAAAAAAGTCGATATGTATCGACGCAAGCCCCAGGAAAAGCATCGATGCTGTTATAGCTCCACCTACGTGAATAATAAAAAAAGTAATCTCTGTCTCCCTCTCCCGGACATAAATCTCATTACAGTCGACAGATATCTCAGTATAGTCAACTTGAAAGGATAGTGTTTTTCCTCTGAAACAAAACGACCTTCAATTTGAAACTAACCTTCATAGTATTAGATAAGGGAAGAAAAACACATCCAAAACAATTCTTGAAATATTTGCACTAAAGAAAAACAATCGCCATCTTTAAATTATCCAATCTGTCTTCAAGACACAAGGAAAACCAGATAATTGCTAAAAAAAATCTTCAATAAAGCATACAGAATAAAAAAAGCAACTAACTCATTTTAAATGCTGCAAAAAGAAAATAGTTCTAGATTGTTCAAACTGAACTACAGCCTATTAACCGTTCTCCCACTATATCTTCTGAGGTTAAAACCATCCGAACCAGTCTTTTTCAGAAATAAAAATGAATTTTAAGATAAAAACTTTCTGTGACCACCAGATCTTCCAGTCTTATCAGTCTTTACACCGCGAAACACTCAAGCCATTATAAATCATTCAAACTTCAAGCTTCAGACTCGTCGTGGTTGAAATATTTGCACAAAAGGGAAAACAATCGGCATCTCTAAATTATCCAGTCTTTCTTTAAAACGTAATGAAATCCAAACAATTACTTAACAAAAAACTTTAAAGAAGCATACAGAACAAAAAAAATACAGTTGGTTGATTTAAATCCTGCAGAGACAAAAATAAATGGTTCAGAATTATCTACAGTCTTTCAACGGTTCTCCCGCCATATCTTCGAAGGTTAAAACCATCCGAACCAGACTTTTTCGAAGCAAAGGATAGATTTTAAGGTAAAAACTTTCTATAACCATCAAATCTTCCAATTTCATCGCTTTACACCACGACACAGTCAAATTATTATAAATTATTCAAACTTCAGATTCGACATCGGACTCGTCAGACAAAGAGTTAATAAAACGCAATGCTTCGGATGGATCATCAAAAATACGAGCTCCAGAATTTTTAACAAAAATCCTTAATTTGGATGGCTATTGTAATAATAGAAAGAGCTTTTTTAAAAAAGCTATTTTCAGAGAAGAGACAAATGCAGCACGTTTCTTAACAATTTCACGTGTAAAATCTTGGGAAAAAAACCGAACTTCTGACCCTTAAATTGAAATAATCTTTGTTTTGTTGCAAGCTTAATAACGCGGTCCTTGTCTCTGAGACGGAGAAAACGCACAACAACATGCCTGCTTTTACCTGCATCCAAATATTTTAAAGCACCGGTTCTGTGAGCCGATTCAAGCTCCGGGGGTTGCGAACAAACCTTCGGAAATAAAGACTGAAACATTTTAGCAAAATAATCCAGTGTGTCGACAGATTCTGATTTCTCTTTTAATCCAACAATTCGAATATTATTCCGACGTGATCGAGCTTCCAAATCCAGGATCCGTTGTTGAGCCTTTTCGAAACGAGAAGAAAGGTCAGCCGCATTTCGATTAACTTCTTTAAGATCCAGGCTCAGAGAGTCAATTTCTTCTTCAAATGTCTCTTTTAGTTGAGTTATTTCAGTGCAGATACCGGTGATTTGAGATTCCAATCTCTTGACTCAAGGGGCTTCTTCCGAGAACCCGTCAGCTTTGTTTAGATTTCCCATTAGAGGGGTCGGGATTTCGTCTGGTGCTCTTCGAAGTAGCCATAATTGTAACTATTGAGATACAAATTTGACTGAATAGAGTTAAAATTTCAATGTTTATATGGGAAAAGGGAGAGATTAAAGGCGGACTATAAGCAGCTAAGTCTTACACGTCGGTAGCGGGTGACGGAGTCCGGAATGACTTTGGATTGAATTATGGAAAGGATGTTTCCCATGGTGGGAGAGTTTAGAATAAGAGGGCATAGCCTCAGGAGAGAGGGGCGCCTTTTCAAAACAGAGATGCAGGGAATCTTTCAGACAACGGGTGGTGAATTTGTGGAATTTCTTGCCACATGCAGCTGCAGAGCCCACGGCGTTGAGTGCATTTAAGGCAGACATTGATAGTTTCTCGATTGGACATGGCATCAAAGGTTCAGGGGAGAAGGCCGGTAGCTGGGGTTGAGGAGGACGGAAAGAAATGATCAACCATGAGTGAATGGTGGAGCAGACTCGATGGGCCGGATGGCCTAACTCTGCTTCCATGTCTTATGGCTTTATGGAAATGAGGATTGATCAGGAGACTGCGAGACTTTGTCTGAGTTTTATATTTCGACGGTCGGTGCTGGTACGGGTGGGAACCCACATCGCCGTATTTCTAACCCTTTATTATCTAATGTTACGATTAATGATATTCTCTCTGAGACAGGCACTGAGATGTGCAAATCTCTATATGCAGATGATGGAGCTCTATGGCTTAGAGGCATAAATTGCAAGTATACTGTATATTGGATCCAAATAGCAGCTAATAATTTTGAACAGTCTGCAAATAAATGAGAATTTAAGCTTTCAGTCGCTCATGAACAAGTTGTGTGTTTTATAAATGTGATTAATAGACATGCAGTTGATGCAGCTTACATTGGGTGGAGGAAATTTGTCCGTGTAAAGCTCTAATTTATTCACATGCCTTTTCCGTTTTGATGAGTCTTAAAACAATTTATTCTAGCGGTCGATCAGATTTACTGTTGGAAACTCATTGGCCCACCTCTTATGAGTTTTATGGGTCTTCTTATGGGTCTCAACCTGCACGGAGAGGTTGAGTTACAAAAGCTGATACAATTCCAGCTGTGGATAAAGACCTTCCACCCGGCAAATCAGAAGCTAAGAGGTTGGTGGGATTGAGAATTATAGCAAGACTGTTGGGATAATGAGCATAAAGGAAACACCACTGCAGAATGCGTAACTGTCAGCTTAATGGGGGAACGGAGTAAAACAAGAAGGGAAAGAATTTTATTCAAAAAAGGAGCAGTGAACGTTTTTTTTAATTCTCTGCACCACACTCCAGTCCAGTTAGTGGCGGGAATACGACTTAAATTTCATCTGTCAAACGCCTTATAACCAAAACCCGCCCCATTTCGTTATATTAGCAAATCATTCAAGGGGAAGGCGGAGAGTAGTGTGATTGACTTTGGATTAGGCAGCCAGTAATCGACTAGATCCCTGCCGTTTTGTGGTCTGTAAGGTTGATGGACCTCAAAGGGAAAAGATAGACATATGCACAGACCAATGGCTGGATAGCTTTTCGGTGCAGGTCTTTGACTGTCATTTGGCAGGTCCAATGCGGTACTGAGTCTCCAGGACGGTGCCTTGCCCCTCACAAAACACATACTATCCTAACGTTCCAGAGCTGCCGGTCGATGCGACAACCTGCCGGGAATAACACCTGGGTGATCAGGGGGTGAATGTGAGGAGCTGGAACCCTCACTGCAACCGCCTTTGGCTTGTGCTCAGGTCGCGGCTTTATTAATGAACTGAAGCACCGAGGTGATCGGGTATTTCACCGCGCTGATCACCTGCTCCCTGAATTTCGACTGAGTAACCGCGTAAATAAATGTGTTCGTGCAGCTGCTGAAATCTCTCAGCAAAACCCCGACGACGTGGAAGATCCACTCAGAATCATTGAAATCGAATCCTTTCCCTGAGACGTGATAATATATGAAATTTACAACCAGTGTCATCCACAGGAGGATGAAGCTTCCGGAGAGGGTGAAGAGTAAAACCACAGACCTCCTCCTGCTCTCCATCTCCGGGTCATTGCGGTTCTCCCCCTTGCTCTGACCCTTCAGCCCCTTACGGACCCGACTGGCCACTAAAATGTGTCTGACTGTCAGAGCGTTGAGCAGCAGGATCACAGCGAAAGGGAGGAACGGGGTTAAAACCGTATCCAGCCAGTCATGTACTACCCACCCGGGGTCAGTGAAAACATTGTCCCTGAGATCACAAAACCACGGTACATTGTCGATGATCATCTGGGGTTCCCATGTGAAGTATCGGGGAACATTTTGTAGACAGAACAGTACGCCGGTTGCTGTTAGAACCACTGCCGCAGTTTTCCCGGTGCAATATTTTGTTTGCAGTTTCCGGCAGCAAATGGCGACAAACCGGTCAAAGGTGAAAGCGACGGTGAACCAGACAGAACAGTGTGTGGCTATGTAGCTCAGTACATCGATAACACTGCACACAGGGGTGATGCTCAGAAAACTCCTCCAGAAGTAATACCATCTGATTCGAGTCAAAATGACGTGGTTGACAATGGTCAGTAGATCCGCCGCTGCCATGGCCACCAGGTAGCGAGTGGTGCAGGTAGAGAGGCCGCACTTTCCCCGGGACAGGATCACAATCGCCAATACATTGACTGGAGAGAGAGAGGGGGAGAAACAGACTCTGGGCATTACTTGACACATTCTCCGGGAATTAAAACCGTATCGAGTTGCAGCTAAAGATGTCTGTGAACGGCTGTTAATCTAGCACCAGATGGGTCACACTATCTCTGAACTGTTTTCTTCAGTGTGGAGATAAAGCAATGTGTGGGCAATCGTCGGCGATATAAACGAGCTGAATGAGCAACAACGATCGCTGCCGATCCCGATTCCAGTCGCTGATGGGGCCGGTTTCACTGACTTAACCGTGACTGAGCAGGACTCTGGAAAATCAGCATCTGATGTTTCCAAGATGAGATACAGAGGGGAGAATCACACTGAAAACACTGGAAACAGTATTAGCAAACTGAGGCTGAGTGGCTCAGTTAACGGATTAATTCTACACCGCAGTTCAATTCGATAACACACGTGAGAAGATCCCTGGACACTAGATCGGGTGATCAGAACAAATTATTGACCAAATGGCAGCGGGATACAATTGTGACAGACTCCACAGGGAGACGCGAAACACAGCACCAGGGGCTCTCTTTGATCAATAACTCAGAAACAGAGAACCTGAAAATGAACCCCCCCCCCCACCTCCCAGTCACACCTTCTCGGAGAGCTACCTGTCCTCAGCCCTGGGACAAATCTGGACAAGGTGTCATTAAAGGCAAGAACAGCGTTTGAGTCGCTTCCGTGAGTTAGAGGAGAGACAGAGGATTAGTTCCCTTTGTCGTTGAAAATGAAAAATCGGAAAGTGGAATTGACAGGATCGAAATCTCTGACGGATATTTGTTCCAATGATCATCAATTTGGAAGATTGTAAAATGATCATGAATAGGTTCACACCGGTAACAATCAGAAATTCCAAACATGAATCCCTCTGCTCACTTACCGGGAACTCCAACAACGGCAATGAACACGTACAATATTTTCTCCACACTCATGTACATATCGAACAATGCAGAC
Source organism: Hemitrygon akajei (assembly GCF_048418815.1). Taxonomy (NCBI): domain Eukaryota; kingdom Metazoa; phylum Chordata; class Chondrichthyes; order Myliobatiformes; family Dasyatidae; genus Hemitrygon; species Hemitrygon akajei. Next base: position 609,035 of record NW_027332010.1, read on the forward strand.
ATTTTCTCTGTCCAGTGATTAGGCCCCCCTGTGTTACACGCGATCTCTCGGAATGAAATGCTGAGGCAGCACATGCCTCGGGTTTTTAATACAATTCAGTCACTCCACAGGGACAGATTTCAACAGATTTAAAAATAAAGACTTTAAATTATTTACAAATCGATTACATCAGACACGTGAAATTCCCGCGGTGACGGATGGCGATTAAACTATTCAATTAATATGAAGACAATTGGGAGCTAATTTGTCCCAATGCAGGTGACTGAACCGTCCGAGTTATCTTACCAATTAAATGTGTTTCCAGTGTAAATATGTGTAACCCCTGGGTCGCCACAGGCATCGCTCAAACTCGTTCTAGTCTAGGGGGAGCAGCCTTCGGCCCCGCCAAACTGGGTAATCAGCTGGTGTGGATGCTGTGTGATGTCCCCGCCTCGCCAAAAAACAGACAGTACACCTTATGCGATTAAATGAGTACAATTTATAAAGATTACTATAACTAAGCGATTACTAACGATACAGTATATATGAATAAGAGAAAAAAAGAAAGGGCGCCAAACTTATCAAAGTTCAAACCACTTCGTGCACAACCGTTGGAGCTCAATTACTGACGTCTTCTGGTATTCGATCCCCTCCGAACTCCTCGACCCGCCTCCTTGGACCCCCACGGTGGTCGACCAGACGCTCCACACTCCTCTGTCTCCGTCTCCCCTCATCCCCGAAAACCTTGGGCCGGGGACCCCCGCTCGGGGTCCATTCCGTCGCCCGGCTTCCAGCACTCCGTCCTCTCTCTCTCACTCCATCGCGCCGACTCCCCAAAAGCCCCGCCAACAATCAGTTTACAGTCCCAAACAAGCTTCCAGCACTTATCATAACAAAGACGCTAGCATTCCTACTATTAACACAGGCGCCAGCATTCCTACTTTTAACAAAACAAATACGCCATTTTGATTACATACACAGCAAACAAAGAAAAAGAAGAAACCCCCGTTACACTCTCCCCCCACCAAATAAAAGTCATGTCCTCATGACTATTAGATAACTCGTCACATTTCCTGCCAACACACCGTAACCCAAGCACAAGCAGTGACATCTCCTCCCCACACAGTAAACCTCACGCTCTGTTCCTTAGGCGCTATATAGGCCAACTATCTGTGCGTTCCCTAACCCTTCTGAGACGTCCGTACCCCCCTCACCTAAACCCTTAGGCTAGGACACAGCTGAGGATACCTTGGGTCCACTACCAACTCCTCTTTCAACCTCTCACTCATCCCCCACACTGCACACAGCTAACCCTCCCCACTACACCTGACTCAGTGCAAGAAGGGCCAAAGGTCTCTTCCTCAATCGAGGGTAAGTCAGCAAAAGGCAGCATGTACCACACATCCAGCACATCAGCCTTTGAATCCGTATTCTTCCTCATTTCTTTGATCGGTAGCTGCTGTTTCATCTTCTCCAAACGGAAAAACGTGACCTGCACTGCTCCTGCAGTCTCTTCAGCCTCCTGCAATTGAGATTATCATCTTCTCTGGCCCCTGGCTCACCAGTTCTGACTCCTGCATCCCGACCATCTCAATCTGGAATGCAGTTACTCCAACAGCTTCTTCCACCCTGACCTGAAAAGCAGCAGTTAACGATTGGTCACCCTCCAGTTCAGTATTCACTGCACTTCTCTCCAGCTTCCTTTTTCTCCTCATGACTTCTTCCAGATCAACCTTCAGGTGTTGCACTTCATTTGAACTGTCGATGGTCCTCTTCAGGTTCCCTTCAAGCTACCGCTTCCCCCTTCCAAGATTTGTCCGCAATTTCTTCACCTCCGCAAGCTCCCTTCTCCAGGCTCTCAGTTTGCTGTGGCCCTCAGTCAAACAACTTTCTTCGTTCTTTCCAACTTGTAAGTCTTTCAAATGGTTCCAGATCACTCTCTCCGGTCTCTCAGTCTTCATTTCAAACTTTATTCCGTAGAGACAGACACTCACGAGCTGCGACCTTCGCCAGCTCTGGCACGTGTCCAGAAAACACTTTAACTCTGTAGTTCTCAGCCGTTCCTGCAACGACCTCACTTCATATTCTCCTGAGGCAAATCCAAATACCAGGAGATCATCCACATACGTCAAAATTCCAAACGCCTCCACACCCCCATGGTCTTCCACATGCCCTGCAGGAAGGTTGCAAGGGCTCCGGACGTACCCGGTGGTATCTTTTCGGACCGGAAAGACTCCTAGGAAACTTTTAACCGCCGTCTTCTCCTTGGCGGCCTCACTCATCGGGATCTGGCAACATCCACTCCTCAGATCCAGCACCTTAAACTTCTTCGCACCACTCAGATAGGCCATCGCCTCTACGGCCCAATATAATCCACACACACGCTGCCTACATCTGCCACGCTGCAGGGGCCAGTCGCCGCAACCTCTGCCTCACCGAGGTGTCTTCAGCAGTCAACTCCCCTCCCTGGTGGTATTTCACAGCGTCCACTAAGAGGGTCTCACCCTCAGATACTCCTCCAGGCCATACCACCACCGGCTCTCGTTTGAATTCGGTATTGGCCCAATGCTGCTACACACGTCCGCACAAGCAGCTCGAAACTCTGGGTGCATCGATAATGCCTCCAAACAGCTCTCACCCGCCTCCTCCGGGCAGGCCCCCAAGCGCACCAACAGGATATTGGTTCTCTCCATAACCGAAACGCTGCCTGTCTCAACAGTGTCCGGACACATCAGCATTGACGATTCACGAACCTCAGTCACCTCCACATTTGCCTCTAAGAACTCCATTTTCACTGACCAACAACCGTCGTCTTTATAATCACCGGCACTGGTACTCCAAATCTCCAGTGCCGTCAATGTCATCAAGGGTAAAGGCTTCCAAAAGCGGTTATAAAACAAACTGTACAGCAACTTAACCGGTGCCCCGGTGCCGAGGATGGCTTTAACTTGACCTCTATCCATCCGTAACAACACCTGAGTGCGTGGTCCCTCTAAGCCTTCAGGAATAGGGTCTGTTCCTTGCGGGAGTTCCTTGGTACATTGCTGGGAACGTGCTCCCCCAGAGACCCCAAGCCGTTCCCCCACTGGGCCTCCTCTAAGTTTCCCGACATCTCTCGGATCAACGGAACAACGGATCCCCTTGACAAATCCCCCTGGCTCCACAAGCAATTTATCTGCCCTCCTAACCAAAAGGGATACCCTAAAGACTTCCCACCAATCTCCTGCCACGGATATGATAAGCCCCCCAGCTGCGGCATTTGACTTCCAGTCGAACCACACGCATTTTCCCACACATTCCCAGAACTGGCAGCTGTCACTTCGAGATAATTGTACCCGACAGTTCCAACAACGCTGCCAGCCCGCCTACTCAAACTTTCAACCAATCCCTGTCGCTTTCCCTCAGCCAAGCACTGCCACTCACCCAACAACTGAGAGGTCTGCTCCGCTCCATTAGGGCTGGACATTATTCCAACAACCCGGCGGAG